>NW_026575133.1:33140000-33665000 GCF_905146905.1 Nyctereutes procyonoides
GTGCTACACAGGCCCCAGGGAGACCCTCCTGCCGCCTGGGCTTCCCGGCATCCTCAGCTCCCCCGGCCTGGCCCGAGGGACTCCCAGCGAGGAGGAGCAGGGAGGTCCCTGCAGAGCGGCTAGGACCGGGGCTCCGGGGCTAAGGAGCAGCAGGTCAGCAGACTGGGGACGTGCCACTGAGACCTGCTGGTGGAGGGCCCAGCGGACACGGAAGCTTGCAACATCGCCACTGCCATCTCTGTCCATCAGTGCCGTCCCACCCACCGTGCCCCACAGGTGCTCGCCCCTGCCTGGCTGAGGCAGACCCCACGTCATGGCCACCGTCCTGGGAACCAGCATTAGCAAACCCGACCAATTTGGCCGAATCCAAGTTCTGCAGGACCTGTGAACTGACTGAGCGCAGACGGAGGTGTCCGTGCCTGTGACCTCAGGGACAGGGGAGTGCCTGTGGCTTCACCCACACCCGTGAGCCGTCCCTGGTTAGTGCCGGGGGAGGTCCACACTTGCCAGGGAACCAGCTCCCACAGACTCTGCCCAGAATGCGCCACGTTTCTGGGACAGGCCCTGCACTGAGTCACGGGCCCGGAGGAGACCCCACCGCGGGAGACCCGCCCAGGGCTGGCCGAGCTGAAGAACCGGCCGAGGCAAGCCAGCAGCACACGCGCGGGGGGAGGACAGACAGCTCACTCGAGGAGGCAGTGACTCCCGTGAGCGGACCCAGACCTCCCGGAGCAGAGGAACGGAACCAGCTGACAAGGACATAGAAGTGAGAAAATCTCAGGCTTAACTTCCACTTCCAGCCGTGGGAAGTGACTCTGCCACACGTAACCACCATCCACCTGAGCCAAATACGCCAGCTTTACCAGCACGGGGCTCCGGGCAGCACGAGGCTGCAGCCCCTGGAGGATCGGGGGGGGGGTGGAGCCCGTGACTGTGGCCCCCACCGGGGACAGAGCAGGGGCCGCCGAGCCAGGGGGGCGAGACGGGAGCACAGCCTGGGACGGAGACCGCACGGGCAAGAGCCCGCTCATCACCAGACGTAGTTAACTCAACAGCTACTACAACACGAATTAAGAGGGCGGGGGCCAAGCACTCCTGGCGCATCTCCCACGACGCCCCGCACACCACGGTAACACTAGACGTGCAAGGGAAGAGAAGAATGAGACCCAGCGTCAGGACATGGGAAGGAACAGATGTTGGGTTTACCAGAGAAGTCCTTCAACACGGACGCTGCAACACAAAATGTGTCCACAAACCTGCGGGAAGACAACAGTAAGGACAGAACAGGCGTGGACTCTCAGGAGACCAGGGCTGGGAATCAGAATACGCGACGTTGGGGAGCCACTGCTCGGGGCTCGCGGCTCACAGCAGGCCGGGGACGGGGGAGCCAGCGAGCCCAGAGATCGCCCGCCGGAGCGCAGGTTGCACGAGCAAGACCGTAGACACGCCAGAGGCTCGGGACCTGCGGGCAGGACTCAGGGCGTGTGCACAGCTCGAGTCCCAGGAGGCGGCCGCCCGGCCGAACGGCTCATGAGAGGCCCCGTCCGCGTCTGAGCGTCCCAGCAGACCCGCGGAGGAGTTTCTAAAGGCTCCAGAGAAAACCCCAGTCGGGACTCTGAAAACAGGAGGAGCGGCAGGACCGCAGCCTGCGTGGGGACCCCCCGGCGTGGGGCGCAGCCTCGCCCGAGCACAGAGGCCTCTTTGCCAGAGGCTCCCGCATCTGCAGAACAACGTCTAGGAACCCAGAACCCAGTAGCCGGTGGCAACAGCCTTCAAGGATGAGGGTGAGGGAAAGGCCTTTCCAGGTCGACAGGAAGAGTCCGTCTCCAGCAGGAAGGTTTGGGGTTGAAATAAAGCAGGTGAGAGAGAAGTCGGACGTGCGGGAAGGAAAGAGCCTGCGGGATCAGCAAACGAGGTAAAACTACTGTTTTCCTCTGTGATTTTCTTAAAGACAACAATCAAACCGCTGGCTGCTCAGAGCAGATGACCGCCCTGCAGCGGAGGTGGATCCACGTACGTGGAGGATGCGTCTGTCTCGACATGAAACCCACGAGCACAAGCGCGGGAAGGCGTGGGCGCGGTGAGGGGGGAGGCGGGCAAGGCTCTACCCTGGGGCGTGGGGGGGCGTGCAGCTGCCCCCGCGCACCCCACCGCCTGACGACCCGTGTTACTGGCCCTCGATCGACACCCCCCTGCCCGCCCCAGGAGGTGCGGCCGAGAAACAAAGAAGCCAGTGGAGGAAATGGAGCAGGATTCTAAAAATTAACCTCAAGGAAGGCAGGGAAGGAGCAGCAGGAAGCAGAAGGGACGAGCAGAAAGAAATGAGGTTGAAGACAAGCGCCACGCGACAGCGGAGGGGCTGGAGCTCCAGCCACCGCACAGATGGTCCCAGTAGATGAAAGGAGGACGGCGGATGCCCACCAGACGCCCGCGTCAAGCCACGCTCCAGGCTTTAACTTGAAGGTGCTCGGTGGGGGGTGGGGAGTAAAAGTAGGGAGCGGAGAGGCTGTGCAGCTGCGGAGGCTGTGACTGCCACACATGGGGCCTCCGGGCGGGGTGGGGCGGCAGGAGGCTAAGGGGGCAGACACGACCCCAAACATGCAGGCATGGCGTCTGGAACCACACAGAGCGACACTGATTATCCACGGGGAGTGAGAGGCCAGCCTGCTCGAGCCGGAGGCCGTCCCCTCGGGCGCTCGCTGGGATGAGCGCGGCCCACCGGGGACGGAAGGCCAGACCCCTTGGGCACAGGCGGGCGATGCCCCGGCTGCCACCAGGACTCCCTCCCGTCAACATACCACGGGGCTGTGGCCGCCCGGGCCTCCCCATGGGAATAGCCCCCAGGCCCAGAGCTTTCCACTGGGTTCTATCAACCATGTATGGAAAAACACCAATATCTGCAGACTCCTTCAGAAAGCAGGGGAGAAAGAGGCTGCCCAGCTCCCAAAGCATTTACAAAGTCAGCCTGACGTGCCGTCCGACCCTGGCGGGCCAGCGTCCCCGTCACCAGACACGCGGAGCGCTGCGACACGACCCCAGGCCCTAAGCGGGCAGCACGCTGCAACGTGGCTACACCAGGCCGTGTGCACAGCGCAAGGCTGGCTCGACCCCCAAAACTCCGCGTAGTTCGCGGCAAAGAACAAAGGAGACAAGGCACGGGACCGTCTCCAGAGACACAGCATGACGCCGTCTGGGTTCGAGGACCCGTCGGCAGACCAGGTGTTCACACACGTGGTCTGTGCTCCACGCCTCAACGTCATCACGACAGAATTATGGGAGAGAAAGGGGAACGGCAAGTAGTCTTCAAAGCTCCAGCAAAGGTGGATGCAAACTAATAGGACAGATTGGGAAATGGGAAATAAAGTCCTTAAGATTAAAAACAGGCCAAAGACAAGAAAGAATCATAGACAATCTGCAACACAAAGAACTGCTGGAAATGAGGCGGGGGGTTGGGGTGACTGCGTGACGGGCACTGAGGGGGCACGTGACGGGATGAGCACGGGTGTGATACTCTATGTTGGCAAATCGAACTCCAATTTAAAAAAAAAAAAAGGGAATGAGAAAGCGCGGGGAGGTGGCCCGCACGACCTCCAGCCGCCGGCCGCCCACCCGCACCCGCTGCCGACCTTCCTCCCCGCACAGCCCGCTCCCCCCAGCACTGGAACCCCGCCCCACCCTCCCGGTTGCCTGGCGCCCTGTCCGCAGCCCAGGTGACCTCCCTGAAGATCCCTGCGAGCTCCAGACACAATTCCCACGGCCTCTCAAGCCAGGGGTGTGTGCCGCCTGCCTCCCTCGGATCCGTCCCCTGGGCCCCGCTGGCTTCCAGGCCACCATGTCAGCTGCACGCCGTGCCAGCTCTGTCTCAGGCTATTCTCAACAGCCGCAGAGCAGCCATCTGACCACTGAACACCCCTCCTCCATGCCAGGTCCTCTGATGACCCCCCAGCAGAACCCCTGTCCTGAGGGGAGGGGCCTTCACAAGCCCCCTTCAGGGTGGACACAGGGCTCTGCTCCTGGGGCGTCACCCCCCAGCCCCCAGGCCATCCCCTCTGCCTGGACTCCAACAGGAAGTGGGCTTCTCAGGGACCAACCGGGACCACTCTGCCTAAACAGCATCCTCTGCCCCTCCCTCCCTGCTTCACTGCCTTCTTAGCACTTAACACGACCAGCCTACTGCGCAGAGTGGAGATGTAGGTGTGGGTGCAGGCGGAGACGGGGGGGCAGGTGGAGACGGGAGTGCAGGTGGAGACAGGGGTGCAGGGGCAGGCGTGGGTGCAGGTGGAGATGGGGGGTGCAGGTGGAGACGTGCACAGGTGGAGACGGGGCCAGGGGCAGGCATGGTGCAGGTGGAGATGGGGGACAGGTGGAGACGGGCACAGGGGCAGGCATGGGTGCAGGTGGAGACGGGAGTGCGGGTAGAGACGGGGCACAGGAGCAGGTGTGGGTGCAGGTGGAGACTGGGGCACAGGGGCAGGCGTGGGTGCAGGCACTTGGCCGCACACCCTCGCTGTGTGTGTCCAGGCCGGCGTGGCTCCTGGCCCCGGGCAGGCGCTCACAAGTGCGTGATGTATGCCTCCGACGCAGTGAGCACAGAAGGCGGGTGTCGCCTCAGCGCTGACCCCGGAGTGTTCCAGGCACCAGGTGATGGGCGCTGGCTTCCCGGCCTGCAGGCCCCCCACAGTGGCTGGTAGAGCACAGACCCCGCATGCAGGCGCCGGCCGTCAGGCGACCCGAAGGGGTTCCCGCTGCTGGGGGTGCGCCTGCAGGCTCGCGACTCGGCGGGGCCGGGCTGCCCTGAGAGCCTGGCAGCGGCTGAGGAGGCCCACCCGGCCCCGCCCCGGGCACACTCCAGCCTCTGACGCAGGGGGAGTTTCCTGCTGGCACGGCTGCTTGGGGCCCGAGTCAGATCGCCTCATGTCCCCGGTGCTGGAGGGTTCCGCGCCAGGTTGCTCCCGCCCAAGCGGCCCCCTGGAGGGCAGCTACCTGTCCACCTTCTCCAGGATGTCCGCGATGTTGGTCAGCGGCTTCCGCAGGTGGTAGCGCAGGTTGTGCTGGAGCAAAGGGAGACACGTGTTCCACTGCGTGGTGCACACCACGTGGATGAGCCTGGGGTCGCCCAGGCGCACGGCTCGCTGGAGCGCGACGTCAAGCCTCTGCACTAGATTCAGCTGCGTCTGCACAAAACACACGGGCCGGTCCGTGAGGACGGGAGGTGAGGAGCGCGCACCGCCCTGGGGCTGGAGGGTCAGGAGGCAGCCGGCGGGCCAGGGCAGGTCTGGCCGGGGCAGCGTCCCCGGAAGGCCCCGCTGTGTATTCGACGCCTCCGTAAAGGGCCTAGAACGGGCTCTGCACACCCAGGGACACGCTTCTCTTCCGTGAATTGACTCCACCAGCATTTCTCCGGCTTGTCTGCTCACTGCGCCCTGAGGCCGGGGAGCACCCCAGGAACACCTCTGCTCTGCTATGCGCTCCTCCCACCCCACAGGCTCCGGCCCCACATCTGAGGATCCGTGGACCCGGTTACCAGCCCCACGCTTCCTCAGAGCCCACCGGGGCTGCCAGCGGGCCTGAGCTCGCCCCACGTCCCGCGGCCTCTGGCTGCCGCCACCCCCAGGGTGTCCGTCCTGCTGCTGGTGAACGGGCGCCCGGGGCAGCAGCACAGGGGCCCCGCGCACCACTGCCTCCTCTGCTCGAACGTGGCCCCGGTGGGCTCTGCCAACCACCGCCTGCGCCCCTGGACAGGCTCTGCCAGGAGCCAGATGGGTCCACGCCGGCAGCCACACGTGCCAGTGCAAGGGGGCACGGGAAGCTGGGGGTGCGGGTACGAAGCCTGGACGGCGGATCCCTGGCCCCCGGAGGCACCCGAGCTCATCCCACCGCACCGGCCTCCAAATCCACAGGGGCCACCGTGACTGTTTCAACAGATTTTTTTTTTTTTTAAGCTGCAAAATCCTCATTCAAAACTCGTCTAAAATACTCTCTGGATTCCTTCTCTGGCCAGGGCTGCTGGGCCAAATCCTACCGCGCGAAGTAAGCAGACGGGAGGGACAGTGAGCCGAGCTCGCACCCCTGCTTCCGGACCCTGAGCTCACACAACCCCCTGCTCTGGGCCCTGCGCTCACACAACCCAGTGTGAGCCCTTGGGACCTGCCTCCCCGCCCCTCCCCATGCACGCCCGGGGTCCCTGTATGCCCAACCCCCTCTGGCGACCCTCCTCTGCTCACCCCTGGAACCCCCTGGCCCCCGTCCCTGGCAGTGACCTTACCCCACCCCCAGGCCCAGCGAGGAGGATGGCCCCACACCGGGCAGGCCACTCCTGCCTTCCTGGACAAGAGTCACAGGGGCAAAGAGCCACGACGGGGACACAGAGGCCCTGACCAAGGGCAAGTGCCGTCAGCGTGCACGTTGGCGAGGGGAAGAGCAGCTGCACACGGGCGGCAGGAGGGCTCCCCAGGGGCTCCCCTGCCCCCCTCCAGCCCCACACACGGGCTGCGGGACCCCGACGGGCCCAGGGATGCCGTGGGGGGCGGCAGCCAGTCCTGGTGCGGCTCCCACCAGAGGCCGTGTCACGGGTGTGAACCCGCAGACTGGGGCGCTGGCCTCGTGTCCCCGCCTCCCGGGAGCCAGCAGCTTCCAGGACACGTGGAAACCGCTCCGAGTCGCTGACTCCTGCTCAGGGACTTACCTCAACAGCTGCTCGGACGTAGATTTTAACTTTACTCTCGAGTCTTAAAGCTTCCAGTTCGTACTCCAGGCATTCGATTTCAATCAGCTTCCCGGGATCCTGCAGGACACACGGGTTTTGTCAGCGGGGCAGATGCTTCACGAACGACGCAATCACGCACATTCCTCGGCTTCAAAGACCGTTTTAAAATATAACTAATGTGCTAGGTAGAGATTCAACAACAACAAAAAATCAGAGAATACAAAGACATACAACGAAAGCTTAAGATGTTTCCCCCAAATGCAAAGATGTTAAGTGAAAAACAGTTTTTTTAAAAAACCTTTTTAACTGTGTGCCGGGCGGAGGCCGGGGGGGTGGGGTGGGGGAGACGATTTCACTGGACATTGAATTTTTACATAATCATGTCAACTTCAGATGAACTCATAGAATGCGGCAAATGTGTTTTACTTGGTCCCCGACAGGGCTGGGAGAGGCGGAGGAGAGGCGGTGGGCAGCAGGCCCGGGGGCTTCAGGGGCACCCTTGGCCTCTACCAAACCGCGTGCGGCTCTGCGGGGCTGCAAGCCAGGGCCGAGGAGAGCGGAGGCCTCCGGCCCTCCCCCCGGGGAGTGGGGCCCGGCTGCGGTCGTGGGTCTGCTGCTGTGCAGGGTGCACGGCCGTCTCCGCCTCGTTCCCGGGGGAGCACTCCCGACACCCTCGGGGTGCCCCGGGGGCATCTTTCCTTCCAAGGGTGAGACTCCCGTGGGCTCCCGGGTGGGGGCTGCTCACCCGTGATTGCAAGCTTGGGACTCTGAGCCCGTCCCATCCTCCAGAGTGGGGAGGGGCTGGAAGCGGACCGATAACTGGATCATGCCTACACATGAAGGCCCATGAAATCCCAATAGTACCGAGTTCGAGGAGCCTCCAGGTGGGTAACTCGTCCACACGTGGGGAGCGTGACCCACCAACTCCGCAGGGACAGAAGCTCCCGCCTCGCCTGGGCCTCTCCCAGACCCTCCCTCTGTGTCTCTTCATCTGTGCCTTCATCTGCATCCTTTATCACGTCATTTATTACACAAGAAGTCGGCAAACGTGTGTCCCTGAGTCCTGTAAGCTGCTCTGGAAAATTAATCAAACCCGAGGAGGCGGTTGCGGGAGCCCCTCACTCGCAGGCAAAGATGACAGAAGCTGCGGGTAACTTGGGGACCTCTCTCCTCGCTGTTGGCACCAAAGTCGGGGGGCAGCCTTGTGGGATTGAGTCCTTCACCCGTGGGATCTGACGCTGCCCCCAGTTAAGAGCGTCAGGGTTGCATAAAATTGTAGGACACGTAGGCCGGAGTCCCAGAGAACGGCTCGAGGTGGGGAACACCCACCCCTTTTGGTGCTGGAAGTGCCAGAAGTGCACTGTTCTGTGTAAAAGCAAAGCCGAAGTCGTCAGGACTTGGAAAAGCAGCTCTTCCCAGACAGAGCAGTTAGTGGCGTCACAGGGCGGGATGCTCAGCGCCTCCTCCCTCCATCCACGCATCCTCACCGGGGCAAGTGTCTATCCAGAGCGTCCCCCCCACCCCGTCGCCCCGCCTCTTTTTTTTTTTTTTTTTTTTCCGTTGTTGGCTTTCTTGAGTATTGAGAGTTCTCTGCATACTCTGGATACGAAGCCCTTTATCAGATATGTGATTTGCAGACATTTGCACTCGGGATCTCATTGGTATTTCCATTTTCTGAACGATACCAAAGAACAAAAGTTCTTCGTTTTAACAAAATGTATTAATTTCTTGTATGGATTACACTCTTGACATCACTTCTGAGAATTCTTTGCCTAACTCAAAGTCACAAAGACTTTTTTTAATTTTTTTTCCTAAAAGCTGTATCGTTTTGACTCTCACATTTAGGTCTACGGTGCATTCTGAGCTAATTTCTGTATATAGAGTGAAGTAGGGGGCCACGGCTTTCCTTTGTTCTACCACGTGGCTAGTCACCTGCTCCAGGAACACTACACCTGTGTCAAGTCAGCGGGCCTCATGTCTGCGGCTCTGACTCTGGGCTCCTTTCATCCCGTTCATCTGCGTCACCTCCTTCCGAGCAGCACCACACTGGCTGAACTACTGTCCTTTATCGTACGTCCTCAGGTGACGCAGCGTCCACCTTCTAGACACCGCACTGCTTTTCCTTTTTTTTATTTTTTTTTAGATTTTTTTTTTCCGCACTGCTTTTCCAAAGTGGCTTTTAGGTATTTTGGTTCCTTTGCATTTCCATCCACGTTTTACCATGAGGGTGTCCCTCTCCGAAGCACTCCCGCTGGGACTCTGGTTGCCGGTGCCCTGAAGCCACCGTCCCAACCCGGAGGGAGCTGGCATCTCAACGGGAAGTCTTGTGATTCCCACCGGTCTCTCCTCTCTAAACAGCCAATGATCTCTTGAAGAGATTCAAATATCTTAAAAAGTCTTTCACATTTGCTCACGTTGTCGCCCTTTCTGGGGCTCCTCACTATTTTCTGCAGACTTGGACCTGCACCGGGCACCGCTTTCTTCTACCTGAAGGGCTGCCTCCCAAGTTTCCTGTAGCCTGAGTCAGACTCTTTCAGAGTTTGTATATTTTGTATAAATATTCTACCTCCGGGTTTTTTTTTTATTTTAAGATTTATTTTTATTTATGAGAGAGAGAGAGAGAGACAGAGAGAGAGAGAGGCAGAGACCCAGGCAGAGGGAGAAGCAGGCTCCATGCAGGCAGCCCGACGCCGGACTGGATCCCGGAACTCCAGAATCGCGCCCCGGGCCAAAGGCAGGAGCGAAACTGCTGAGCCACCCAGGGATCCCCTTACCTCTAGTTTTTAAAGACACTTTCTGAGTATAGATTTTTAGGTGAATAGTTTTTTCTTTTCATATTTTACAGATGTTGTCAATTTTATTTACCTTTTAAAAAAAACAGCTATTACATTAATCTTTTTTATTGGCTTTTTTATGTCTATTTCATTTATTTTTGCTCTGATCTTCCTTCCTTCTGCTAACTGGGCTTGTTTCTTCTTTTTCTAGTTCCTTGAGGTATAAGGATAGGTTGTTTACTGTAGAGCTTTCTTTTTTCCCTACGTTAGGTGTTTCTACTGCCCTCTTAGGACTGCTTTGGCTGCATCCCGTAAGTCTTGATATGTTGTGTTTCCCTTGTCATACGTTCCAAGATACTTTAGATTTCCCTTTTGATTTCTTCCTTGACCGATTGGTGGTTCAGGAATATATTAATTTCCATGTTTGCAAATTTCCTAGCTTTCTTCCCATTACTAACTTCTGGTTTCATATCACTGGGTTCAGAAAGGATACTTGATAGGATTTCAGTCTTCTTAATGCATCAAGATGTGTTTTGTGACTTAATGTACGATCTATCACGGAGAATGCTTCGTGTGTGCTTAGATGTATTTTGCTGCTGTTGGGTGATAAGCTCTACATATGTCTATCAAGCCCATTTGGTCTAAAGAGTAGCTCAAGCCCAATATATCCCTAATGAGTTTCTGTCTGGATGATATACCCATGTTGAAAGTGAAGTGCTGGGACGCCCGGGTGGCTCAGTGGTTGAGCGTCTGCCTTAGGCCCGGGGCAGGATCCCGGGGTCCTGGGATCGAGTCCCACCTCGGGCTCCCTGCATGGAGCCTGCTTCTCCCTCTGCCTGTGTCTCTGCCTCTCTCTCTCTCTCTCTCTCTCTCTCTCTCTGTGTGTGTGTGTGTGTGTGTGGCTCCATGAATAAATAAGTAAAATCCTAAAAAAAAAAAAAGTGAAGTATTGTAGTTCCTACTACTATTATTGTGTTGCTGTATATTTCTGCTTTCAGATCTGCTAATACTCTCACCTGTATACACTTAGGTGTTCCAATGCAAGGTACATATGTCTGCACAATTGTTATATTCTCTTTTTTAAGATTTTATTTATTCTGGGATCACATTATAATCTGTTATATTCTCTTGATTAATCAATTGCATTATATAATGATCGTCTTTGTCTCATTACTTTTTTTTTTTTTACTTTTGTATAAATATAGCTACTCCTGCTCTTTTGGTTACCATCAGCATGGAATGTTTTTTTTCCCATTCCTTCACTTTCAGCCTACATGTATCCTTAAAGTTGAAGTAAGTCTCTTGCGGGCAGCATATGTGTATTTTTTTTTAATACATTCAGTATTCTGTGTCTTTTGATAGGAGAACTTAGTCCTTCATATTTAAAGTAATTGTTAATAGGTAAAGATTTATCACCATCTTCTTTTCTGGCTGTTTTACAGTTTCTTTGTTTCTTTCTCCTGCTTTCTTCTTTTGTGATTTGATGATTCTCCATCGTGGTATCCTTTGATTCTTTTAATCTTCTGCGCATTGTGCTTTGTGGTTACCATGAAGATTACATAAAACACTTAACAACATTTATGTTAAATGGCAATCTATTTTAAGTTGAAACAGCTTCACTCCAATCACATACAAAAACTCTTCTTACTGTCCCCCCATTGGTTTTTTTGGTCACAATTTACATCTTTTAGTGTTTTGCATCCATTAACAGATTATTGTAGCAAGTTATTTTTACTAATTTTGTCTTTTAAACTTTATACCAGGTGAAGTGATTTACACGCCACCATTACAATAGGAGTATTCTGACATAACTATATACTTACCTTTACCAGTTAGTTTTATACTTTCATATATTTTTATGTTACTAATTAATGTCCTTCCATTTCACCTTGAAGAACTCTCTTTAGCATTTCTTCTAAGGCAGGTCTGGTGTTGGTGAACTCCCCCAACTTTTGTTTGTCTGGAACTGTCTTTCTCTGTCCTTCGTTCCTGAAGGACAGCTTCGCTGGATAAAATATTCTTGTCTCACAGTTTTTTTTTCTTTTAGCACTTTGAATATATCATCTGATTCCCTCCTGGCCTGCAAGGTCTCTGCTGATAAATCCATTGATAGCCTCCTTATGGCAATTCTCTTTCATCAGATCAGTTTGTTTCTCCTGTTACTTTCAAAATTCTCTCTTTTACAACAATAATTTTTATAAAACTTTTAACAGTTTTATTATAACATGTCTTGGTGAAGTCTTCACTGGGCTGAACCTCCATGGGACCTATGAGCTTTATGTACTTGGATGACCATACCTCTCTGCAGTTTTGGGAAGTTTTCAACCATTATTTTTAAAAATCATTTTTCTTTCCCCTTTATCTTCCTTTGCCTTCTGGGACTCCCATAATACAAATATTGTTTTGCTTACTAGTGTCCCATAATTCACAGAGGCTTTCTACGTTCTTTTTCATTTTTTCTCTGGATAATTTCAAGTGATATTTAGGTTACAAATTCTTTTTTCTGCTTGATCAAGCCTCCTACTGATGCTCTCCACTGACTTCATTCACTGTATTTATTCTTCTGCTCCAGGATTTCTATTTTATTGCTTTTTTGTTTTTTTTTTTGTTTTTGTTTTTTACTATTAAACTCATTTTCGTCACATATGTTTTTCTTGATTTCATTGTGTACCTGTGTTCTCTTGCAGCTTGCTGAGCTTCCTTAAAACAATTATTTTGAATTCTTTGTCTGGAAATTCATATATCTCCATTTCTATGGAGTAGGTTACTGGAAAACTGTTCTCTTGGTGGTGTCATGCTTCCTTGATTTTTTGCTGTTTCTTGTAGCCTAGTGTTGACGTCTGTGCATTTGATGTAATCATCTTTTTCATACCTTACAGTCCAGTTTTGGTGGGGAGAGACCGTCACCTGTGGGTGGGGTGAGAATGCAAGCTAGGAAGGATGTGGCAGCTATAGTTGTAGGGAAGGACTAGAACTCCATGCAGCTCCACAGCTGAGGTCAGCCACAGCAAACACTAGGATTCCTCAAAAGTCAAGACTGCTAGTCTCTAGTTTCAAGGTCTGTTGGGGTCTTTGGTGGTAAAGCCTGCTAGGACCCCCCTGATTACTTTTTCTCCCACAGGGGATGTTGTGGCCATGGGGGATCTCTTGTGGCACTAGGTCTAGGTTGCAAGCACCCTAGCCGTGGTGGCACTGATTTCTGATGCACAGGCACCCACAGAGCCACTTAGAGCTGAAGACTGCATTGGAGGGCGCTTTCAGAGTCACAGCAGTTCTGGGGTCCTAGGTACTGGCTAGCTGACAGCAGTGATATGGAGTGTGACACGGGCGTGACAAGTGGCCATGAAACCAGGATCTACATCTAACTGCTTTAAATTCCATTCCAGGAACTATTCTCAGCCCTGTGTAACTTCTGAAGGTTGTTCCCTGGTCTCCTTTTAGGTGGCTCTCTCTCCAGCTTGTGTGGTTCCCTTATAAACATGCACTAATCAGAACTCAGTTGAAGATTTGAGGGGTAGCCTCTGTAGGTCTCCAGAGCTCTCACTCTGTGCAGTTCACTCCTCTGTCCTATCAACCACAGCTGCTCTGTCCTCCTGACTGCCAACTCCTCCTCAACTCGGGTAGACAGGCCCAGGCTTCACCAGTGTGCTCTTCCCTCGCCGAGTCTGCAAAGTCTCCAGGCAGTAAGCTGGGTGATGACAACGAGACTCACCCCCATGTGTTCCCCACCTCTCCAGTTTTGCCTTCTTTCATTATCTACTGTTCAGTGTCTTCAAACATATTGTTACAAGTATTGTTTGGCTTTTTTCAGTTGTTTCAGGCTTGAAGGCCTTTGACTCCAATTTGGCCAGAAACGTTCATTTCTTTCACTATATCATTTTCATATTCTTTCCCCCTTTTAAGAAAAGTCTCATTTATTTCTGAACAATCATATATGATTACGTATTTGTTTTTGCTTTGTATTTGTTTATTGTTCCTCTCAAGAAGGTAGTAAAATATCAGGCATTGCAATTCAGTGTTGCAGATCTAACCCTGCCTCAGTCATTTCTGCTTTCCTCGACTGCCTCTTCCCCCTCGATTGATGTCACTCCACACTGAGCTCCTGGGAGTGACCCAACTCCTACACTTCCCAACCATGTGGCCTATCACCGACAAAATTTGCCGCACACCTCTTAAGTGCCAGGCATTAGGCTAGGAAGCAAACAGATCAGGTCCCCGTCCTCTAGGAGGTTTTGTTTCCATTGGGAAAAATGGACAATAACCAGGTAACACATGAACATCATCATTAGGCATAAAGAAGGGCGAGATGTAATAATGTAACCACTTGCCAGGAAAATCTAACAATTCCAAACCTATATGAACAAATACACATAAGACACAACAAACGTACAGTGTAAAACTGAGATACTCATGTTTGTAGGGAGACTTTTAACACATTTCTCATAGAAATCAATAGAGCAAACAGATAAAAATGAATAAAACCCTGAAACAATGAACACTGCAGTGCTGTTTAATGAATACGTACAGAATCCTTTACTTAAAAAGTGAAGAGGGATCCCTGGGTGGCGCAGCGGTTTAGCGCCTACCTTTGGCCCAGGGCGCGATCCTGGAGACCCGGGATCGAATCCCACGTCAGGCTCCCGGTGCATGGAGCCTGCTTTTCCCTCTGCCTGTGTCTCTGCCTCTCTCTCTCTATCTCTGTGACTATCATAAATAAATAAAAATTTTTTAAAAAAAATAAAAAATAAAAAGTGAAGAAATCCTTTTTGAGTATGCACAGAATGTTTACAAAATCTAAGAGCAATAAATACTGAGTATGTTGCAAAGTGCCAGCGAGGAGAGGGTGCCTTCATCTCAGAGGTGCAGTTCACCAAATGAATGCTCTGCGTTTGAGTTATACATTTAAGTTAAAAAAAAGAACCAGTACTAGACGTTTCCACAGATACCACACGGCAACACCAGGAAGGATAACACAGCCCGGGGGGAACGTCCCTCTCGTACACAGAGGCTGCTCTGTGCAGATGGTCTGAGGGAGGCGATGTCCGAGCTGAGGCCGGGCAGGGAGAGTCCCCTGGGGGACGCACTCTGGAAGCACCAGAGTGGTGAGGGCCCCACCACCTGCATGTGATCCTCCTTTACAGGAACCTGCTGGCGGGAAGGAGGGCGACTCACCTCACCACAGCAGAGCATCTGCATGACTTCCGTAGCAGCACCAGGAAAAGGGTCTTAGCCCTGCTGACATTTTACAAAGATAAAAACCCACACTCCGAGGGTGTCACTCGGCTGGTGAGTGATGCAAGCACGGTGAGACCCCAATGCTAAGTTAGGGCCACTGTGTGTGGAAACAGACTATGGGAATGGGGCCGTAAAAGAACTCTGAAACCCTTTGAAAATAGGCATCTGTGCTTTCTGGTCTAGGTGTTCCCAGCCCGAGCTGCACCCATGCTTGCACGCCATCCTACCTCTCCCACCAGCAGTCCTATCCAAGTCCTACCAGGCCACCAAGGCGCAAATTTCCTGCTTTAGAACAATTTCCAGATCAACATGACCATGATATGACGACTGATTTCCCTTCTGCTAAACTATAGGTCTTGGGCACCTGTGTGGCTCAGTGGTCGAGCGCCTGCCTTCAGCTCAGGTCATGACCCCGAGTCCCGGGATCGAGTCCTACATCAGGCTCCCTCTGCCTGTGCCTCTGCCTCTCTGTTTCTCGTGAATACATAAGTATTTAAAAAAAAAAAGCTGTAGGTCTTATTATCTGCACCGTGGAAGGGGCACTACCCTAGAGCTTTATTTGGAGGAAACTCCTGAGGGTCAGCTGATATCTAGGACTCCAGGTACTTTGAGCCCAGCAGGTGCTCCCTGGAAAGGGCAGACACTGATGCTCCTGCAAATGGTCCCACTGCCCGAGTGAATCCTCCCTCCGCCTCTGTCACCCTCATGGGCAGCAGTGCCCCAGCAGCACCTGCTGGTCACCAGGCACTACGTCCACACCGCCAGTGCCAGTGGCTAAATGAACCTCTGCTCTGAGCAAGAGTCCTTGCAGTTTCTTACGTTAAAACACACACACACCTGAACTGAAGCACGTGCTCTTAGAAACTTCTGACGGCAGTGTAAATTTTTCTTTGGAGGGCAGTGTTGTTGTAATATGTGTTTTAAAATCCTCAAAGTGAAAATTCCCAAGTAATTTCATGTCAATGAGCTTACCTTAGCGAAAAAAAAAAAAAAAAAAAAAAAAAAACCTAAGTGCAAATAAAAGCTTTGAGTGTAAAATATTGATTGCAGCCCTTTAAGTAGAAGCAAAAAGTAACAGGCTTTAAATGTCCAATCACGGGGCTGAAGAATTCGCTTTGGATCATGAATACTATGAAATGCTGTGCAGCGTTCAAGTGAATCGTGTAAACACCTGGTGGCAACACGGGCCGCTGCTGTGATGGCAGCGAGAGCGCGTGATGCAAGTGTCACATCGTCTCCACTGTGTCAAGGGCACACGTGGAAAACTGGAAGCGGTTTACCGACCACACGCTGCGAGGCCCTCCTGCAGGAGGGTTTTGTAATTCCTTTCCCTTCCTTTAGCCTTTTATGTCCAGAAGACAACGGGCAGGTGCCGCACACCCACAGTCATCCGTCACTTACTTTGCTGTCCATGTTCTTCAAGTCTGAGAGGCAGCCAGAGGAGATCTCCTCACATTTCAAGGTCAAAGAAAGACGAGCCAATTCAAAAAGCAAAAGAATTCTGGAAATGAAAAAACAAAAAAGCAAGGCATCAATAGAGGCGTCGGGGAGCATGTACCTGCAGGTCGCTGTCGGGGAGAGAAAGCAGAATTATTCAACCAGAGGCAGGAAGTAAAAATAAAATAAATACCCTGCCCAGCCCCCGCCAGACCCTGACACAGGATTTGGCAGAGCTGCGTCCGCTGGGCGAGCTGCTCCTCCGCCGCCACCGCCCTCACGTGGGTACAAGTGCAGTGAAGGAGGCAGGGACAAACAGCCCTGCACACTGACTCGGCTCCACGGGTGTCACCGTCTGAATCACCCGGGGAGTGGGGGCAACATGGGGAACAGGCAGGAATTTCCTGACTCAAAGCCTCTTCCTCCGACCACGGGACAAACACCTAAGGATGTCACCAGTGCGTGTCTTTGTACGAAGTGGCAGGGGGACGCTGACATCTACAAGGAAACGCAAAACACCAACGGCCTAAGCGAACTTGGAAAAAGCCCAAGGCTGGAGGACCAGCCAGCTGACCGTGAGACTTGGTATAAAATCGTAGGAGTCCAGGCCTGACGCAGGACAGGCCCGGGTCCTCCGCCTCGACCCTGACATTCCAGACCAGGCCTCCTCGCTGGGCATGGGGCACCCGTCGTGTGCACCAGGCGCAGTACATGTTGCAGCACCCGTGGCGGCCAGGCACAGGACGCCAGCAGCAGCCCCAGTGGCAGCCACCGGCGGTGTCTCCAGACATGCCCACTGGCCCCTCGACGAGCCGGTGCCCCTCCACCCCTTACCAGCCAACCATCAGTCTTACCCAGGCCCCAAATGGCTCGTCTGCTATAAGAGCCGAACTTGGGGTCACCACCCTCCCCTCCCTGCACTCGGAGTGACGTGGGTCCCTGCACCCCCACCGTGCCGGCCCACGTCCTCTGCCACCTGCTCACCCCTGGAGCCGCGGGGCCCCAGCAGGCCTGGCATCCTGACATTGGCCCCTCAGTGCTCCCTGAGCTCTGGTCACATGCACCTACCACACAGGTCCAAAGAGAAAACCCATAAAGATAAATATCACTGGGTTTTAGTCCTTTTTTTTTAAGTTTTTTTTTAATTTTTTTTAATTTTTATTTATTTATGATAGTCACATGAGAGAGAGACAGAGAGGCAGAGACATAGGCAGAGGGAGAAGCAGGCTCCATGCACCGGGAGCCCAACGTGGGATTCGATCCCGGGTCTCCAGGATCGCGCCCTGGGCCAAAGGCAGGCGCCAAACCACTGCGCCACCCAGGGATCCCTTTTTTAAGTTTTAAACAGAACATTTTTCCCACCCAGAATTCTCAGCACAGAAGCCAGGGTGGAGGGGTGTCATCAGGGTCCCTCATGGAGTCAGGGAGGACCTGACAGCACACACAGAGGCAGCTGCGGCCAGCAGACGGCACGGCCGCTCCCCCAGGCCGAGGAGCACCGACCACGTGCCAGCGGCAGGCGAAGCCACGAGGAAACCCGACTATCCACGTCGAAGCTGCTGGGTCACCCTCTGTGGCCATGCACAGCGACGGCACAAGTTCTTACAAAAGTCAAGGCACAGAGACGCGGCAGGGGAAGGGCCGTGCTGGGCACGTACGCAGAGTTGGGGGCACGCGACGGGGGGCAGAGTGTGCAGCGGCTCTGAACTGGAGCCGCACGGCCTGGACTTCGGGGGGACCCGGGTCAGCCTCGCCCCACAGGGCTGTTGGGCAGGGAATCTGCGACAGG
Source organism: Nyctereutes procyonoides (assembly GCF_905146905.1). NCBI lineage: Eukaryota > Metazoa > Chordata > Mammalia > Carnivora > Canidae > Nyctereutes > Nyctereutes procyonoides. Next base: position 33,157,942 of record NW_026575133.1, read on the forward strand.
CCCGGGACTGGCGGGAGTGGGTGGGGGTTCAAATCATTCTCACGTTAAATAAAACATTCCTGTACATCAAAAATTAATTTTATAAACCTAAGAGATACACAAACGGGACAATTGATAAATATACTGGAGCTGGAGGGCTCAAATTTTAAACTAGAAAAAGCTTCTGCACGTCAATAATGAAACAATTTCTACTCCACTTAAAAAAACAGGCAAAAGAAACGTATAGGAAACTAATGAAGGGACAAAATGCCAGGGAACATGACAATACGGCAGCAGCCAGAGGACTCAGGGTGAGAGCAAGGGCGTGTCCCCTCCCCTCCGACTTGCTCGGAGGCGACCAGAGGCTCGGAGGCCCGGGTCTTCATGTGCGTGCTCCGTAGGGCTCCTGCAGCATGTCTCAAGTGCCCCAGGGGCCCATTTCTAGAAACTTCCCCCAGGGCTGCTCTTGTCAGTAGTGACGCGTCCAAGGGAGGGCCCACTGTGCCAGGGGATGCCAGAGGGGACCCTGCACATTCGTGCCTGCACGTGCCTATGCATTCAAACACGTGTGCCCGGGTTCGCGGGACCCAGAGCGCTCGGGCTGACCTCCTAGAGCTCTTGAAAACCCAGGGGGAGAACCTAGTTGTAGAATATTCTGTGATGCAGAAACACGTTCACAATTCATATGGGAAAAGCGGGTTAAAAACTTATGTTATGATAATGTTGAAAATATACATTGATCCATTTCAGACTTTCTGCAATTATCACATATTACATCTGAAATTTAAAAGATGATGAAAGGGATCCCTGGGTGGTGCAGCGGTTTGGCGCCTGCCTTTGGCCCAGGGCGCGATCCTGGAGACCCGGGATCGAATCCCACGTCGGGCTCCCGGTGCATGGAGCCTGCTTCTCCCTCTGCCTGTGTCTCTGCCTCTCTCTCTGTGTGTGTGTGACTATCATAAATAAAAAAAAAATAAAATAAAATAAAGAATTTAAAAAAAAATAAAAAAATAAAAGATGATGAAAATCATTTGAAGATTATTTATTTGGGGGGGAGGGAGAGGGAGAGGGAGAGGTGGGTAGCGGCAGGGGAGGGAGAACCGCAAGCCGACTTTGCACTGAGCGCGGAGCCTGACGTGGGGTTGGTCTCACAGGCCCGAGGTCAGGACCTGAGCGGAAGCCAGGAGGCGGACGCTCCTCCGACCGGCCACGCCAGCCCCTGCTGGGGGAATCACGGACAGTTCTGTGTACGCAGCACCCCCGGCCCGTGCACTCAGGAGCCGCGGCGCAGCTCACGCGGGCAGCGACAGCATGAACACCAGACAGCCGGCCGGCCCTTTCGTCCCATCTGCCCCAGGCCACCTGGAGACGCCCGGCGACCCTGCGCCCTGCCGTTGGCGGCCTGCGTGACCCCTTCCCTCGGGTGACTCCCGTCTAACCAAGGAGGGCTCGACGTTGGGCCTGCTCAGACCCCAGGCAGCTCGGACCTCCTCGTGCGTGTTCCCCCGCTGGCTCTGATAAAGCACCTGCTCGGTCGGGCTTCGCGAGAGACCGCAGCCCCGCTGTCACCCGGGCGGCCGCCGCGCCTGACCGCCCCACAGACACGGCAAGAGGACCCACGTGCAGGGTCAGCAGCTGTGGCTCTGGGGTGATGGTGATGCCGCATCGCTAACACCCCCTCCACGGGCCTCCGCTCGACTGACTGGCCCAAACACCAGAAATCCCTTCTCCCCCGGTTCTCGGGCCGGAGACTGGGAGCAACGCGCAGGACCGCGCTCCCTGGCGGGCTCAGGGCTGCCTTGCTCCCCCAGCTTCCGGAGTTTGCCGGCCAGCCCGGGTGCTCCTCGGCCTGCAGCTGCAACACCCCGGCCCCTGCCTCCACTGTCACCCGGCCTTCGTCCCCGCGAGCATCCGCGTCCCAAATTTCCCTCGTCTTATAAGGACGGAAGTCACTGGTTAGGGCCCATCCTCGTCCAGCGTGACCCCATCTCAACTCGATGACACCTGCAAAGATCCTATATCCAAACCAGATCGCGTTCACAGGCAGCAAGTCCCAAGGGTGGGCACGTGACTCTACCTTTTTGGGGAACACGATTCTACCCATAACACCCCAAAATCAATGAATGAATGACAGACGGGAAAAATACATCAGTGATTACCACAGACAACGGCCCTAACGTTTCACGTGTTAGGAGCGCAGAGGAGCTGATGAGAAAGTCACAGAGAAGCCAACAGGGAAATTCTCCCAAGTGGCGGTTCGGAGGCCTCCGCACATGCTGAGTGGGACGCCGCACTGGTGACCGGGGCCCGGGGGAAGCCAAGGAGGGGGTGACTTCAGCCGCCGCGTGCACGGGGTGGGCCGGGGCGTCGGTCCTCTGAGTCTGCACCCGCGGGAAGCGCATCCGCCATTTCCGGGGCTCCGCTACAGGCTACACCCCGCTCCTCCCGCCAGCCTGACGCCGCGGCGGCTGCTGGGCTCCGGTCCCGGAGGGCCCCCACTCGCTCAGCCCCGAGGCTGAGGACTCCAGCTGCCGGACGTCACGCTGCGACTCCGACAGGTGGGAGACGCTTCCGTAACTTGAACACCACCTGCGCTTACAGGTCAACCTGGATTTTAGAAGCGGGATGTGAAGCCACGTATCCCGAGCGGCCCCAAACCGCACAAACCGCCAGAGCCTCCACGGTGGCTGCCGAGGCCGCTTCGTCCGCCGCGCCCCGTTTCCTGTACTTCCGGGTCTCACACAGCGATGGCGCAGACGCCCGGGGGGTAGGGGGACACTTACCTCTCCTCTCTGATGGAAGGGAGGCGCTGGTGATCGAAACAGCTCAAGTGCGTATAGGTCTTCTTCAGAATCGCACCGACATCTTCAGGTAAATCATTTTTATCCAATTTCCTAGAATTTATAAGAACCGAAACATCATGTCAGATTCGTTCCAATCATCCTAAGGGAGACTCCGAGTCCATGGACCTGTGTTTCCCACTGAGCAGAAGGCCTGAAGACGATCCCCCTCCCTGCGATCCTTCACTCTCCCAGGACTCCTCCCGCCTCCTCGCGCTCCTCCTGCCAGAGCAGGCGCGTCCTCCCTGCGCAGCCCGGCGGCCAACCTGGACTCACAGGAGCGCAACTACGTGGACGGGCTCGGCCCGTAGTACTGGGGCGGGCGCGAGCCTCCCGCGGGAACTTGCCTCTCATCACCCGCACGCTGATCTTCACACGCACTCGTCTCCCCAGCCTCCCCCCTCACACACGCATCTGCTCACCGCCCTCCCCCTACACACACTTGTCTCCTCACCCTCTCCCCTCACACGCAACTGTCTCTTCACCACCCTCCTCCCACACGCACTGGTCTCACCACCCTCTCCCCTCACACGCGCTCGTCTCCTCACCACCCTCCCCTCACCCGTGCTGCTCCCCTCACCGCCCTCCCCTCACATGCGCTCGTCTCCTCACCGCCCTTCCCATACATTCGTTTCCTCACCACCGTCCCCTCAGGAGCATTCATCTCCTCGCCGCCCTCATCTCCTCACCGCCCTGTCCTCACACGCGCTCGTCTCCTCACACGCGCTCGTCTCCTCACCGCCCTCCCCTCACCCGTGCTGCTCCCCTCACCGCCCTCCCCTCACACAGGCTCGTCTCCTCACCGCCCTTCCCATACACACATTCGTTTCCTCACCACCGTCCCCTCAGGAGCATTCATCTCCTCACACGCGCTCGTCTCCTCACACGCGCTCGTCTCCTCGCCGCCCTCCTCCCACGGCACCGGTCTCCTCAGTGCCTTTCCTCTCACACAGTGCAGCCCCCCTCCTCACTGCCCCTGCCACCGTAGCAGCTCTCTCTGTGTGCCGTTCCGCTCCTCCCTCACCTCACCCCCTACTGTCAAGTTAGCTCCTGTTGTTTTCCTCGACGTCAGGGTGCAACGTCCAGCCTCCTCGGGGGGCCTGTCGCCAGATCTCACGCCGCCCGCGAGTCCTCCTCACCCTCCCTCCTCACCTCCTGGCAGCCTCTCGGCTCCTGGCAGTAGAGGCAGCGACGCCGAGTGCGTCCTGTGCGCGGCGCCCCTCCGTCCCCCTCCCGCGCACAGCCGTAGCCGTCTGGGGCGGACCCGAGTGCGCAGCGGCCCGGCACCGACCCCCGAGCACTTACGCTTTGAGCATGTTGATGTCGTAAGTGACAGACAGGCCCACGGAGGTTCTCTTTTCCTGCTTTAGCTGAAGCTCATCCACTAATTCGTGTTGTACCTGCGACAAAATGGAACCGGATTATTAACTGGCTTAAATAATGAGGTAGAGATGCAGGAATTAGTTATTTCACATCTATTTCTCCTTTAAAATCACTATTTGTAACGAACAACATCTCCCCGTCAGTTAGGTTTCCCGTTTAGTTTTCACAAAGAACCTCAGCTGGTTTCTTACACACGGAAGTTAGCAAAGGGCGACGGTCCTCGTGCCTTGGGGGGCTGATTACGTCAGTAACGAGCTTTCTGCTGGTCTTTTTCTTTTTGTTTTGTTTTAAGATTTTATTTATCTATTCATGAAAGACACAGAGGGAGAGAGAGAGGCGGAGACACAGGCGGAGGGAGACGCAGGCTCCATGCAGGGAGCCCGACGCGGGACTCGATCCCGGCCGAAGGCGGCCCTAAACCGCTGAGCCCCCGGGCTGCCCTCTGCTGGCCTTTTTTAATTCAAGCCTGTCACCAGTGACCTATTCAAAGACCACGGCGAAGGGAAAAGATTCTGTTTGTCTCGTCAAGCACGCACGACGTACGCGTGCTTTGGTGTCTCTCGGGGGATGGACTTGGCTGTTTTTATACAGTTTTGCAAAAACGACATCGAAGCCCGTTCCCTCCTCCCGGCGTCCTCAACGCGCCAACCTACCAGGACAGAAAACATCTGTCGATACTTGTGTGGCACGTGGGCCTTTATAAACGGCGCTGCAGTGACACAAAACTTCGCGGCCTCCTCCTTCCTTCCAGCCTGTAGGTAACAGTCCAGAAGCTCCCTGGATGATACAAAAACAGTGTTACCAGTGACGAAATCGCCTCCTGCAGCAAACGTCGAGTCGCCGGGTTATCACGCGTTTACTCCTGTCCCGGTTCACGAGGTTCAGGAAGCCGCCCGGGCGGCCGCGTGGGCCGCACTCCTGCAGCGCGGGGCCCCGGGCTGGCGCGGGGCTGGCGGGGCGGGAGGACGTGTCTGCGCTGCGACTCCCCCCCAGTGCTTAGAGTCGCACTTCGAAGAAAGGCTGTCTCGGCACTTGTGGTCTGTTGAAGGCTCCCCACGTCGCCAGGCCGCAGGTGGGACAGCCCGGGGATTCTGGGTTCCCACATCGGGCAGATCGCGGGTCCCTGCGGACACTCACGCAGTCACTGGCCTGCAGCGGCGCTCCCACGAGGGGCAGCCCGGCTGCTGCCTTCGGGTGCACCCAGCTCGGGGACCGCACGCTGCCTGTGTCACTGAGGCCCGTTGGGCTGTCCGCATGCACACGCGCTTGTGCGCGCTGCGCCGAGCAGGCCCCGCCGCCTGGGTGTCATCTGCTGCCGCAGCCACCATGTCACCCATGCACAGAGCCAACTTCTAACCCCCGAGCCAGGATGTGACAGAAGCTTGGTTTCCTCCACTCTAAGTGTCAACGGCCATCGTGTAGTGCCATCCACGTGATTGGCCCCGAGTCCAGCCACAGACCCCAGCAAACAAGACAACAACACGACTCTAACCACACGGCAGAGAGCACTGACGTCCCCCTGCAGGCCACCAGGCCGGGAAGGTCACGGGGCCGTGGGTCCTGCTCAGGCCTCGCCGCAGGGGAGGCAGCTTCAACTCACAGCATCAGCTCCGCGCGCCACTCCTTGTCCTCCTCCTCTGTCTGATTTAACACGGCGACGATCTGCGACAGGCTGGAGATCAGGTGGTGGTGGAACCCGGGCTTCAGGAAGGGCCTCACCATGTGCCAGTACAGCACCGACGCGTTATACACCAGGAAGTAATACCTGCGGCGGGGGACAGTCACCCAGGAGGTCGTCACGGGAGGGGACGTTGTGGGGGAGGTGGTTGTGGGAGGGGACGTCGCGCGGGGGGGGGGGACGTCGCGGGGGGGGGGAGGATGTCGCTGGAGGGGATGTCGTGGGAGGGGACATTGTGGGGGAGGTCATCGCGGGAGAAGATGTCGCGGGGGAGGTGGTCGCAGGGGAGGTGGTTGCAGGAGGGGACATCACGGGAGGGTTGTTGCGGGACATCGCGGGAAGGGACATCAGGGGAGGGGACATCATGGGAGGTGACGTTGCAGGGGAGGTGGTCACGGGAGGGGACGTTGCAGGAGAGGTCATTGCAGGAGGGGATGTCGCGGGGGAGGTGGTCGCAGAAGGACACATCATAGGGGAGGTGGTTGCGAGGGAGGATGTCATGGGAGGGGACGTCGTGGGGCGGGTGGTTGCAGGAGGGGACGTTGCGGGGAGGTCATCGAGGGAGGGGACGTCACGGGGGAGGTGGTCACGGGAGGGGAGAGTCCTCCCAGGGCGCCCTGGCAGAAGGGGCTCGAGGCTGCAGGTCAGCCCGGGCCATGAGGACCTGGCCACGGGGTTCCTGAGTCCAGACCAGAGGTCCGTTCACTCATTCACCCATTCACTCATTCACTCATTCACTCATTCACTCATTCCCAAAGTGATCGGCTCCCTGTGAAAACACAGCACCACAAGGTCTTTGGCTCCCAAGGGACAGACGAGAACAGGCAGGCGCAGGGGGAACCCAGGAAGGCTTCCCGGAGGGAGTAACACCTTCTGAGACCCGCCCCATGATGAGCAATCAGCAGGGAGACAGCGCACGGCAGGGGCGAGCAGGCGGGGGAGCAGAGCCTTTGGGGAACGAAGTCCCCAAGCCTGCACTCGGAGTGCAAAGTAAGGTGGGGGGGCGGGCAGGGACCCCCCAGAGGGCGGGCCTCCCACTGGGCGCATCTGAGTGAGGAGCCCCCTCTCGGAGAGGCCAGCTCGGCCTGGGACGCCCCAGGTGCCGGGAGGAGGCCGGACGGCCGTGCACCTCGGGCTCCTTCCACGGGGCAGCCTGCTCGATTGGCGGTGTTCACACGGGCTCGTCTGCGAGCCCATCGATTTCGGGAACTTGCTTTCTGATGAAGGAGACCGTAAGTAGAAAACCGGGTACTTCCAGCTAAATCACTAGGGACACGGACGCGAGGCCCAGCAATCTGCCTGAGGTGGGGGGCGAGGGAGGCCCAGGCAGGGGCTGTGGGGAGACCCCAGAGGAGGTTCCCGTAGAGAAAGCACACAAAAGTCATCACAGACAACAGACCGCAGGACAGACAGAAGGACAAAGGGTGCGGCCACGCCCGGCCCTCCACGTCAGAGACAAAGCCTACAGCACGCACAAAACCCCGCAGCGTGAACAGGTGGCAGCACGTGGGAGCCGTGGTCCCGAACCCCTTCCACGATCCTCGTAGAAACGCCGCGTGCATCACACTCACCTGGGTTCTCCTTTTGCGAAGTTTATTGCCTTCATATACTGGGTCACGCAGTTTTCAAATTCCTCCTGAAACAACGTAAAGAACGCACAATTACATGAATTTGCCCCTGAAACCTCAATCGTGGCTCATGGTCGCTTCCGTGGACAGTAAGGAGCCCACGGTAAGCAGCAGGAGCGGGCCACGGTCAGGTGTCAGACACGCCTGCTCACGGGCCGGGGCCCTGGCACCAGCAGGGCGCAGCCGCCAAACGTCAAGCAGGAGCTGAGTCCTGGAGCAGCCCACACGCAGCTCACACGCTGCTCACCGACGTATCCGTAAAGGGCACGTGAGGACACGTCTGGCCCACAGTTCCGGAAGCGGAGTGGGACTGTTTCCACACGAGACACAGAGTGCCGAGGATCAAGGCAGCCTCGGGGAACACCCGGAGTGGGACAAACCACTAGTCACCCAGGAACGGCCCACTGGCAGGGGCGCTGGGTCCCCCCGAAGCCTTGGGGCTGTGCCCACCAGGGCTGCACCCTCAAGCCCCCGCCTGCCCCCTGGGGCGTCTCTCACCAGGTTTTCCGACGACTTGGGGGCACAGAGCTGGGCCCGGCACAGGTGCGCTCTGCCCAGGAACTGGGTGACCGGCCCCTTCACCTTGAAGTACATCTGGATGCAGTCGTCACTCATCTCGGGCTGCCCCATCTGCAGGACAGGGGTGCCCCCCCCCCCAGCCGCAGCGGCTCTGATGGCAGCCTGAGGGCGCAGGTCCAGCAGATCCCCGGGGACCCCCTGGGTGCTCCTGCCCTATCCGCCCTGCGACCCCTGGACGCGGTACCTTCAGGGCCTGCTCCGCACACAGAACAAACAGGTCGGGGCTGAAGCTCTCCGTGGGGTCAAACTCTGATTTGCCCAGGTTGGCCGACTTGATGAGCTCATAGGCCCTCCTTAGGGAGGCGGCGTCTACGGGAGGACCAGAGGACCGAGGCCAAGGAGGGGCTGCAGCCCGGGTCCACACCCTCCCCCAGGGCCTCCTCCCCCCCGCGGGCCTCCCCCCACCACTGTGGCCCTGTCTACACCCTCCCCTCCCCCTCCCCCATCCCCCCCGCGGGCCTCCCCCCACCACTGTGGCTGCGTCTACACCCTCCCCCTCCCACGCGGGGCTCCTCCCCCTCCTCCCTGCTGCCCGACATCTGCACCCTCCCCTCCTCCCCCTCCCCCGCGGGCCTCCTCCCCTCCCCTTCCCCCCCCCGCGGGTCTCCTCCCCTCCCCCTCCCCCCACCACTGCTGCCCGGCGTCCCCCCCCCCCGCCCCGCGCCCCCTCCGCAGCCTCCCCCAGGCCGAGCCCCCGCAGCAGTGGAGGATGACACGACACGGGGTGGCGGAGGCCCCGCGGGGGGAAGGGCGGACGGGGGTTCGGGGGCGCCCCGAGTCAGGGGTCTGCTGGGGCGGGCGTGTCGCCTCCCGGGGGGGTCGGGGTCGGGGTCGGGCCCGCGCACCCTGCTGGCTCTGGGCGCGGGCCAGCTCCTGCGTGATGACCAGGTCCATGGCGGCGGCCCCGGGCCGTGGGCTTCCTCCCGCTCGCGGCCGGAGCGCGGTTGCCTAGCGACGGGGGACGCGGGCCCTACGGGTCGGCGCCGGGGCCACACTGGTGCGGAGGCGAACGGCCGCCGGGGCCGCCTTCCCCACGAGGGCGCGCGGGCGGGGGCGAGGGCAGCGGAGCCAGGGCAGGGCGCGCTCCCGTCGGGGTCGGTCGGGGTCGGGTGGGGGTCGGGTCGGGGTCGGGTCGCGCTGCCGGGCGCCCTCAACCGCACCGGCCCCGCTCCGCCCGCCCCGGCTGATGCTCCGGGGAGCCCCGCCTCCTCGCCCCGCGTCCCCGAGCACAGGGATGCCCCTGGGGCTGGTCCCGGCCCCGGAAGTGGTCCTGCCGGCCTTGACTCCTTCACTGGGGCATGCACGCGTGCGTTCATTCATTCGTTCCTTCGTTCATTCTTTCGTGCCCGCTGCAGAAGGGGGATCCTACAGCTGCTGACCCTGCGGGGCGGGGCTGAGCGCGCCTGGGAGCGCAGCAGGTGCACCTGCCGCCGCCTGCGCCTGCGCCTGCGCCTGCGGAGGGGATGTCAGGCACAGTGAATGGCTGCCAGGGGTCGGATCCCGAGGGGGTGGCGCAGGCGAGGGCGGGGGGCCGAGCTGAGATCCGCCAGAGGACAGGAGGCTCCCCACAAGTGCGGGATGAGCAGCACCTGCGCCGGCGGGGAGCAGAGCTGGGTGCCCAGGAGGCACGGTGGGGCGGGGGGAACCGGCCAGGGCAGGTGCCCCCCACACCAGGATATTGGACCCAGTGGCCCCGGGTCTCAGCGTTTTCTGACGGTACCAGGTGGAGACTGGTTTGGAGGTGGTGACAAGGCCACAGGCTCATGCCCAGGGCAGGAAGGGAGAGCGGGTCTGGGTGACAGGTATATGGGTGACAGGTGTGGGGACCAAAGAGGGCCAAGAGGGCCGTCCACCCCGGGGGTGCACAGGGCATGCACCGGGCTGGGGAGCTCCAGGAGAGGGCCGGCCAGGGGCAGCTCAGGAGCGGGTCCTGGGTGTTCTGTGGGGGCATGTGGGATGCTGAGGTATTCAGAGCTCACGTTCGCAGGAAGGCTCTGGGCTGGAGGTGCAGGCGTGCACACACCTGCCCGGACATGCTGGTGTGCGGGTGAGAGCCCCGGGGCCAAGGGGGCTGGAGACCCACCGGCCTTGGAGAGCCCTCAGCCAGGAGCAGCGGGAAGAGCTGCAGGAAGAGCTGCAGAGGTGGAAGGGAAGCCGTGCAGAGCCCCCGCAGCAAGGGCAGGTGTTGGGGGAGGGGGTCAGCTACGCAAAACGTGGCCAAAGTGTCGGTGAGGCGAGCGCTGAGAAGCCGTGGTCGGGATTAGCAGCGTGGAGGCTGTGAGCCACCCCAGGACAGCCATTTCTCTGAAGGGGGCGTGGGGGGTGCAAGAGTGAGTGGGCCCTGGAGCAGAGACAGAGGGAGTTGCACAGCTTTTTCAAGAAATTTGACTTCTCACGGAGTGGAGGAGACGAGGCAGGGACTTAGTCATCTGGGAGGGATGTTTCTAAAGGAATGAGACAGGCGAGCTTGTAAAGCTGATGGGCTTTTATTGCCTCACGTGGCGGCGTGTGTGGAGAATCCTGCAGCCTCCACGGAGACAAACAGCTCCTAGGAAGTGACTTTAGCCAGGAACAGGCTCGATGCCAACAGTGAGCGTGGATCGTGTCTGTAAATACCAGCAACAAGCAGAAAAGGACAGAAACACGCCGTCTAGAACAGCACCAAAACAGAGCACTTTGGAATAAATTTAACAAAAGATGCGTAAAACCGCAGCAGTAAGGCTACAAAACGTGGCTGAGAGGTCGCAAGTCTGGGATTTGGGGTTCGGGAGACGGCCTTTCCTTCGGAGGGGCGCTTCTGGCTCCGGGCAATCCCAGTCACGATCCCAGCAGACCTTTCTCTGGAAACCTGCAGGTGACCCTGAAATATCCACAGATACACGAAGGACGCGGAGTGGCCAAGACGACGCTGAGGAGCAGGGCGGCCTTGGAGGACGCACGCTGCTTCCTTTCGGGCCTGACAGTGAGGCCGCGGCTGGACGTGACACGGCGTGGACCAGCGGAGCCGAGCGGCCGCAGAGCCAGCACCTGTGTCCGCAGCCCGCCGACCCCGCCAGACGTGCCGGCTCCGTGGGGAACGGAGCGGTCTCTCCCGCTGGGCGCCGGGTGCGCTCGGCCTCGCCGGGCAGCCCCGTCACAGCCCCGTCTCAGGCTTGGGGGCCGATTTAAGGGTGTGGAAGAGGGAAACAACCACACCGTCTTGGAGCAGATGGAAGTTTCTCAGCAAGGGCACAAAAGGGAAACCATCAAGGAAAGTGAGACCTCTGCTCTCCGAAAGGCTGCAAAGAAAATGAACAGACCGGAGGAAAGTATTCGCAGTAAATGTGCCTGACACAGGGATTGGGCCCAGGCTGTATTTCTAAAGCCACTAAATCAATACGGAAAGACAAACAGCACACAAAAGATCGGCCACGAGAAACGCTGAAATTAAAGACACCGGCCACAGTGAGTATCGGTGAGAGGTGCCGCGCGACCCTCACACGCGGCCCGTGGGAATGAAAAGTGGTGCAATGTCCGAGACAGACAGGTTAACTTCCACCTACCCCTGACCCCCATCCTCCTTTTAGGGGTTTACCCAACACACATGATCCCTCCGCAGAAGCCCGTGCACAAGCATGTCCACAGCAGCTCTGTCCCCATCTCCCCGAAGTGGAAACCACCAAAGCATCCCGCAGCCACAGTGTGCTGAGCTCCCACGGCCGCGTCTCCTCGGGGAGAAGAGGAGCCAGGCCACCGCCCCAACACCTGCGGACCTGGCGGACCTGCCGAGGAGCAGCACCCCAGAGGGGGGAGGGGGGCCATCCTGAGAGCTGCACCTGGAGGATGGACCAAGCCAACATGGGACATAAACCCACAGAGCTGGGGGGGGGGGGCAGGGGGGAGGGGGGAGGGGCTGGCCTGAGAGGGCAGCCAGGTGGGGGCCTGGTGGGTGGGAGGGTTGGGGGGGTGGGGGGGAGGCCAGGAGGGGATCAGGCAGGGGTTAGGCAGGAGCTAGGAGGGACGGGGGGGGGGGCCAAGGTGGACACGAGGGGGGCAGAGCCAGGCGGGTGGGGGCTGGGTGGGGGTCAAACTGGGGGCTGGGTGAGGGAGCCAGATGCGGGGACGAGAAGCTAGGCAGGGGTGGGAGGCCAGGAAGGTGGTGGGGCCAGGCTGGGGGCTGGGCAAGAGGCCAGGCAGGATGGGGGGGACTGGGGACTAGGCAGGGACGGGGGAACAGAAGGGGGGCTGGGAGGATGGGGGGGCTGGGTAGGGGCCAGGAGGGAGTGGGGCCAGAAGGGGGGCAGGCAGGGGGCAGGCAGGAGCTACATGGGGCAGGGGACCAGAATGGGGGCCAGGGGAATGGGGGGCCAAGGGGGGTCACAACGGGGCAGAGCCAGGAGGGGGGGGCCGGGCAGGAGTCAAGCTGGGGGCTTGGTGAGGGGACCAATGAGGGGACCAGGAGCTAGGCAGGTGTGGGGGACAGGAAGGTGGTGGGCCAGGCTTGGGGCTGGGCGAGAGGCCAAGCGGGATGGGGGGACCTGGGGCTAGGCAGGGGCGGGGGGCCAGGGGGATGTGGGCGGGCCAAATGAGGGGGCAGGCGGGGGTCCGGCAGGGCAGGCGGCAGGACCAGGTGGAGGATCAGCGCGTACCCCGGGAAGCCCTGGACTCCGGAGGGCGTGGGATGGGGGGGGTCCTGCTCCCGAGTAGTGCACAGGCGGGTGGTCTGTGGGGTGGGGGCGCAGTGCCCGGGGCTGGGTGCAGAGGAGGACGGTCGGGAGGCCCCAGGGGCGGGCAGAGCAAGGCCCCCCGAGGTTGGAGCCTCTTCCCCGTGACCTCTGCCCGCCTGCAGGCCCCCGGGATGAGGGAAGGCCCCCCTGGGGTCCTCCTGGAGGGAGGGCTGGCCAGCCCCACAGAGTCCCCACAGCCGGTGGGCGGGGGCTGTGGGCCGCTGGGGCCTGTGGAGCGGGGTAAGGGGGGTGGGTGGGAGGGGGGCGGGGGGCGGGGTGAGTGGGGAGGAGGGAGGGGGAAGGGGGCGCGGAGGGGGCGGGCAGGGAGTCGGGGGCAGCCACCCACAAGAGCTGCGGAGGAGGCCACCTGGAGCTGTTGGGGTGTCCGCTCCGTCTGCGGGCCCCGCCCGCGGCGGGCGAGTCTGTGGGCCTTGTCTACACTGTCCCTCCCCTTCCTGTGTCAGGAAGAGACTCCGATTTCCGCAGGCACGAGGCTTCCTGGCACCTCCCTATCCCCAGGGTGGCCAGGTGTGCAAGCTCTGGGCACCTTAAAGCAGTTTGGGGGTGTATCGTCACGGGAGCGCAATCCCTTGGTGGGCCCTTCCTCTTGCCCGCGGTGGAGACGCGGCCGTGAAGGCTGGAGCTGGAGCAGCCCCTTTGTGCCACGTGGGGGTAACCCGTGGGGCAGCTGCTCGTCCCCCACGGCCTGTGGGAAAGAGAAGTAGGCACCTCTCCTGTTAAGCGTAAGCTGCCTCTTCCCTGTGCGCTCCCCGCCGATGTCCTCCCTCCGCCTCCACTTTGCCTTTGGAAGACGAGGATGCGGGAAGGTTTCAGGCAAGTATCGTGTCTACGTTTTCTTAGATAAGATTTAAATTCAAAGCATGACAAGATGTATATACCTGCACGTACGTGTGCACACGTGAGAGATGCGGCGCGGTGGGCGTGAGTGAGCGTGTGCTGAAATGGCTTCTGCCCGGACACGATTCTGACCCCGTTTCGCCCGGGATCTGCAGTCACGCGGGGCCCGGAGGGAGAAGGCTCGGGCCTCGTCGCCCAGCTGTCAGCTCCACAGTGTCCTGAAACGTCTCTGTTTATTCAGGGGGACGCGGGGCACCGCGCACACGGCGGTTATAAAACATTTATTCCCCCCAAGGAAGCATCTGCCAACGTTACGTAGTAAGAGATTTTCCAAATCCTGGAGCATTAAGTATTAAAACACATTTTCCTCGCGCCGCAGCGTCTCAGGTATGGAGAATGGAGGGAGCCCCGGCTTCTCTGTTCGACGGACGGGGGTTCATTTAGTCAAGACGATTCGGGTCAGGCCCAAGCCGCTCTTCCCCTTCCTCTGCCTGAGACCCGAGTGTGGACCTTGTGGGGTGCCCCGTGTCCCCCGAGAGCACCTCCTTGTCTTGCTGTGACCCAGGCCCCGTGAGGACAGCACTGAGCGCTGCAGCGTCGCCCATGAGGGACACGCTGCACCCGCAGGACCGTCCCTCATGCCCCCTGAGCGGTTTCCTTCCAGGTGCACCAGCGCCCACTGCAGCAGGACCTCCCTGATGTGCCCCCCACGTGCCCCCCAGAGCGTCTCGGTCCCGTGATGTGGCCACGCCCGCGTGCACCTCCCTCAGCCCGGCTGCACCGACTCGGGCTCCTCGGTGGCCGCCCTGGGGCAGCGAGCTGGGCTGCTCCTCCCGGCCGAGAGCGTCAGGCCTGCTGACGCTGTGCCTCCGCACGGGGGCGGGAGGTGGCCTGGGTTTCCGTCCGTGAGAATTCAAAGGTTTGTCCCTTTTCTCTTTGCTGGTGGACTGCTTGTTCCTCCAAGGCCACCAGCTCTTGTGAAACTGGATTGTTCTTTGGTTTGTTTTCAGCAAGCGACCTTGAGAGTGTGTCTGCATGCGTGTGGGTGTGCACAGGTGGGTGTGAGCACGGGGGTGGGTGTGCGTGGGTACATGTAGGGGTGTCCATGTTGCCATGCGTGGGTATGTGTGTGCGGTCGTGTGTGCATGTGGGTTATGTGCGTGCGTCTGTGTGTGGGTGTGTACGGGCATGTGTGTGTGTGTGACACGCCCGCCTGCACTTTTCTGGACCAGCATCCGCGTCACCCGGGCTTCAGGACGCGCAGCCGTGAACGTGGTTGTGTCTCGTCTCCACGGCCCCTTTATTCTGCGTCTCTTTAACGTCCTACTTTACTCTCTCCCTATTTTTAAAGACTGAGCTTTCAGGCTTCTTCACTGATCCTGGAATTCATTTTCGACGAATTTCTTCTGTACTTCTTGCCCGCTCGCCCCTTTTTGTCACTTACTGCGACTTCTTGAGTTGGGTGCTTGGCTCGCTTCCTTCCACCCTTCCTGTTAGTCAACCGACGATGAGCAGAGGCGCGGGCAGGTGCGCGGAGGGCGCACAGCGTCGGGGCGGAGACCGCGTGGCTCCTCGGCCACCTTCCACAGGTGACCTCTCTGTCCCCAGGTTGGACGGCTGTCGGGAGGCCCGGCGGCGGCCCTGCCCTCTGCGTGGCCAGAAGGGCACGGTCACAGAGCCGTTACTTTGCTTTCTCCAAATCTGGCTACATTTACCTGAAGAGCGGGGATCTCCGCGGCGTTGTCTACGGGACGTCCTGGAACGAGAGCTCTCGGGTCTCCTCTGGCGCAACAGGCTCCTGAAGAAGGTGCGTGTTCCGACGGCGGCGGTGCTCCTGCCTCCAGTGCTGCCGGGAGCGCGGCGGCACCCGCACTCGGCTCCCGCATCGTCCCACAGACATGTGCCAGGCCTGCGCTGGGCATCAGCCCATTCCCGTCCCACGGTTTGCCTGGCGTTCTCTGGCGTCCGGCTTCTATTCTCGCTGAACACGATGTTCTCCAGCCTCGTCCACGCTGCTGTGTGTGCGGCGTTTTCCTTCATTTGCTGACGCGTAGAGCTGACCCCGAACACGGGGGAAGGGGCGCCCACCCGGCGCAGCTGAAAATCCGCGTGTAACCAGACTCCCCCAGAACTTAGCTACCGATCGCCTGCTGCGGACCCGCGGACTTGCCCGCGACAGACGCGTGGTGAATCCGTATGTGGTCCGTGCGTCACGTGCCCTGCGCTGTGTTCTTACAAGGGAACACGCTGGCGTCACCACGGCGCTCGCAGAAACCGCTCCGTGTGGGAACGGGCCCGCCCGAGCGCCCTGTCGCCGCGGGCTGCGCTCTGCTGGGTCGCACGCACGTCCCCGTCCTCTGGGGCCTCGGGGAGCAAGGCTACCGTCAAGTCGGCATGTCTTGGGCGCCGGCCCTGGCTTCCCGGGGTGGGCGGTAAGACGCAGGGTGGCTGAGGCCTTAGCCTCATGACGACTGCAAACTGCTTTTCAAGGGGCTCCTTTTGCCATTTGCACCAGGACACAGGACAGTTCCGGCCGCCCCGGATATCCGGCCGGTTTGCCGTCACCTGCGTAGTGTCACGGATCCTGTGGACGGGACGCAGCGATCCAGCCTGGCTTCTGCTTGCGCGTCCTTACTGACGCCCCGTGGGACTGCGGGACTGCGCGGCCGGCTCGGTGGAGGGTCCGGCCCGGCCTTTCGCCCGTTCGCGGTGTCAAGCCATCTGTCCTCTGGCGATGGGGTCACGGCTCCTGGCACATCCCGTGGACAGGCCTTTCCCCATGGGCTATGGGGTGGGAACGTGACCTGCCCTCCGCCGAGTCCCCTGGGTTTGCGAGCGGGTCAGCGTCACCCGCACAGGTGCAGGCCGCCCACCGGGCCGTGGGGTGGTGGCCTCCGCGTGGCTGGAGGGACGGGCCTTGTTCCGTGGCTGCTCTCGGGCTCCTCTGTGGCTCCTCCACACGGCTGTTCCTGGAACCTGCACTTTTTTGAGGTTTTCAGCCCCGTGGGTCATCTGCCCGTGAGCCCAGAGCTGCAGAGCCGGGGAACAGCCTCAGCGGGCACGGCCAGAGCCCCCGCGCCACCACCTCAGCCCCCCCCCCGAACGGGGCCGCGCCCCTTGTTTCTGGACGAGGGAGACCGCAGCCCTGCGCCTCTGTCCCGTGCCCTCCCACCCCGCAGAACCACTGACACTAGATTCAAGGGGCAGCGTCTTTCAGAACCGCTAAGAATTCGACGCAGTAAATGTCAGGGGTCCGACTGGCTTTGTTCAATGATTCAAGAACCGGGCGCCCCCATCCTGCAGACAGGAGGGCGTCGGGGAGGGGGCCTGGGAATTACTGACAGAAGCGGGGGGGGGGGTGAGGGCCAGGGGACGGCGCCGTCGGGCCAATGGCCTCCAGGCTGCCCCGGCCGCTCCCACCTCACTGCCCCCAGGATCTGTTTCTGGGGGAGCCAAACCTGTAATTAGGGTTCGGGTGGGTGACCTGAGGCTTGGGGTGGTGAGTCCGCGTCGGGCCTGTTGTCTTGTTTGCACAGGACCCTGCAGGAAGGTGACTGGGGGGTCCTCCTGCCTCACCAGCCCCAGTGTGGACGGGACCCCAGCCCCCCAACGCCCCCTCCCACTGGGACCTGAGGACGTGCCCTCCCAGGACAGTGGTTGGTGGTGGTGCCCTGGCTGAGAAAGAGGCAGGGGTCAGGGAAAGGATTCCCAGGGGGGTTTTCACTGTGCGCAAAGCACAAGGCACAAGAACCTTCCAGAACTGCGCTTTCCTCTCACCCTCCCAAGCGGGATTTGGTGGAGGAAGGAGCCAATCTGGAAAATGTCCTGCCAACGGGAGATCTGGGGGCACGCTTTGACATTGGGGGTTCAGAAGGCCCTGGGGGCTCAGCATGTCCCCAGGCCCGAGAGGACTCTCGGGTCACGATTGGCTCTTTGGGCAGAAATGTCCGGCAAGAAGCCAAAGGCTTCCGGAAGGGGCAGGGTGGGAGCCTCGTCCTCGCAGGCCCAGAGTCGGGCCCCGGGGGAAGCCAGAGCCCTGGACGTGAGGGGTTTGGAGCCGACACTCGGGCACCTTTGCGTGGGCTGGGCCTCCCGCGGCAGCGGCACGGGCCCTGGGCACAGCCACAGACGCAGGCTCTGCGTGGGCGCAGCGAGTGCAGGTCCTGAGCTCCCAAGGCTGAGCGAGGCTCAGGTGCCGTGACCTCTCCCTGCTGGTGGCCAGATGCTCGCCAGGACCCCCCCCCCCCGTCAGGCTCAGGAGCCCCCAGCCTGGCCTCAAGCCGCATGCTTGGTGTCCTCCCGCCATTGCCTATTTTAGGAGACGCCACGTCGTTACTCACATACTCTGTGCTGGACGCTGCCCCGTGCTCTGGCCTCGGAGTCCAGCCGGGCCGGCAGGTAGCCCGGCACTCTCAGGGAAGGGGCTGCGTGGGACAGGCCGGCCCGGGGGTGGGCACGCGTGGGCTGTGACCCGGGGGTCCGGAGGTCAGTGCAGGGGCAGTCCAGGCTGTCAGGCGGCTCCGCAGCAGAGGGATGCGCAGTGACGCCCGCCCGGTGAAGCTGCGGGGGAGGGGAGCTCGTGGAGTAGAGGGGAGTGCGGACCTGCAGCAGGAGTCGGCGTCGGTGCCTGTTCCCGCTGTCAGGGCTGGACGCTCGGGAGAACCTGCAGGATGAAGGCCCAGGAAGGAGGGGCCCAGAAGAGGGGATTGCAGATGCTCCGGAAAGTTCCGGGGGGCTGGGGAGCAGCCCCCACCTGTGTGGACTGGGGTAGTAGGGACGACAGGGCTGCTCACAGATGGGTCCTTCCTGCCTGGGCAGGGAAGGGCAGGGATGGGCCGTGTGTCCCGGGGCGGGAGGGCCAGCAGCCCCCACGGCCACAGTCCCAGGGCCCCGGGTACCCGCGTGCTTCCCCAGCGACTGGCTGGGAGAGTCCTCAGCCCCGGGCCCCCTCGACTGCTCCCCTGGTTCTTGTCAGCAGAACCTCAGAAATCCCACCCCAGAGATTCAAAGAATTTTATGGAAAAAATGCATTAAGAGGAAAAAGGAAAAAAGCCCAGGCAGGGGTGATGAATCGGAGGTGCCCTGGGACACCAGCGAGGCCGTGGAGAAGCCTCAGCACCAGCCTGCCACGTCCACAGCGAGCCACACAAGCCCAAGCACAGGATTCACAGGTCTTTTGGGGAAACAAAAAGATCAAAAAAAAAAAAAAAAAGATAAAGACAGAAAGCATCACATACAAATTTTAAAAATGGGAATAAACATGAAATATAAATAAAACAGATAAATGCATAAAATATAATAAGACCAAAGTCATATCCATGAATATCACAGGCTTAGAACACACCCGTGGAATGAAAAAGGCTCGAATTGGAACATAAACGAGTCACTTGCTGTCAAAGGAGACCCGAAGGCACCCGAGTGGCCCAGAGAGGTCAGACAGGCTGACAGGCCAGACGGAGCGTCCGCCGCCGGACAAGGTTAAAATCAAATTAAGAGAGCGTCAGAAAAAAAAAAAAAGCGTCAGCAAACAGAGTAGAAAAATATTCATAACAGGAAACTCCAGTTCCGTCTCGCCCACAACGGGGCCGAGGAGACAGACCGAGATCTGTATCCGAGGCTGAACGTAGAGAACAAAGCTTTGTTTCCCACAGGACGTTCCATCGCTCGTCCCAAAAACCCTCAAATGGTCCCCAAAGTAGAAACCGCGCAGTGGACGTTGTCTGATCATGACAACAAAATCAGACGTTAAAACACAACAGCAAACAGCCCTAGAAACCCCCGTGTCTTCACGCTGAGATTCAAGGAGAAACGAAAACAAATCTGTGAACCGGAGCATCCCAGGAACAACGGGGGCGGGCGCTCCCCCGAGGACTCGCGGGCGCTCAGGGGTGTGGGCCGGGCAGGTGCCACCGTCCAGCTCAGGCCCCAGAGGACGAGCATCCACGTACGAGCGCAAGACGGAAGCAAGGCGATCGCAGCAGGGGGACGACGGAGCCGAAGGACCCAGCTCCGCGGCCACGCCCGGCGCCAGGTCAGCTCGTCGCTAGTCCAGAAGATCCGAAAAGGCACAAATACGCAAAAGCATCCGGGGTAAAGGGGAATCGCGGAGATTGAGAATGAACCCTCGGGAGAGAGCCCCGTCGAGTGGAGGTTTTGCAGGAAGAGGTGAAGTAGGAGAGGTCCGGGGACAGAGCCTCTCGGTGGGCCCGTGGCTACAGAGGACGCGGGGACGGTGGCTCGGCCCCGCACCCCGGGACGCAGACCCGGCCCACGGCGGACAGGCCGCGGGACCTCACGGCAGAGCCGACCCCACGCTGGGCCCTGCAGAGAGGAGCGGGGACTCGGGTGTCCTCGGAGGCGGGGACTCAGCGTGGCCGGGACACAGGTCTCTTTAATTAATATATTTTTTTAAATTTTTATTTATTTATGATAGTCACAGAGAGAGAGAGAGAGAGAGAGAGAGAGGCAGAGACACAGGCAGAGGGAGAAGCAGGCTCCATGCACCCGGAGCCCGATGTGGGATTCGATCCCGGGTCTCCAGGATCGCGCCCTGGGCCAAAGGCAGGCGCCAAACCGCTGCGCCACCCAGGGATCCCTAATTAATAATTTAAAAATAATTAATAGCAATTAATTAATCGTTAATTAATAACAATTAATACTTCATCTTCCGTGAAGAGTCGCGGAGCGCAGAAAAGGAGGCAAGCTTCCAGGTGGGGTCGATGAAGACAGGACGACCGCGGTGTCTCATTCCGACCAAGGCGGCACAAGAGTGGATTCTTGTAGTTCGGGCTCCTCGTCGCTGGACCCCGAAGGGGGCGGTGAAGGGGCCGGTGAAGGCGGCAGCCGCGTGCGGGCCCCTCGGAGCTCAGTCCGCGGGAGGTTGGTGGACGCTGCTCCTCCCGCCTGGAACCTGTGACCGTGACCGCACCTGGAAATAAGGTCTTCGGGGTGTGATTAAGGTGTCAGGACGACATCATCCTTGATAGGGGGTGGACCCTCCACGCAAGTCCCAGAGTCCCTCCCTGTGAGGGGACAGAGGAGGGGAGGGGCCCCAGGGCGGCGAGGCCACAGGTAGGGGACACCTGGGCCCCGGGGCTGGAAGAGGCGGGAAGGGTCCTCCCCTGGAGCCTCTGGAGGGAGCCCCACTGGCTTCGGGCTCCTGCCGCCAGCACCCCAGCACATCTCCCCGAGTGTGCATTTGTCGCTTCAGCCCTCGGAAACCGATGCCCCGGGACGCCAGCCCCGACCTCTGCCCTCGACTGGCGTGCTGTGGCTTCGGGGAGGGGGGCGGTGAGCACGCAGGGGTGGTGAGCACGGGCGGGGGGGCTTTGGGGGGCGGTGAGCATGTCAGGGTGGTGAGCAGGGGGGGCAGCATGGGGGGATGGTGAGCACACAGGGGTGGTGAGCACGTGGGGGCAGCTACGGGGAGGGGGGGCGGGCGCCTGCGTCCACGTCCACCCAGAGCAGTCAAGCCCCCAGGGGGTGACCGCAGCACCCCCGCCCCCTGACCCTAGGCCGCTGCCCCCGCGGACACCCCGCCTGGGGACGGCCGCCCGATGCTGCGGGGTGCGGGTGCCCCCTCATCCACAGCCGTGAGGCGCCGCAGGCGGGCCCGGAGTCAGCCGGGGCCCCAGTGGAACGAAGTCGGCCCTCGGGGAGCGGGTAACAGAAGCTCGGCCGCGCCTGGTGCTCAGCCGGGCTGTGCCCATCTGTACTCAGTTAGTCTCGTCTGGCGGGAGGTCCCTTAAGTGTTCAATGGTCTGAAAATATGGGCGCTGCCCCCTTTGCCCTCTTGCCTTCCTTTCTTGGAGGAGGAGGGAGGTCTTGCCCCGAGCGAGCCGCTGGCCCGGTGAGCAGTGAGCACGAGGGCAGCCACTGATGCTTGGGGTCTCGTTGCTCTGTGAATATTTCAGCAAATACTAGGAGGCTCCGTATAGGGTAGCAGCAAGGTGGCCGGGGGGCCGGGGGCTGGGGTGTGGGGGGCCGGGAGCTGGGGCCAGGGAGCCCGGGGGACTGGGAGCCGGGGGCTGGGGGCTGGGGGGCTTGGGTTTGGGGGCCCTGGGTGCTGGGGGCTGGGGTGCTGGGGGCCGGGGGCTGGGGGCCAGAGAGCCCAGGGTGCTGGGGGCCAGGGTGCGGGGGGCTGGGTGCTGGGGGCCAGGCCTCTTTCCTCCCCTGACTCTCCTGATGTCATTTGTTTGAAATTCAGGCAGGCCTCGGCTCCATTTTCCCGTCACCGAAGAGGCCGTCTACACTGAGGAGGACGCCGGGCGCCCCCTCCCCCCGCGGCCGGGCCTCCTTCCGCGCCCACAAGGTGCTGTGGTGAGGCGGGTCCCGCTCCGGCTGCCGTGGGTGGTGCCCACGCGGTATCGCAGGCGCCCGGCATCGTGCTGGCAGCTCCGTGACGCCGGCATCACACGTGGGGCAGGGAGACGGCCGGGATGGACACGCCTGCTGGGGACAAGACTCTCACGGACGCACTCGTGTGCTCACACTCACGTACCACAAACACGTACACACTCATGCCCATGCTCATATCCTCATACACCCCTGAACTCATAAATGTGCATGTACTCACACGCTCACGCTCACACTCACACTGACACACGCTCACACGCTCACACGCTCACACCCCCCCCACTCACAGACGCACACGTGAGCTCGCACACACACAGCCCACCATCCTCGGAAGCCAGCTGGCCTTCACCCGGGGGCTCCCAGGGCGCAGGCTGGCGGCTGGAGGGCTCACTCTGCACGGAAATGTCACCATGTCCTTCGTGCGACCCGCAGCCTCTCGTCCTTGCCCGGCACCTCAGGAATGTCATTAGAGCCGACCTCGGTCAAACCGTTTCCAAATTTTCCAGGACGCCTGCCAACAGCATTAACTAGCAACTCCTTTGCACGTCCCACCGCCTAAACGTGAGGGCCCTCCCTTGGCGTCAGGAGTGGCCTTGACCCTGGCGGGCGCTGGGCTGGGTGCCTGTCGGTCGGGGACACCCGGGAAGTGTCTCCCCGGCCCCATCACCCTCCCACGTACCTGAGGCCTGATATCAGGACAGTTTGGACTCACACCTGTTCTCTCTCCTCAGGGACAAGCCACAGTGTCCCTGGGAGGGTGGCCAGGCCCCGCGACCTCCGCCCTGACCCACGGCGGGGGCCTCACCCCTGCAGGGGGCCTCTCTCCTCACAGTGTCAGGTGGGAGCAACGTCAGGGGCAGGCGGGGACACGAGCCAGGCAGGCAGGTGGTGACCCCTCCTGGCTGTGGGTGTGGGCAGCTGAGTCCCTCTCGGTCCCCATGCACCCACCTGCTCAGGCCACACGGGTGGGATATGTGTTCGTCCTGGGGAGTCCGACGTGGACGCCGGGGAGAGGTCGCTGAGCCGGGCCCAGGAGGGCGCTTGGCCATGCCGTGGGCTGGCCTGGCCACAGGCCTGATCTGGGGTCCAAGTGCATGTTTGCTGCGGGGGTGCTGAGAAGCGGGTGGGGACGGAGGAGGAGGGAGAGGGAGGTGGGACCCCCTCCCTGGTCCCGACGTGGACTCCTGCTCTGGCCCCGGGGCTCAGTCCTGCTGGGCCCCAGGACACGTGGAGGAGCCTGGGCAGGTGGGGGCGTGTCCCGGGGGAGGCACACGGGGAGACCAAATGCACGTTTACGTGAACTACAAAACGCCACCCTCCCAGGGCGGGCACAGAAACCACCCCTGGGGTGACAGGCCCCGGAAGGTACCGGCGCCTTTGTACTGGGGAGTCAGTCCACTGACCCCCAGGGGGCCAGGAAGAGTGGCCAGGGAGGAGGATGGGCCCTGCCTCCAACCTAGCGGCTGGGGCTGCAGGAGGAGGGGCCGCGTCCCCCCTGCACAGCGACACAGTGAGGCGCTAGAGGCCACCCCTCCGGGAGCCGGGGACATGGCTTGCACCCCACCAGGACCCCCTGGGGCTGCCGTGACACGGAGGCTGGGTGGGGCAGGAGGCCCGGGAGGGGCGGCAGGCAGCGATCCAGGTGGGAGGGCGGCAGAGCAGGGGTCTCCACAGGGGGGCGTTAGCCCCGTGTGGCAGCTAGAGCCTGGGGACTCACGGCCCCGCCGCGCCGACCACCCGGAGCGGATGCGCCTCCAGCACCCCCATGGGTCACCGGCTGCAGAGAGTGGGGTCGTCTGTGCCCCGGGGACCTGCGGGTCAGGCCTCCCAGCCGGAGCGGCAGCACCGCACGTCGTGGGTCGGATGCCCTGGAAGGAGGCCGAGGGCGGGCCCTCCAGTCACCCCTGCCGGTTCCCTGCCGAGGGTTGTTTAGCCGAGGGCTCCTGTTGGATGACGGGCCCCACGGGCAGACCGTGCACGCCGCATCCCCCACGCTCAGGGCAGAGTCAGGGACGCCAGCCGATGGCCGCACGGAGCGGGCGGGGGCCACTGGCCACGGGGGTTTGAGGCCACGTGTGGAAGTTCGGGCACAGGGAGCGGCCGCCGGCCTGGCCCACTTGCTCCCCAGAGCGCTGTGGGGTCGGACCGTCCCCGTCCCCGTCCTCCCCACACGATGGATGCAGGGGCTGCCCGGTCCGCGGACGGACACGTCCCTTCTTAGGAGGCGCTGGCCTTAAACGCGGCTGTGCCCCCACCCCGTCCCGCGCTTCCTGAGCGTGTGGCCTCTTTCGGGCAGATTTGCAGACGTGGGTGCGGAAACCAGCCCTCCGCCCCTCCGCCCGTACCACGTGCTGCCGCTGGTCCTCGCTTGTCTGTCTTTTTACCTCCTTAGGGTGGGATTTTTATCATTTTGAAGTTCTGGGCTGCCTTTCACAGTCTCCGAGTCTCTGCACGCTCAGACCGGACCGAGACTGTGTGACGTCTCCTGCTGCTTCTGGAGTCTCGGTCCCCGATTCTCTGTGTCGCTTGTGGATTCCCTGGAAGGATCCCAGGGTTAGCGGGAAAGTAGGACCGTCCACCCCCCACCCCGCTGCCGGGGCCCCGGGAGGGCCGCCCTCGCCCTCTCACAGTGGGGCCGCCCCTCAGCCCCCGCGGGGAGTGTCCGCGCCCATCGCCCCACGCCCGCACCCCGGGACACGGTCCTCCCGTCCCCACCGCCCGAAGGACCCGCGTACCCTCGATTCCGCCACAGGAGTTTGAATGCGTGTGGGTTTGTTTCTCAAAATGAAACTTGGCCCAAACCTGACCAGTTCTGAACACATACACGCACCTCCATGGATTTGGTGACATCGAGTTTATAGGTTAATTGTGGGAGAATGAGTCTCCGTAATATCGAGCTTTTCTGTCCAAGAACGCGGCCGCGTCACGACTTCCCAGGCACCAGCACTGAGGCAGTTGGGGAGGCATTTCTATGGAAACAAAAGAAAAACAGAAGTTAATAGTTACTGTTATAAACTCAATTCTTGGGGATCCCCAGGGGGCTTCACCCCGGGGTCCCGGGATCGAGTCCTGCGTCGGGCTCCCTGCAGGGAGCCTGCTTTTCCCTCTGCCTGTGTCTCTGCCTCTCTCCGTGTCTCTCAGGAATAAATAAATAAAATCTTTTAAAACAAACAAAACTCCTTTCCTCAGGTTGGAGAGCATCCAGTTGAGAAACTTTCTGCCTTTGAGCTTGGAGCATCTTTAGATGGTGGAACGAGGATGGTGGTTTATTTAATTTTTTAAAGAAAGATTTTATTTATTTATTTGAGAGAGAGAAAGAGAGAGAGCATGGGGGGGGCAGTGGGAGGGAGACGCGGGGAGCCCGACGCGGGCTCGAACCCAGGACCCCGGGGTCCTGACCTGAGCCGAGGGCGGAGCTCCAGGACCCAGCGCCCCAGGCGCCCCGACGACGGGGTTTCAATCAGGTGGGTGTTGCTGGTTTGCGGCCAGAGCGTCCCTGGCGGTGTCACCAGACGTCCTGCTGGGTTCTCTGAGCCGTCCACGCGGTCGGCGGAGGCTTGTCCCCGCGGGCTCGGTCCGGGTGGCTTCTCTGGACTTGGCACTGAGGGGTCCAGCTGTCCATCGAGCTCTCAGGGTTTCAGGAAAACAGTAGTTTCAGTTCTTAGAACGTTCTTTCTTTAGTCAGGAAAGTGGAGGAAAAAAATAAATAAATAAAAAATAAATAAATAAATAAATAAATAAATAAATAAATAAATAATAATAAATAAATAGAAAGTGGAGGAAATGCTTAGTCTGGAAAGTTGTAGCCAGAGAGCTGGGGGCACTGGGAGGATTTAGGACGAGGCCAGTTCGCGGGGAGATGCCGAGGCCTCAGGAACCGTGAACAGGACCGGAGTGTGGGGCGGGCAGCCTGCGTCCCCCCCGGAACGTGCTGCCCGGACGCGTCACCGTCGGAGGGGGCCCGCCTCCCCGAACGCCGCCTGAGTGTCCCGTGGGGCGGCGGGAGCAGTGATTTCATGCATATTCTCCAGTGGGATGTTGAGGCCACGCCCGGGTGATCCCGAGGGCGTCGTGGGCTCCAAAAGTCGGTCTCGGCTCCTCAAAACCGCGTGGGAATAAGGAACCTCCGATAGATGTCTGGAGCGTCCCCGGGTGGAAGCCAAGCCAAGGGCTCGCCCCGCCGTGTCCCGTTCCAAGGACGCAGGCTGTTTTGAGTTTGGGTAAATCCCTACGTGGCCGTGAAAATAAGAACACTCGGTGGGAGGCTCTGCATTCCGGAGGGATCGGGGCGGCGGGGGAATAAATGTTTTATTCCTGTTTATGCAGAAGCGCAGGTCACCGAATTGCGGCAAGTTAAGAGCTGGCACGAAAGGAGATCCTCCTCCGATCTGGACGCGCGACGGCGAGGACGGCGCTGAGGGGAGTCGCAAGCGCTGTAACGGCCCCGTCGGTTCAGGTGACCTGATTGGTGCTGGGTGTGCTGGTTGGAGCCGGCGGTTCGAGGACCCGGGTCCCGGCCGACGGAGTAGGTCCTCGCCGGGCTCGGGGGCCGCGCTCTGCAGGCCTGTCGGCGGCCGGCAGCGTCAGGGAGGAGCCCACGGGGACACGGGCGCTGCGAGGGGCGCGGCCGCGGGGCAAGGGCAGGCGAGACACCCCGGGAAAGCACAAGCCTCGCTGCCCAGGGGGCTCGGTCGCCTCCGTGACGTGCGACATTTTGAGATCGTAGCAACCAGGAATGTGATCATGCGCACAGCAGCGACGCGGAGAAATTTCTAGGCATTTTACATCATTTCCAGGGACACGCAGCCAGGGAAATAAAGGCAGAGAAGCAAGTTACCAGCGGCAGCCCCGCAGCCCCGCAGCCCCGCAGCCCCACAGCCCTGCGCCGGACCTGCTGGGCCAGGGGTCGGGGGTCCCGGGGCTCAGGACCACCCCGGGTGCGCCCCCTGCGGCCGTGAGCTGGGGAACGGGCCCGGCCGTCCCTGGGTTTGACAGCTCCGTGCTTTCCTGCGTCCTCCCCTCGTCCCCCCACCTGCCCACAAACACTTCATCCCCAAGGAGCGGGGGCTCTGAGTGCGGCTGGGCGGGGAGGGCTGACCGCTGACCCTGCGAGTGTCCGGCCCCGGGGGGGGTGACCCCAGGCCCCAGCGCTGCGGGCCGAAGCCCCGGCAGCTCCCGCCCCCCGCGTTCCTGAGAGCCTGGCCGAGGGGCGCGCTGGAGCCTCCTCTGCTGCCAACATCCTTTGTAATATTTCTGGCGCCCTCTCTGTGATGATCGTGATTTACAATAAAAATAGGTACTTGGTCTTCGCCGCCGGGCTCAGAGCTCCTCAAACTCTCGGCATTTCCTAAGTGGCGACCGCAGCAGGTACCAACCCCCCCCCCCAGAAGGAAGGTGATAAGGCGCAGCCTCTGCAGGTGCCCGGGCCGGCGGGGCTGTCCCCGAAACGGCAGCCTGATGCCCCCCCGCCCCCCACCCCTCTGCTCCGCGGCCCGGACTCCTGCGGAGGCTGGAGGAAGGCCTCCTGCGGCCAACGCACTCTTGCTGCTGGCGCTCCTGCCTCTCCTGGAGCCGCACCTGCCCAGGGACCAGCTCGGCGTGCGATGTGGGTCTCGGTGGGCCCCGGCCCCAGGAAGGGAGGGCGCGGACGCGCAGGTGGTGGAGGAGGGTGCGGTCGGGCTCCCGCAGGCGGCTCCTCACGGGGAGGGGGACACTGGGAGACGACGTTCCCCGGGACGAGCTCCGGGCTCCTGGGACGTCGGCCGTCGGGCCCGCAGGGTGGTGGCCGTGGGGAGCGCTGTGTCCTGGGCACTGACCCCGGCCTCGGGCGTGCAGGATGGAGACCCCCCCACAGAGGCCCTGCTGCCCCTCCCTCTGCACCGGGGCACGGGGCCCACCAATGGTCAGCTGGGCGGACGGAGGGCCCCCCACCCCGGCCAGCGCTCCAGGGGGATGCAGAGGCTCGTGGTGGGTCCGCGGAAGCCGCCGGGAGGATGACCTGCGTCTGCGCATCCTGGGACGGCCGTGGGGGTCTGCTGTGACCTCCAGGGTGCGGGAGCTGCTTCCCTGCAGATTTCAGGGGACCCCGGCGCTGGAACCCGGGGGGAGGGCCTGGGCCCCGTTTCCGGCAGGCACCGCCGGCCGCCCGTCCCCGAGGGTCCCACAGGCCCGTCCCCACTTCCTCCTTCCAGAGCAGCCGCCCTCGGGCTGACGTTCGTGGCTCAACCCCGCTGGGCGAGACCCGATGAAGAGCTTTGCACACCTCACTCTGGGTACAAGGGGGTCCTACTCCCGCAGGAGGGAGCGGCTCCCGGGAGGGCGACCCCTCATCCATGGGCGTCGGTCCGGCACTTCCTGCGGGAGCCGGGGCGGCGCTGCCCTCGGAGACCGGACGTCGGGAACTGGAACTGGCCTCGCGGAGCAAACTTGCTCAGCTCTGGGCAGCGAGGGGGCCCCGGAATCACCTCTGGGGCGAGGAGCCGGGCAGGCACCAGGCTGGGGGGGCGTCGAGGGGCTCCTGCCGCCGCCTCCGCGGGGCCACCCCTACGTCCTCGTCACTGAACGCCAAGGGGTGGGCCGCCGGGGAGCAGGGCCGGGCCCCCCAGCCGCTCCATCGGCCCCGGAGGGATGTGGAACCTGCGTCCTGGCTAGAAGCCCTCCTCGCCCGCGGGTCAGTAGGGGCCCCGAGGGACAAGCCCCGCTCAGTGGTGTGGGACCCATGGGACAAGCACCCAGAAGGCCAAACCCCGGGGTTTGACCTGACCCTCTCCACTCGGCAGCACGGCCAAAGGGGCCAAAAGAGGGGGGCTGGGCTCGAGGGACCTGCCCCGGGGCTGTGAGCGAGCACATCCCGTGTGCCCCGTGGCGACTGCTACCTGTGGCATGTGGCGGGGAGCTCGGCCAGGTCCCTTCCCTGGCGTGTCCTTGCTCAGCCCCTTGGGGGTCCACCTGCCTCCGTCCTCCTGCCCCCGGACCGTGGGCCTGACACCCTCCAAGGAACCTGCCCCTCGTGGGGCTCAGGCAGTGCCAGGGACATGGCACACACGTCCAGCGTCCGTCCCAGCAGCCCCGAGGGCCTGGCCTGTGCCCACCGTCCTCTCCACACGCTCCCCGCCTGCCCACCCAGAGCCCGGGTCGCTCTGGCCCCGCCGCCCGGCCACCCTCCCGCCTGGGACGCGCCTGGGTGGGCCTCTGTCTCCGCTGGCCCCCAGCTCTGTTCTAACCTACGTCCAGTGAGGTCGGGGCCCCTGCCGCCCCCCATGTGGCCCGGCCCAGGGCGTAGTTCTTCGGGGGCTACTTACTGACTGTCCACCCTGCTCTCGGGGTGGGGCCTTGGCTCACCCAGTGTCCAAGCTGGGGGGACCCCACTGAGTCTGTGCGGGCCCAAGCGCCCCACAACGCTCTCCTCCTTGCTGGGGTGCGGGTGGCGGCCGTCCTTCCCCCTGGCGCCCCCACCTTCTGCGCCTCACTGGCCGGTCCAGGCTCGGGGAGCCTCAGCAGCTGCAACCCCAGGCGCCAGGCACCGGCTTGAACTGGCCGAAGGGGAGAAGCTCCGGGAAGGTGTCGGGGTTGGGGTGGGGCTGGGGGAGCCTGTCTGCCCCTTGGGCGCGTCTCGGAGGCCGGAGGGTCCCGGAGGGTCCGGCCTTTCCCCGGATGGCGACCGGCAACGTCGCAGAAAGGCTACTGTGGGAATAATAAACACCCAAACTGTCAGCGTCAGGAAAGAACCCCACCTCGGAAAGGTAGGGACGCATCATCTGCCAGAGGTTGATGACCGAGTTTTGTTGAACCTTGTCTTGGATTTTTGAAGACAGATCTTACCATTAGCAGCAGAAACCGTGGAGCAGGGAAAAAATCAGCCTCTCTCTCTTCTATAAAAAGGACAGGTGATTCAGTTAAAAATAGCCCGGCTGCCCCTCCTCGTGACCCGGAAATCTCATCATGTCCTTCGCTCTGTCCACATGCAGGTTGTGAGGGCTCCTGACGGCCTGGCTGCCCGCTCCCCGCCCCCCGGGCTGGCGGTCCTGCGGGCTGGGGCTCCCGGAGGGCCCACTGGGCTATGGGGAGAGGAGGGAGGGGTTGGGGGAAGGAGGGAGGGGTGGGGAGAGGGGTGGGAGGAGGGAGGAGGGATGGGGGAGGACGGGGGAGGAGGGAGGGGTGGGGAGGAGGGAGGGGTGGGGAGAGGGATGAGAGGAGGAGGAGGGGTGGGGGGCAGGGGGAGGGGGAGGCGGTGGAGGAGGGGGTGGGGGAGGGGTGGGAGGAGGGGGAAGGGTAGGGGGAGGAAGGAGGGAGGGGTGTGGAGAGGGGTGAGAGGAGGGGGGAGGGAGGGGTGGGGGGAGGCGGGTGGGGGCCAGCGTTCTCCCGGAGGGAGGTGATTCCTTCCTAATTCAGAACCCGCCGTCAGGAGATACACAGACATGTCTGTGCTTCTCCAGAAAGAACTGTGCGCTCTCGCCAGGGGCCCATCGGGCCGAGTCCACCCCCTCTGGTTCCCTCGCACCCTTGGGTTTTCCCCGGGCAGGTGTGTCCTTCTGTGTTATAGGGTGGCTTCCCGAAGGCCCCCAGCCTGGTGTGGCCTCCGTCTGTCGTGGGCTTGCACCTGCTTCTCCACCCTGCTTGAGGCCACCCTAGGACCCGTCTTCTGATGGGGAATAACACGCTTCCACACTGCAGGGAGTGCCCCCGGGGGGACTGTCCCGCTGCAGGGAGTGCTCCGAGTGCTCCCGGGGGCCGGCCTAGAGCTGCCTGAACCCTGGAGGGCACCTTCCCGTTGCTTCTTTAGACATTAAACACTTTAATACCAACCCCAGAAAGTCGTCTGAAGGTCACCGACGATGATGGGAATCAACAAAATGAATGTCGTGTGAGGGGAGTTCGGGCCAGGAGGGTGAGCCGTGCACCTGTGCTCTCGGGGGACCCCCGCGTCCTCCAGCTGCAGGGTGTCTGCTCCAGGTGGGAGCAGCAGGCAGCGCCATCACTGGCCCCTAACAGCGCCGGGCCTGCTCCCGGGGCCACTGCGGAGCCGGCTGGACCCTCAGCGGCTGTGAGGTGAGGGCGGGGGACAGGGAGGCCACTGCCTTCCGGTTACGGAGGCGTCTGGTGCGGCCGCAGTCGGGTCTCCACTTCCGGCTCCTGCCTGCCGGGTCGTCTTCGTGCGGAGATAGGGGGGCGAACACGCCACACGGTGGAGGCACCCAAGGAGGAAATGGGGAAGCAGCGCGGGTTTGAAGCCAATTTCTGGAGCCTGCAACACGTGGCTGGTTCCCGCCAGCTGGGTCTCTTCCGAACAGTGTCCTGGCCTTGGCCCCGTGGAAAGGCCCAGAAGCTTCGTGCTGGGATGGAGACGTGAGGGACCGGGTGCGGTCCGGGTGCGGGCCAG
Source organism: Nyctereutes procyonoides (assembly GCF_905146905.1). Lineage (NCBI taxonomy): Eukaryota > Metazoa > Chordata > Mammalia > Carnivora > Canidae > Nyctereutes > Nyctereutes procyonoides. Next base: position 33,189,327 of record NW_026575133.1, read on the forward strand.
GCCACAGCAGCCAACTCTGCAGGCCCTCGGCTTCCGGGGCGTCAGGAAGGATCCCCCACCCCAAGGACGGGGCCGCACCAGAGACGAGCTCGGCGGGCAGGTGGCACGTCTGGGGCCCTGGTGGCCCATCTGTCCGGGGAACCTCTCCTCCCTGACCGTGAGCCGCACGGTGCCTCCAGAAAAGAAGCTGATGTTTTTGGTGCTGGACACTCCACGGACATAAAATGAAGAAACATAATTTTTACTGTCAAACCTTGGCTTCACTCTGCAAGAGTCTGAGGACCACGGATGCATGCAAGTGCACATTCACCTCAAAATCCCCGGTTCTTGGGCATCTGTCCGTGTCGGGGGCCGGTGGCGTCCTCGGACAGGGCAGCCTCTCGTCTGGCAGCTGGGGGCCCCGTCCCGCAGAGCCAAGCCTGGTGTAGACGCTGTTGAATTGCACTTGAGACACTGTTTCCCTGTCGGCGAAGCTCCCTCTGGCCCCGTGGGTCCGCATTGGCTCTGGTGGGACATCTCCGAGGTGCCCAGAGGCTTGTCCCCTGATGGACGAGGACCGAGCAGCTCTGGGGCGCAGGAGGGCGGGCTGGGCAAGAGCCTCTGGGCCTCCGGCACCCAGGGCGGCTTTGCTGCAGGTTTGCCTCTGGATTCCACCTGAGGCTTTGTTCAGGAAAACCAAGGCTCTTCTGCTGAAAAGGAAAAAAACAGAAAAAATGTGGAAACTGTTTAACATGTGCTTTGCTGATTAGGCTTTGGGGCGATCTACGTGGGGGGCCCCCATCTGTACCTACTGCAGGTCTCCCCTGGAAACACATGGCAGGTGTGCTGGGGCAGGTGTGCAGGAGTGACATGAGTCCAAAAGCTGAGTTGAAAGAACGTCTTTTCATTCTCCCTTCACGAATGGATCACTGCGTTCCAACGAATTCCCGACCTCGGCACTGTCCAAGTCCCAGAAGTATCCTCTGGGATAGAGAACCCAGAAAGCCTCCACCGATTGATGGTGATGGTGGTGGTGTGGTGGTGATGGTGGTGATGGTGGTGGTGGTGGTGATGGTGGTGTGGTGGTGATGGTGATGGTGGTGATGGTGGTGGTGGTGGTGATGGTGGTGATGATGGTGATGATGGTGGTGATGGGATGGTGGTGGTGGTGGTGGTGATGGTGTGATGGTGATGTGATGGGTGGTGGTGGTGATGGTGGTGGTGATGGTGGTGATGGTGGTGGTGATGGTGGTGATGGTGGTGGTGATGGTGGTGATGGTGGTGGTGGTGGTGATGGTGGTGGTGATGGTGATGGTGGTGATGGTGGTGGTGATGGTGGTGATGGTGGTGGTGATGGTGGTGATGGTGGTGATGGTGGTGATGGTGATGGTGGATGGTGGTGGTGATGGTGGTGGTGATGGTGGTGATGGTGGTGGTGATGGTGGTGATGGTGGTGGTGATGGTGGTGGTGGTGATGGTGGTGGTGGTGTGTGGTGATGGTGGTGATGGTGGTGTGGTGGTGGTGGTGATGGTGGTGATGGTGATGGTGGTGATGGTGGTGGTGGTGGTGGTGATGGTGGTGGTGTGGTGGTGGTGATGGTGATGGTGGTGGTGATGGTGGTGTGGTGGTGGTGATGGTGGTGATGGTGGTGGTGGTGATGGTGGTGGTGGTGGTGGTGGTGATGGTGGTGATGGTGGTGGTGGTGATGGTGGTGTGGTGGTGGTGATGGTGGTGATGGTGATGGTGGTGATGGTGGTGGTGGTGGTGGTGATGGTGGTGGTGGTGGTGGTGATGGTGATGGTGGTGGTGGTGGTGGTGGTGATGGTGATGGTGGTGGTGGTGGTGGTGGTGATGGTGGTGGTGGTGGTGATGGTGGTGGTGGTGGTGATGGTGGTGGTGGTGGTGGTGGTGGTGGTGATGGTGGTGGTGGTGGTGATGATGGTGATGATGGTGGTGATGAGGATGGTGGTGGTGGTGGTGATGGTGATGATGATGATGATAGTGATGAGGATGGTGGTGGTGATGGTGGTGGTGATGGTGGTAATGGTGGTGGTGATGGTGATGGTGATGGTGGTGATGGTGGTGGTGATGGTGGTGATGGTGATGGTGGTGGTGGTGATGGTGGTGATGGTGGTCATGGTGATGGTGGTGGTGATGGTGGTGGTGGTGTGGTGGTGGTGGTGATGGTGGTGATGGTGGTCATGGTGATGGTGGTGATGGTGGTGGTGGTGGTGGTGGTGGTGGTGATGGTGGTGGTGATGGTGGTGGTGGTGGTGTGGTGGTGGTGGTGGTGGTGGTGATGATCATGGTGGTAGAGGTCATGGTGGGGATGATGACAATGCTGGGGGTGATCACGGTGGCAGGGACCATGCTGACAGTGGGACGGTGGTAGCAGACACGTCCTGAGAACTCCCACACACCCTGCGGTGTCAGTAAGGCCTGCAGCCCTCCCGGCTGGTTGGCATTGCCGCGTCGTCCCTTTGAAGGCTGACCAGGAGTGGGTCTGAAGTCCTGCTCCGGAGCCAACACAGCACCTGGTCAGCGCCTGGGCTCCTTTGACTCAGCAGCCGTGAGGCCCTGCTGAGTGACAGACTCTGAGCCTCGTGACAATGACAAGTGGCCCTAACAAGTGTCGGCCATCGAAGGTGCTGTTCCTGTGGACCTAGACTCTCAGGGGCCAGGACGCCTCATCGGAGGGATGAGGAGGACGTGCCGGCTGGAGAGGGGGGGGGCGGGGTGAGCCCCGTGTGCAGACCACGGCCTGGAGCCCCGGGCACACAGGGAGCATCTGGTGGGGCCTGGGCAGCCCCCGGGGATGCGGGGCAGGGCCGAGAGGGGAGGTGACAGCAGCATTCTCTGCGGTGGCCAGGCGGACAAGCTGTGTGCCCAGAGCAGATGGGACCCCGGGTGCGTGTCCGGGGCTCTCTTCCACAGCCTCCGGCCCCCTGGGCAGCGCCCCCAGCTCCCAGGCACGTGTGGATGGTCCTTGTCTCCACAGAGGGTTGGATTGTGCTGGAGTCACACGCAGGGGACGGTCACAGGCTCCGGGTGGGGGGACCACCCACTGGTTTGCTGGGACCACTTGCCATCTCGGCCCTGAAGGTCCCACGGGCACCCCAACACAGCGAGGTCGCGGGGAGACGAGAACGTGCCCCAGGGCAAGGGGCCCGGGCGGCAGGCTGCGGGGACTGTACCGCGCGCTGAGCCTGGGACCCTGCGCTTGGTGGTGCCACCTCCCGGAGGTCTCCCCACGTAGCTCCCCGGATTCCGCTGCACAAGCGTCGGGGACCCACTCGCTAGCGGGTCGTGGACGAATCAGCTGTATCTCCTCATTCCCAAGAGGCTGCGGTTCCGAGGTGCTTTATGGCCCCCGGTTGCTGGGACACGGGCGCCCCGTTTTCTGTGTTGACGGAGCCCAGAGGTGGGGGCCGGCAGGGCCGGGCACTGAGCCGTGGACCTGGGAGGGGGCGTCCATCCGCAGTCCTTTGTCGCCGCCCAGAACGACGCCCGTGAGCTGCCCCGGGTGCCCTCCGAGGGCCGGAGCAGGTGGACGTGTCCAGGCAGCGGGTGCGGGGACCAGCGAGGGACACGGGCCAGACCTGCGAGGCAGGGGCAGCGCTGACGGCAGAGGCAGCCCGTGGCCCTGCTGTGCCCCCCGTGCCCCCCAGGCCAGGGCCGGCCGCGCCCCGCGAAGGCTCCCATGGCCTTGTAGTCGGCGGGCCGGGGGGACGCGTCCAGCCTGGGGGGCAAGGGGGCCGGGGGCCTGGTCCTGCCCTGACCCCCTCAGGCTCCCGTCCTGGCCCCCTCAACCCACGGTCCGGCCCCACCAGGGCCTCGGGGCATCTCTGCCATCCCTTCCGCGCTCGGCCATCGGCGGTGCCCCTGGAGGGGATCGGGCTCCCCTTGGTCGGGGGGGTGGGGACCCCAGGAGGAGAGGCCCCACCGAGGTCCCGGGGGTGAGTCTGCCCGGCGGCCGTCTCGGCGGCACAGGGACAAATGCTGCCACTTGAGAGGACAGGCTGAGGGCAATGGTAGGAAGTGCCGTCTCCTCGGGACCTGGGTTAACTGGTTCTGACAGTCCCTGCGCGTCCGTCCCCGCCTTTCCAGCTGAGCGGCCGGGAGCCGCGTTAAATATTCCGGAAAATATGGTTTGTCAGCGCCGTCCTGATGGCGTCTCTTTAATATTTGAAAACCTCGCTTTCTGCCCGGGCAGCAGTGGGGCAGGCTGTGACCCGGGGTGTGGGGCGAGGGCCCATCAGGCGCCCCCGAAGCCATGGGGGTTCCCTCTGCGGCTCTCCCTGAAAGAGGCTCTGCCATCCGAGATGGTGGCCCAGGGCGGTGGGGCCCCAGGGGCCAGGGCGGTGGGGTCAGGGCGGGACCCAGGGCTGAGGTCTGGGCCAGGGGGCAGGGGGCAGGGCCGGGGCTACGGCCAGGGGCAGAGGCGGGTCCGGGGCTGGGTCCAGGCCTCAGCTAGGATGCGGGTCAGGGCTCCGTGTGCCGTCACCCGGGAGAGGGCAGTCGCCGTGGTACAAGGGGACCGGGGCCTCCAGGCTGGGTCTGTCTGCGGAGCGCCCGTTCCTGCCGAGCCCACAGCCCCTCCTTGGGGCAGCCGGCCGCGCACCGATGGTCGGAGCCTGGGCCACGCACGTCCGGGGGTAGCACGCCTGCTGTGAGCTCCCGCCTCACGCTCCGTCCCCTTGGGCCCGGTGGAGGCCTGGAGTGGGGCGGGTGGGGGGCGCTTCCCTGGGACCCCCCTGGAGCCCGGGCCTGTGCAGCCAGGAGGGCCCAGCCGCACGAGACCAGGAGCAGGACCTCCGAGCTGCAGCCTCCAGACCCCGCTGGGTCCTCCCCACAGCCCAGACGGGCTGCAGGGCCAGCTGCAAGCCGTGGGCGCTGGGGAGGGGCTCCCAGGGGCCCTGATGGCCGGCGTGTCCTCGGCCTGCTTCCTGTGTCTCTGCCCCCCACGTCCAGCCAGGGGCCTGGCCGTGCTCCCGCCTCACCGCCCGCCTCTGCCCCGGTGACCCCCGGCACGTCCCTGGGCGGGAGCTCTGGTCCAGGACCGCCAGCACCTCGGGGCGTCCCCCCATGGGACCTGCAGGTGGCGGCCGGTCCACCGAACATCCCTGGGCTCCTGCGGGTGCCCGTCCGGGGTCGGGGGTCCTTGCAGCGGGATCATGTGGGTGTGGGAGCCAGACCCTGACCTCAGACTGCCTGTCTCACCCCCGGCTCGCTGACCCGTCCCTATCTTACAAGTTCCAGAACGGTCCCTTCCTGGAGTCGGCTCGGTCGGCACCAGGTTTTTCCCGTGTACGACACCTCGGGTTTGCTGTTGCCGCGGAACTGGGTGGGACGGGCCCCCAGCCGGGCCCGGGGGCGGGAGAGGCGGCCCGAGGGACAGCTGCCCCACGCTCCGTGGCCCTGGCCCCCCCGGGACGCCCTGCCGCCCAAGCCCCGAGCCCCTGGGCGTGCGGCCAGCGTGCCATCAGCGGCCACACGGGGCGGCGGCGCGGTGGGCAGGTGGGCGCCGGGGAGCCCGCTGTCCTCCCCATCCCGCGCTCCTCGCTCCAGAACTCAGGAGCCGCTTTCACATCTACTTAGCGTCATCTGTGCGACAAAACATCTGGGCTTCCCACGGCGCGGCCGACGGGATTGGACGTTCACGCCGGAAGCTCTGAGGAGCCACAGCCGCTCCCGCGAAGCCCTCGGCGCGGCCTCCACGAGCACGGCCCACGGGGTCTGATGAAGGCCAGAGCCTCCTCCGTGCACGTGGGAGATCGGAGGAGCCCGTGCCCAGTGGCACCTCCTCTGGGCGGACAACGGGCTCCGGGACAAGTGCTGTGGGCGACACTTCAGGGTCAAGGCCCCCTCTCCGCGTGGCCTCACAGGACCCCCCAGGCCAGGTGGGCGGCCAGTGCACCGCAGCGTCCGAGGGGCCCCGGCCACGCGTCCCGACCCCGCACTCCTGACCCACGCAGAGCCCGGCTTCTGGGAGCTCGGGAGGCTGCGGCGGGGACCCTAAAGACCCCACCCTCTAGACCGACTCCGTGCTTTCCTGCTGTTGACCTACACTCCCCACCCCCCACCCCCGCCCAGCCCGGCCTCGTCGACCCTGCTGCCCGGCTCTAGGGGCTCCAGCCATCGCCGTCGGTGAAGGTGACCGGACACCCACGGCCGCCCCTTGTTGGCTGGCCGTCCCATGGCCCGTGGCCCTGCACAGCTGTGTCCGCTCGGTCTGCTCAGCCTCCGGGAGACCACTGCTGACCCTCGGCTCCACGGCGCCCGTTTCGGTGGCCGTGTCTGCCCCGGGATGCGCCGTCTTCGCTGAATCGTCTTCACGGCTCCTTCGAACCCACTTACTTCCGTGAGGCGGCCGGCACCCGGAGTCCTCTCTTTTTAGCTAAACATTTGTCAATATTGTTGACCTTCCCGGAGAACCTGGGTCTGGTTTGCTGACTGTCCCCGTGGCCCTTCTGCCCCCACCTCGTTCCCTGCGCTCTCGTCTCCTACCACCTGCCTCAGCCCTCTGCGCGCGGAGCCTGCCCTTCTTTTCCTAGTTCCTACAGGCGGGAGACTGAACGGCCGACGTGCGGAGCAGCTGAGCAGCACGTCGAGCCGGAGGCCATTCCTCCTTCCAGGACCGACATGTCTGTGAGCGTTGGTTCTGTTTCAATCGCCCGAGAAATTGTTTTCCTATTGACGTTTGTCCCCGGGGATGCTGACGTGTCACCAAGCACTCGAGAGCCCGGCGCCGCCTGGGTTTCAGATCCCGTGTTCCCCTTGCGCTGGTGGTTTTCTCCAGATGCTCGTTCCTCCCAAAGTACTTTTAAGGGAGGTTTTTAAAGAATCGTTTTTGCCTTGGAGCAAACACGAAGGAACCTCCCGTTAAAACACGCCGATGCAACACACGTGTTGGGTCACGCTGACAATTCTCCGTGGCTAATGGAGTTGAACAGCCTAGACGTAGGGACCGTTTTTGACAACTGGGCCTGCGAGACTTGTGCGTGAAAGTAGCCGTGGCAACCGGACGTCTTCCAGTGCCGGCGGCGGGGGCGAGGGTGAGGACACGCTCAGCCCTACAGAGGCCGGGCTGACACGCGTGCACCAGCTCCGACACACACGCCCCCGGAGTCCACATCCCCGGACCTCGCAGCGGAGTCCCGAGGCCCTGACCACGCGGTGCCAGGATGCCAGCCCCCTCCCTCCCAGCATTTGGACTGCGAGGGCATCCAGGGCGCAGGGTCACCCGCCCTCCCCACTGACCCACGCAGGGGCTGCCCCAGGGGAGACAGGACCATGGCCCGGGGGCCTGGCAGGGTGGGGGGCTCCGAGCATCCTCACACCCACTGCGGCCCACATTCCTCGCGCGGTGACGGGGCTGGCAGGGCGGCCGGCCCCCGGGAGAAGCCCCATCAAGGGCGCAGGACGCCCCCCCGTGTCCCTTCACCGCCTGCCCTTATGGCCGGAGGACAGGCCCCAAGGACACACATAGGGCTAGACACCTGGTTTTCAAGGTCCAGTACAAGTTGGACACGTAGGGTCCTTGTTGAAAAAGTGCCGAGAATTTCGGGCTGGCAACAGCAGAGTGTGGGGTCCTTGTGGGCGGGGCTGCGTCAGCCCAGGTCACAGCCCCATGACCCTGCCCCCCGGGGCCCCCAAGCAGGACAGGGCGCCATCAGTCCTGTCTCCGCACAAACCCGGGTTCAGGGCCCCACAGCTGTGCCTCCAGGTGAGGACCACTCCTGTCCTTGGTGTCACAGAGGGGGTCAGACTAGGGTCAGCGGAGGTCACAGCAGGGGTCAGAGCGGGGGTGGGGGGGTCAGAACAGGGTCACAGCAGGGGACAGAGTGGGGATCAGAGCAGGGGTCACAGTGGGGTCACAGAGGGGGTCAGAGTGGGGTCAGCAGGGTCACAGCAAGTCAGAGTGGGGTCACAGCGGGGTCACAGCAGATGTCAGAGTGGGGTCACAGTGGGGGTCACAGCAGGGTCACAGCGGGGGTCAGGGTGGGGTCAGACCGCGGTGCCTCAGCCTGGGAGGACGGCATCTGGTTTCGGCTCCTCCACCCCCGCCCCCCCAAGACTGACGCAGGCAGACTCCACCCTCTGTGCTGCTCTGGCCGGGGGGGGTGGGGGGGGCCCTTTCCTCCGTGAACAGAAGTGACCCGTGGCACCTGTCCCCCCTTCCCAGCGGCTGTGTTTTAGCCCAAAAGAAATGATGATTCTGTGAGTCACGCGACCGTCACGGCTGCCGGGCACTAGGGCCCCCGCGCATCGAAACGAAGCTGTTGCCTCCACAAACCGTCGTGTTTGCAGGGAAAGCGCCAGGCTGAGCATCCGAGAAGGAAGTTTTAAGGATTATATAGGATACAAATGTTTAAAAGGCTACACACAGTTTTGTTTTGTAGAGAAAACATCATTTTAAGAAACTCGTTAATGTTTAAAATACATGCGGGTGAGGGAGGAGGATCCTTTACCCGAAGTAAGAGCTTCAGAACGCAAGCGTTTCATAAGACCTAATACGGGTTTAATGAATCTAGTCCCAAGTAAATGCAGTTCTGGAGTATTTTTAGGGAAACCTTCATGATGAACTTTCCATTTCGGTCGGCACGTAACGTTTAAAATCATAGTGAGTCGGGACACCCGGGGGGCTCAGCGGTTGAGCATCTGCCTTCGGCTCAGGGTGTGATCCCGGGGTCCCGGGATCGAGTCCCGCATCAGGATCCCCGCAGGGAGCCTGCTTCTCCCTCTGCCTGTGTCCCTGTCTCTCTCTGTGTGTCTCTCATGAATAAATAAATTTTAAAAAAATAAAAATTAAAAAAATTAAAATCATAGTGAGCCTAAACCCTGATGCTCCGTCATACACTCCAATCCGCGTGGCCCGCTCCCAGGTTGGGACAGCAAGTAGAAAATACTTGGGAGTGTTTTCTTTCTCTCAAGAAAAATAACATTTCAGGTCCAAAGTAAACTCCAAATAAATACTGAAGTCGTTGAACGAGACAATTATGGCAGAAATACTGAACCCGAGCCTCGGGAGGCAGGAGCGCCCCCAGGCTTCCTCGTGTTTCCGAGCTGAGGGAAGGCCTTCCCGGCTCCCTTCCCGGCTCCCTGGTGGTCGTGAGGACCTAGGACGTAGGCCCCCCCCCGGGTCGGCACGAACAGGCTCGGCCAAGGCCCCCCTGGCAGGGGGACCCGTGGGACTGGGCCTAGCATGCCGCGGAGAGCCGGCAAGCACCCGCGTGTGCCCATGCCCGTGTCACCACCCTCCCCCGTCCACGGGCGGGTCACAGAAGCCCTTTGGGGCAGATGCCAAGGTCGTCTTGCTGTCTTGTCGGACGTCCTTCCTGTCCTCCGGGGTGACGGGTGCCGGAGCGGGGCCGCCTGACGAAGGGCCTCCTGGTGCGTCCCAGCTGATTCGGCCCCGGATTTGAGGCCTCCGTGTGCCGGGCGCTCCGTGACCCCCGCAGGCGGCCTTGGCCGGAGGGAGCGGGGGAAAGGCCTTCCTGAGGTGGGTGCGCAAGGGGGCCCAGGAACCCTGCCCGGGGGCGGTGAGCGGAGCCCCAGCTCCACGCACCTGCCAGCGGGGGATGCGCCAGCCTCGGGTGCGAAAGTAAGGCCTGAAAGCCTGGATCTCAGGGTTCGGGCTCCGAGGACTCCGCCGCCCGCTCCAGGCCCCCCAGGACCACCCGCTCTCCCGCGGCCCGGAGCCCAAGAGGAGGGTGACGAAGCTCGGTCCCTGCGCCCCTGCGCCGCGGCTCAGCTCTCAGAGCCCAGGTAACAGCCCCTTGGAGGCAGGTGACGCTGGCCCCCAGCAGGGGTCCCCGGGGCCCTCGCGCTCCCGCCCACGCAGCCACGCTGCCAAGCCCTCGCCTGCCGCCGGCCGCCTCACCCCTGTGCCCTGGGCTGCGGGTCCCCCGGCCGAAGGGTCTGCCCGCGTCTGAACGCCCGACACCTGTGCGTGTGGCCGCCTCCGGAAGACGGTCTTTCACAGACACAACAAGCTGAAGACCTCGACAGGTGACCGCCCCGGGTGGTCCAACGGACCCACGTCCACCCTAAGGGTCCTGACACGGGACGGGAGGGGAGAGATGGGGTCACGCAGGGAGGTCGGGGAAAGCCGCTCCGAACCTCCCCAGAGCCTGCGGGGGGCACAGCCCTGCCGACACCTCGATTTCGGGCCGTGGGCCCCGTGTATGGCCATCTGCTAGGGCCACCCCAGGGAGCCCACGCAAGAAGCTGTGACCTGTGGCCCCAGAGCCTGGAGCCGAGCCAGGCCCGAAGCCCGCCCCCCGAGGCCCTCCGGGGCCAGCTGACCCTCCTGCCCGGGGAAGAGGGGGTGCGGGGAGGGGCTGCTGCTGCCCCCCTGCCCTCCTGCCGGGTCCAAGGAGAAGCTGTTGCCCTGCCCCCCGCGCCCGCGTCCCTCTGACCTTACGGCGGCCACCCCTGCCTCGCCTCTGGCCCATCAGGAGGCCCCAGCTGGCCCGGGAATGAAGCCAGGACGGCGCAGGGACCTGGGGACCCGCACGTGGCTCCTCTCACGGGGACGCACAGCACCGCTTCCCTCACAGGCCCACGCTCTGGTCTCTGGGTGCGGCCGCGGACGGGAGCTTCCAAGTGTCCCTGCGGTACGGAGCCCGGGGGGCAGGGGGCAGGTCACAGGGGACTCGGTGCTCCCAGCGGGATTGCAAGGGGGCGGGGGGAGCAGAGGCAGCCAGGGGCCCCGGGGGTGGTCCTGGGGGCGGGCTGGGGGGCAGCGCAGACGCCAGAACCCCATTTCCTTCCTGGACAGGCCAGCTGACAGCCCCGGCCTCTCGCCCTCCCCGTTTCCTCCTGGACCCACTGACCAGCCCCCCACCCCCCTGCTCGGGCCCTGGGTTCTGGTGATCTGGGGAGACGTGGGGGAGGGAGCCGGGCGGGGCGCAGCAGCGTCCCCCCACCCCGCAGGTCGTTTCGTCTCCACCCGCGCTGGGCCCTGGCTCGCGGGGTCATCAGGAATTCTGTGCACACCTCGGCCCTGAATAATGAATCTAACCGTCCCGGGTGATGGATTTTTTTTAATGAGCCATTTGCATAGTGTGATTAATCAGTCGTCCCCGGGGCTGGAGCTGCAGGAGCCGCATGGTCGTGTCCTCGGCCCACCCCTGGGGTCAAGGAAGCAAAGACGCCCGCGGCTGCTGGACTGAGGCCTTGGGGACGGGGTGGACACGCGTGGACGCCAGCTGGGCTTCCAGTGGGGCCTCCAGCCCTGCCTCTGGACGTCCCTGCCGTGGGGACCGGCGTCTTCTGCAGACGCCGGGTCCTCTGAGGCCCTCACGGCCCCAGGCCTCCACTGGCCTCCAGACCCTCGGGCCAGCTGCCGCCCGGCACCTCCTGATACGCGGGACCCCGAGACGGACGGGGCTGCAGGTGCTACGCTCAGCGGGCGTCCCTCCCTGGCCCGCGGCAGCCTGGGGCCACGTCCACCCTCAAGGCTGTGACACTGGACGGCTGCCCGTGCCCCCTGCCCCTGTCCCTGTCCCTGCCCCCTGCCCCTCGCCCCAGTCCCTGCCCTCTGTCCGTGCCCCTTGCCCGTGTCCCCTGCCCTGCCCCTGTCCCTGCTCCCTGCCCGTGCCGGCGGCCGGGCTGCTCTGAGGCTGGGGGCACACCGCCCCCCTGACCCAGCTCAGACGCGTAGGGATGACGCGCCTCGCCGGGACTCCTCAGCCCTTTGTAGTGAGCAACACAGATTTTCCTGCCTTGGGATGTTCTCTGATTTACTCACAAGACATTTCTGCCTCCGCGGGCACCTGGGGCGGCGGGTCCGGCCCTCACCCTGACACGGCCCGAGGTTGGGCCCCAGGACTCCTGGAGCGACCCACGCAGCCACCGCTCTGCTGGTCCTCGGTGCTGCCGTCGTGAGCACGTCACCCAGACGCCAGGATGCAGGGCGCCCCCGTCACTGCCCTTCCCTGCCACAGCTGCCTCCCCGCGGCTCCAGGTCGCCTGCCTGTGACCTCGCCCGCCCAGCAGGGCGCCGGGCCCACGAGCAGCAACCGCCCTCACCGCATGCGGGAGGGGCCACCGGGCGCCCATGACCCAGAGCGTCTGGGCCACTCCGAGGAACGTGTCCCGGGTAAAAACTCAGAGAAAGGGGGTCCCCAGGGGGGTCAGTGGTTTGGCGCCTGCCGTTGGCTCAGGGCCTGATCCTGGGTCCCGGAACCGAGTCCCGCGTCGGGCTCCCCGCATGGAGCCTGCTTCTCCCTCTGCCTGTGTCTCTGCCTCTCTCTCTCTCTCTCTCTCTCTCTCTCTCTCTCTGTCTCTGTCTCTCTCTCTCTCATAAGTAAATAAATATTTTAAAAAAATAAATAAAAAATAAATAAAATAAAAACTCAGAGAAAGAAAACCCCCAGGACAAAGCAGCCGTCAGCCAGCCTCGAGTGGGACGTATATTCTGAAAAGATGCGTCGCGGCCCCCCGGTCTGCCCAGCTCGGCTCCGGAGGCGTCTGCCGTCCCCACCACATGCCGCCCGCAGCCCTGCCCCCCGCGGACCCAACGGAAGCGCTTCCAGGACCATGGCCCCTTCCCCCTTTGGGGCCTCGTCTCGGTGCTGCCCATGGCAGGGTGTGGGTCGGGGACTCACCGGGGTGCCTCTGGCACAGCGTCCTCCCTTCGGGGAGGGATTAGGATTAGGGTTAGGGTTGGGGTTAGGGTTAGCCCCACTCCCGCTGCAGCGACCGCCCCTGGCTGAGCCAGCCACGGCCTTGAAGGAACCTTGGAGACAGATGTGCTCCCACCCCCGCCGGCCGCCGTCCTCTGGGGCAGCTGACCGAGGGGGAGGTGACTCGGGGCTGGCGCTGCAGGCACAGAGCCCCGTCCCCTCCTGGCCCTGAGGAGCTGCCGCTGAGCCGAGCTCCCCCCATGTGCCCACCGGCTCCCTGGCCGTCCGGGCCGCTTGCTAACGCGGGGGCACGTGGTGGCGGCACTGGAAACGGTGCACAGGTGCACCTGGGGCAGCGCGATGGCCGCTGGCCTGGCCCCCAGTGAGGCCCCCCCATGCTGCGCAGCCCGGGGCCCTGGCAGAGGGGACGCTGCCTCACCCGATCACCCCTGCGCCTCGTCGCTTGCCCAGGGAGGGGCCCTCAGACCCCTGAAAGCAGTCGGCGGAATCTGCTAGTGACTGCGCTGAGTACGGCTGCCGTCCATGCAGCCGGGCCGCGGGGTCCTGCAGGGGCTGCGGCCGCCGTCCCCTCTGGCTGCCCGCCCGCCGCGCGTGCCCGCCCCACCTCGGATGTAGTCCGGTCACAGACACATGTAGCCCTTTCTCTTTTTTTTGGTTTTGCTCTTTTAATGAGAAGAGAGCGTCTTCAAATGAAAACTGCTTTAGCAAATCAAGTACAAATCAAGGGAAAAAACTTGAAATTAATTTCTTAAAGTCTTCGTATTGCAGCTCAGCACCAGGACTAATGGAATTTGCAGCAACGCAGTCAGATCACGGATGAGTGCGGCGCCCGAGAGCGGGCGGGAAGGAGCCACGGGGAGACACGGCTCGGGGACCAGGTCGGACGTGGCGCCCGAGGACACGGTCACCACAGAGCCAGACAGTTCGTGTGTCGGCACAGGGCGGCCTTCGTCCTTGGGAGGTCAGTCCAGAGGGGTGAGCAGAGCTCTGTGGGCAGCACGGAGCCGTCCTTGGGGAGACGCAGTTCATCCCCTGGGAGACCCCTGCAGGAGCCCCCAGGCTCTCCACCCGACCCCCAAGTATCCCCCTCCAGGTGACCCCCAGGTGTCCCCCTCCAGGTGACCCCCCAGATGACCCCCCAGGTGACTCTCCAAGTGATCCCCAGGTATCCCCCTCCAGGTGACCCCCCAGGTGATCCCCATCTATCCCCCCAGGTGATCCCCCAGGTGACTCTAGATGTGACCCCAGGCATCCCCTTCCAGGTGACCCCCCAGGTGACCCCCATCTATCCCCCCAGGTGATCCCCCAGGTGACTCTAGATGTGACCCCAGGCATCCCCTTCCAGGTGACCCCCAGGTGACCCCATGTATCCCCCTCCAGGTGACCCCCAGGTGACTCTCAGGTGACCCCTATGTATCCCCCCAGGTGACACCCAGGCGTCCCCCTCCAGGAGCACAGTTCTCTGCAGCCCGTCTGACTCCCGTTCTCCCGCCTGGGCTCCGGTGGGCCCCGAGCTTCCCGCCCTGCGGACGCCGCACCCCACCCCCCCCAGCAGCTCAGGCACCAGGCCCGACCCCAGCTGTACGAGGCCCGCAGGGACCCAGTGTGTCCAGCTCTGCCGCGGCCACTCACCCCCCACCGTCACCGGACGCCCGGGCCCCGTGGGTCCTGGGCAGCTTCTCTGGGATTTGTGCCCCGACCTCTCCCACAGGCGTCAGTGTGCTGACATTTGGGGCGCCTGGGGGCTCGGGGGGTGACGCGTGTGCCCTCGGCTCAGGTCGCCATCCAGGACCCCGGGATCGAGTCCCGCGTCGGGCTCCCCGCATGGAGCCGGCTTCTCCCTCCACCTGGGTCTCTGCCTCTCTCTGTGTCTCTCATGAATAAGTAAATAAAATCTTTAGAAAAAGGAAGAAGAACGTTGACACGTGCTGACGGAGCTGCTCGCCAGCGTGTTGTGAGGTTGGGCCATGGGCCTCGAGCCCCCAGGCTGGCCGCCGCCCGCTGCCCCGGCTCCCTGACCGCTCTGCGGGGCTCCCAGATCCCCACGCCCTCAGCTCTGTCCTCAGTTTTGTCATTTTAAGGAAACGACGAGGCTGCTGGGTGAGGACGACGTGCTGCCGGTGGCTCAGAGCTGCGTTTCCTGCCCGACCCCGTAGGTGACCCCACAGCCGTGGCCCCGGGCCCCCTGCAGTGTCCTGACCCCGCACACCCCAACAGCGGGGCTCCGGGAGCGGGGGGTGGGGGGGCTGTTGGGCAGGCGGGCAACGGGCTGTCACAGCCGTGGGGTCGGCTTGGGTGGGGACAGCGGGCTGGGGACAGACTCACGCCCGCTGGGCTCCCCCCACAGACGCTGCCCGCCCCGACCGGCCTGCCCACGGCCGACTCCTGCCGCACCCACGCCTCGGAGGACCCGCGTCGGAGCTGCTGCAGCCCTGCCCATGGGGCTCGCCGCATAGGACCCAACGGCACAGCCAGCAGCGTCCCCACGGAGAGCCAGTGCCCCGTCCCCGGGCCGGAGGGACCCCCACCGCCTGTGCCCAGGGCAGGGCCGCCCTCAGGATCGGGCTCCACGCAGGGGGCACGGGGGGGACTGCCTCAGGCCGCGACGCCCAGGGGACCTTCAGGCCCCACCCGCTCGGCCCGTTGACCCCTGAGCCGCCAAGTGACCGGCTGCCTAGGAGCCTCCGCCGAGACGGAGCCGGAGACCCGCACAAACCGGGTTCGTACGGTCGGTGTCGGTCCCGAGAACCGGACATGCTGAGCCGGAACTTGTGGCCGAGGCCCCGCGCTGCGGCGTCCACGCCGAGCAGGCGCCCGGGTCTGACCCCGGGACTCAGCGCTGCTGGCCACCCGCCCCAGCCTGGCGGAGTCTGTCCCCTTCTCTGTCCCCGACACAGGTGCTCACGTCTGCGCCCGCCATCTGTCCGTCCCCGCGGGCTGCTGCGGGCACCGCTTCCCGCGGAACGAGGCCATCGCGGACACGCGGGGCTGCAGCCAGGACGGCCGTCACCCCAGAAACAGGCAAACGTGCTGGTGACGCGGAGGCGAGGGCCACGGTGCGGCCCCTGGGGGCAGAGGGGCGGGGTCTGGGGTCATGGTCCCACGTTGGGGGAGCCGGGGAGGGGGACCCGGCACACCTGCTTCCGGGGCTCAGCTCTGCCGGGCGCCAGGGTCGGGGGGGGAGGCCGGCCCTCCACGCTGGGCCCTCCGGGGGCGTGGCGCCTTGAGGTGGGGGGGCCCCACCCGAGGAAGCATCTCAGAACCGCGTCCAGCAGAGGCCTCAGGAGGACGACTGGGTCAGCTTCCCCAGGAAGCCACACGGGGCCCCTCCGGGGGTCATGCCAGGCCCCGACCTCCCGGGACCTGAGGAGGGGGCACAGGCTAAGTCCACTCGGGCTCCTCACTGGCCATCAGGAGTGGGGTCCCTGCCCCGTGTGATCCGGGTCACAGCAGAGACGGTCACCGCGGCCCACAGGCTGGGGCTCGCCGGGGCTGGACAGGGGCGGGGGCTGGAGTGACAAGGACGGGCGGGGGCGCAGGGGTGGAGGGACCAGCCCTGACGGGTGGGGTATGTGGGGGAGTAGCCCTGACGGTGGGGGGAGCAGCCACTGTGACCCTCTAGGTCCAGGGTGCGACCTGCATACACGTGCCCACGGCCCCGTCTGGGATCACCTTGGTTCTGCACTTGCGCCGTCCCGCTCACGGACTGTCCAGCGGGATGGGGGGGCACCCATGCCCCAATCATCACACGTGACCCCGTGACACACTTGCCCACAGCAGCACCGTGGGCCTGACTCTGCCCCAGGTTGGGGTGACCAGCGCCTGCCCGACCTGCAGGTGAAGTGCTCATGTCTCCGGGTCGTTCCCAGGTCAGCGACCTGGGTCACAGGGCAACACGGCGGGGACTCAGCACGGGGGCGCGACCCACGACCGCACCCCACGGCTCTGCCCTGCCTAACCACGGGGCGTGGGACGGGGGTTGACGGGGGTCAGAGGAGACTGCGCCCTTCACACACACCCTCCACCCGCACCCTCTAGCGCCTGAGCCCTCCACAGAAGTTTGCTGACCCCAAATCGAGGAATGGAAACGCCTGTGACGTCCCCTGTGGACGTACTTGGTGGTTTAACTGTGTGCCCAAGGGCACCTCCACCACCCGGAGCAGAGCGCGGACCCGCCGCCGGGGGTGGTCGAGCGGCTGTGGGTGCGGTGGGAGCGGAGGCCCCGGGCACAGGCAGGGCGGGCTGAGGGACAAGCAGCCCTGGGGGCGCACCTGGAGGAAGGGTCCCCTGCCCACGTCCCGGTGCCTCCGAGGCCCTGCCCTGTCCCTGCGGCGTCCCCCCAGCACGCCCGCCCGCTCCCCGCCTGCCGCCGCCGTCTCTCCCCACACGTGGCTCCCGGTCATCCCTCAAGCGTGGCCCGAGGCCGCCTCCTCCGGGAGGCCCCGCAGCTTGCTCGTCCTGCAGGTAGTTGGCCGGCCCTGGACTCGGGCTCGAGGCTGCTCCGTGGCCGAGGGTTGGTCGTTTCCTCCGGGGTCTGCGAGCTCTGCAGACCACGTGGGGGACCTCCCATCTCTCGGGCGGCCTGCCCTCCACACGGGGGCACCCCGCCAGGAGGGACGCATCACCACGGAAGCCACGTACCGGGGACCGGACGCGTGCTGCCAAGAAACATCGCGCGAGAGCCCTTGTCACCGAGAGCACGCGGCTTGGCAGTGGCCTGGGCGGAGGGACACGGGCCAGTGAGCACGGGGTGGGGGGACGCCGGAGACAGACACACAGGCCCCCGGGAGCCGCCCAGACACGCACCGACCTCAGCTCGGCCCAAGCAGATGTCCCTGAGAGACCCGAGCCTGGGCCCCCAGGGTCCCCGAGGCCGCTGTGACCCCGGGCAGCCGCCCAGGGGCGGGCGGTCAGTACGAGGGCGGCTTCTCCGACCGGCCTTCCAGCTGCTCCAGGCTCTTCCCCCGGGGTCAGCAGGTCCAGGGCAGCCTTCCTGCCCGCTACCCACCCCAGGCCTCTGTCGCCCCGTCTCCTTGTCCCTCTGTCCCTCTGTCCCTCTGTCCCTCTCTCTCTCTCTCTCGTGACCAGTGGGGCCTTTGCCTCTGAGTGTCCAGGACAGTCCGGTCACCGCAGGAGAGGGGAGAGGATGGAGGCGCCATGGAGGCCCGAGGGGGAGTGTGGGCGTTGTGCGGGGGAGCCGGGAAGGGGGCAGCGGGCGTGGAGCCGGGAGAGGCGGCGGCAGGAACGTGGTCTCTGAGGGAATTCAAGTCACCCCCAAGCAGGCATGTGCGGGTTTGGCCTGGGGGCTCGGGCTCTGACAAGGCCCCGTGGGAGGAGAGGCAGGACCCCGAGTGAGCGGCGGGTGGAGGACGAGTGGGAGGACGGCCCAGCCACCGCCCGAGGAGCCGTTGTCCTGGAAGCGGGCCTCCCCCTCCCCGTGTCCAGGCCCGGCCTGGTTCCTGCCTGGGCGGCATCTGCCCCACCCCCCAGGGATGCCTCCCAAGGCGGGACGTCCAGGTGCAGAGGGCTCGGGACCTGGCAGGAGGCCCTTCTGGAGAGGCCGCTGACCCGAGTGCTTGTGGGGGAGGGAGGAGCTCGCCGGGGCCCGGGGCTCCGACCCAGAGTCCCGGGGCGCCTGCGCTCCTCTCCGGGAGCCGGTTCAGGGACGGGGAGGCGCCACTGGGCCACCCCCGGCAGGAAGGCCGCAGGCAGCGGGGCCCAGGCCAAGCGCCCGAGGGTGGGGAGCAGCCACCAGCACCCCAGACGCGGACGAGCCACGCGGAGTCGGGGGCCCCGGAGGCTCCTCACGGCGTCGCGGCCAGTGTCACATCCACACACGCTCGTTATGCCTCATTGAGCGCTTGAGAGCCGCGGCCTCTCGTTCACAGAACTAGAACATCGAGCTTTCCAAATTCATCTCCCATTTAACATCCTCTTTCCAGACGGCATCTGGGTTGCCCCCGACTTTTCCAGGTGAGGAATAGCCAGGGGCCGGCCACCAGCCTGGGGGTGACTCCGGGCACAGGGTGGTCTTGGCCTCTGGACCCTCCTCCCACCAGCACCCCAGCCCGGCTGCACACGGCTGGGGTCAGAGGAGGGGCCCCACTCGCACCCATGCCCACGGGGCCCAGCCAGCCACCCCGGGGGTCACCCGGGAGCCCCCGGTCAGGAGACGTCGCATCTGGATGGGGCCGGCCTCTCCCAGGCACCAGGCACCTCATCCGGCCTTACAGCGGCCACCTGGGCGGCGACCTGGCGCTCTGGGCCGTGGGGAGGTGCCTGCGCACCTTTTGGTGCCGCGGACCCTTCGGGGTGGACGCGGACGGAGGGCTCTGGAAGTCGTCCTGCAACCCCGCCTGATGGATCCAGCTGTGTCCAAACTGCATTTGGAGAAAATGCTTCATCGCGAATCTCTTAGGAACCAGGATTACGGCGGCTTGTTATATCGTGTTTCAGAGGCGACAGGATTACAGCGGAGCCCGGCGGGATTCCACGCAGGAGACGGGGGCTCCCTGGGAAGCTGTGCCCTCACCCCCAGGGACACGGCCGGGGCCCGTGCGGTCAGCCCCGAGGGTCCCGGCCTCTGCCTGCTGGGAGCCCCAGGCCCCTCACGCTTCGCCCCTGCAGGAGGTGCCCCCCCACCCCCACCCCAGGGAGCCGGGCCTCCCACCTGGCGTCCAGGCCGACACCTGCCCACGCCGGCCCCACAGCCCACTCCCCAGCCCGCGTGCACGGCCGGGCGTCTCGCTCCCTGCGCTGGGCCGACCCCCTGAGCAGGGTTGAAGGCTGCGGGCCGCCCCACAGACAGCGTCCCCCGCCTGCCCGCCTGGGAGCAGGGATGGCCCGCGGGCCGCCCGCGGGGTCTCAGCTCTGCGGAGGCCGGGCAGGGGCAAGCTTCTGGCCCTCCAGATGCATGGGGCTGGGTGGGGCAGGCATAGGGGTGAGGACGGGAGAGGCCAGTGCGGCCGTGAGCCCCGCCTGGCGAGGGCAGGGGGGACACCCGGGTCTGCAAACAGGTGAGTGCAGGGCAGCGGGGAGCTGGGACCCGTGCTCCCCAGGCCTCCCGCCGTGGCCACGCTCCCCCCACCTACCGCTCCCCTGTGGTCTCCTCGGTCCCTTCTTCACCTGCGCCTCCATGGGGAGAAGCTGTGGGACGTGCGGGCGTCCTGGTCAAGTATTTGGAGTCTCTGAACTGTTTTGAAATTAATGAGGATCTTAGCTTGCGTAGACGAGCACGCCAACCGGGAGAGAAGGACCCGAAGTCTGGCGGGGGGGGGTGCAGGGGGCAGCCCCACCTGCAGCAGGGCCAGCGCCCGCCCGGATGACAGGTGCACCAGGGGCACGGGTGTGGGGCCGTGAGCGGGGCCTTGGCTCTGTGGCCCGGGACCCTGCAACGTGCTTCCCTCCAAGGCCCAGTTCCGGGGGGGCCACCCGTGCCCCGTCCTCATGGCCGCCCTGCACACGGCCGTCGTCCCCGTGTCACCAGAGACCCCGCGGGGCGCCCGCCACAGCTTCTATAGGACCCGGTTTGGGTAAACGCAGGCTCGTGCTCATGAGTTTCTCCTCGGGATTCACCAGCTTTGCTCCCGACGTTTCTACTTATCACAATGTTTGCCTTTTCCTTTTCTCTTGATTTGTTTTTTTTTTTTTATACTTTGTCATAAATTCTAGCTACCTTTTCCTCTCCTGCTTTGTGACCTGGGCAAACAGTGGGACAAACCAAAGCACAAGCAAGGAGTTAACTGAAAAAACCTGGACGTCGCCACATAAAAATGTCATGTTGTTTTTTTATTGTTTAAGCCAATTTTATTGGGGTTTTTCTCTACATAGTCAAGAAAGTAATTCTGGAAGTACGGATGCAAAAGAATAAGGTGACAACAGTCCCCGTCCTGCGCGGCTGTGGGCACCCGTCCCGAGGCCGTGGGGTCCGCGTGGACCACCCCCGGCACATGCACCGGTGCCCACGCCATCGCCCACCCGGAGGTGACCCCAACCGGCCCCTGCTCTTAGGCGTCCAGAACGTTCCCAACCACTGCTGTTCCAGCAGCTCAAAATGGGAATAAATGGCTGAGAAACAGAAATTAAAGATGCTTTTATGCCCAAGGATATTTTCCAAGGAGAGGGAGAGCTGCTCCAGGACATCGGGCGCCGTGGGACTGTCCTGCGTGTGTGGAATATGGAAGCCAGCCACGTGGGAATATTAATTTTCAGACAAATCAGGATTCTAAGAGAATCGCCAGGTGGAGACAGACTTGCTCCTGACCACTTCCAATCTGGTAACATTGCCTTGGCTCGCGTGCGGAAGCCTCGGCGGGCAGCATCGGGGCAGCGGCCACGTTGGCCGGGCAGGTGGGCAGGACAGGCGGGCAGGGGCACCAAGAGCCCGGAGCTGGGCTGAGGGCTCCGGGCGGGTCACCAGCAGGGAGATCACGGACTGTCTGGGCTGCAGCCTCACAGGTGCAGGGCAGGGAGGTGTCGCGTGAACCTCGGGGGCAGCAGGGTCGGTGAGCGTGCCCGGGGGGGTGTGAGCATGCCCAGGGGACGTGAGTGCCACGTGCCTCCCCACACGGAGCTCCTGGGAGCAGGACCCCGAGCTGGGGCACAGGCAGGGAGCGTCCAGCCCCGACCCAGCCCCGCGACGGCTGCCCCGTCCAGCAGGCCCAACGCCTCCAGGGAACATTAGCTTTCCGTCCACTGTTGGCATCTGGTCCTGGTGTAAAACCATCGGGCCGGTGGCGGGCGTAGCAGTTCCACCAAGAGACGGTCGCATGGGGGCCCCGGTCACGAGAGCGGCGTGCTGACCACGTCCGGGCGACTCATGCGACTTCCGGGTCTGGAGGGAACATGCACACCCCCCGCCCCACAAAGCCTGCGCCGGGGCTGCAATCCCCACCACCACCACCACCGCAGACACAGGCGGGGAGAGGAGCTGCGTGCACCGCGGGTGACGCCCCACCCCAGAGTCCACGGGCTGCTGCCTGTGACGGGGCCAGGCCTCCTCTCCGCCCGGGGTCGGGGCTCGGAGTCGTCGGGTCTCCAGCTCCAGGTGCCGCCCGCAGCCTCTGCTGTGTGCTGCACCCTGGGTTTGGACGGCCTGTTGGGCCCGACTCCCCATGCGTGCCCGGGACCGTCGTGTGCACGTCTGCACAGCCCGGGGGCCTCGGGGTCACAGCGGGCGGATGCGGTCACGGCTTCCCAAAACCTGCACTGAGCGGATCGCCGGCCGGTCTGGGCCTCGACAGGGTCGCAGGTCGCCGGCAAGCAGTGTGCTCAGTTCCCGAGGGAGCCCTGGCGTGTCCTCCGACGGGCCGGCCGACGGGACGTGCGTTCCCACCGCGCGGTGCCCACCGTGGGGCAGGCTGCAGCGCGGCCGTGGGGCGCACAGGGGTCAGCAGAACTAGGAGGAGGCCCCCTGAGGATGATGACCGGCCTCAGGCGGCAGCCCTGGCACAGCTACAGTCCGGCGCCGCGGAGGGCTGCTCTCTCCCCGACACCCACCATGACTCCCCAGTGCCTCAGAACCAGCGACAGTTCCTCACACACCCGCCCTCCCCACCTGGTCCCGAATAGCATCCCAGCTGTTCCTCCTCCGTAGGCGAACCTCCTCCAGGCGGAGCGGCGCCCGCAGGCCCCCAGCGCATCCCCCCACGCCCCCTCCGCGAGTCCAGCCCACCTGGAGCCCTGCGCCCGCAGACTCCTCATCCCAGCGCGTCGGCTCCAGGACGCACCCCTGAAGGACACTCCCAGGGGCCAGAAGACGAGGAAGAAGAAAAAATGTGATTTCAAGGAGAAAGGACTAATCATGCACCAGTGACCAGGGACCTCAGCACCCCGCCCGCCCCCCATGCCTGCAGGGGGCCATCAGGGTGCACCCGAGGAATGGCCATCGGCCCCCAGGTGCTCAGTCACCAAGGGCCACCCACCTGTGTCCCGGGGAGCCCGAGGTGGGCCTGCCCCCGACCCCCGACCCCCGACCCCCGACCCCGAGCCCAGATGCACGAGGGCGCAGTCCCCGCAGGACACCTCCCACAGCAGAAACCGCCCAGGCCCGTTCCGGCAGGGCCTGAACACTCTGCTCCCCGCCAACCACGGACGGTCACCAGGAAGTCGTGCAAAATGCCCCGTGGCCTCCCTGTGGCCTCCCCGCCCCGCGGCTTGGACGCCTCCTGGGTGCTCCTGGGGCGCGACACGTGTGTTACTTTTACTGTTTGGTCTCCAACTAGGCTTCACTTCAGGGCAGACTGAATCTGTTGCTGCAAATCTTTGTTAGAAACGCTCGGCACAAACTCAAACTGACGCCTGGGGTGGGGGCTGGTTGCCACGGCAACGGGAGAGCCGGTTTTAATTCCGCTCCGTGAGGCTTGGATGCTAAGTGCGCGGTGAGACAGGCTGCACGCGCGTCCTGCCCGCCCCCCGCCGCCCGCCCCCGGCCAGGCTCGCCGGCCCGGAGGCGCGTCCCCAGCGTCCTGGGGCTTCTGTTTCGGGCCCAGGGCACGGGCAGTGCAGGAAAGTGCACACCTGCCAGGGGCTCCAAGGCCATCTGGGCGCGGGGGGGGGGGCTGGGCACTCGCGGGGGACGGAGGGCAGCGGGCACCGAGCTCCCTGAGCCCCGCCGTGCTGCTCCGTCCTCATGACATCCCCAGGCTGCGTCACTCAGGCCGACCTCGAGGCCCACCAGCCTCCCCTTAACCATTTCCTCTTCTCCCCGAACACCTGCGGGTCCCCAAGGCAGCAGGTGCAGAGAAACCCCGACCCCCGAGCACGTGGCCTGGGCATGGGGACCCAGGGCTCTAGGACCTGGCCGTTCAGCAGGGACGAGCAGCAGGGCGGGCCCGGCCCCCACCCCCCACCCCCCACCCCACCACCCGTCCAGCCACCCCACCTCCACGTCAGAAGCAAGCTCCCCCAGACGGAAAAAACCTCCCTCGGTTGAACGAACAGCTCGGGCGTGAGATAGGTCAGAGCTGGACGTGCCGAGGTCGACGTGGCCTCCCCCGTGGACAGCGCGGACCCACGTCGGCCGTGGGAGCCCTTCACGCGGAGGCCTGAGCCCGGACCGTGTGGCCTTCCCGGGAGACGGCGGGTGTGCCGGCCGAGTCCCCGGGGCTGCCCGCGTCCAGGGGTCACTCGCTCGTCGAGGAGACAAGGCTGCTGCCCTGGGAGGGACGACAGGTGCGTGACAACCGTCTCCTGCGCCAGCCCCACGCTCCCAAAACCAGGGCACCCGCAGCCCAGGGTGAAGGGCCCGGGGCTCACCGCCAGGGTCACCCTGAGGCTCTGGGTGCAACGCGGGGGGCCGGCACCCGTGACGTCCACAGTCACACCCAGTGGGGCCCCGGCTTCTCCACGCCCAGGACGCTGTCACCTTGGAGGGAAGGTCTGAGGCTCTCGGCGGTGGACGGTCACACCGAGCACTGGACCCACTATCCCTGACCCCAGGCAGCACGGCAGCGGGAGCACCCACTGCTGGTGCCTCGGTTTCCCCATCTCACAGGCGCATAACGTGCAGACCCGCTGGCCCCCGCCCCCACCTGCCGCAGACGCCCTTTGGGGCAGGCCCCAGGCCGGGGCACCCGGCAGCCTGCAGGTGGGCTGGCAGGACAGCCGTGGGGGGCAGGGCACCTGCCAGAGGCCTCCGTCATGCCCCCCCACCCTGATGAGGGCCTGCCCAGCAATTCCAAAGGGACACCCCCACCTTCACCAGGTTAACACTGGGATTCTGGGCGCCCCCCCCCCCGCGTCCAGGCCACAAAGGTCCGGGTGCACGTGCCTCCTGGGGGCCCCAAGGCATGCGGGTGGTGCTGCGCCCTGACCGGGGCGGGGGCTTCTGCGGGGCCTCCAGGGCGGGCCGGCCCCACCCTCTGCCTCCCAATGCATCTTTGTAAGTTCTCCCAGAAGCCACCTCTTCGCGATGCAGGAGGCCCCGGTCCCGGCCCTACAACCCCTGCTCCGAGGCCAGGACACAGCACAGGCCGTGTGGGGACAGCACACCGGGTTCCGCACGTAGCAGGGGGCCGCGGCCACCCGCAAACCCCCTCCTCTGTGGCCTTCCCACCCCCCAGGCATCTGTCCTCCCATCGTCTCTGGGCTGGGAGCCCCCGGAGGTGGTGAGGAGTTGACCTGTGTTCCTGTGGGCAGTCGGCGCGGAGGGGCCTGCGGGCGGTTGGGGGATGGGGGCAATCGCGGGCTACAGGGCGGTCAGGGGTTGGGGTGGTCAGGGGCTGGGGGTGGTCAGGGGCTGGGGGGTCAGGGGCTGGGGGTCATCAGGGGCTGCAGGTGGTCAAGGGCCGGGTGGTCTAGGGCTGGAGGCGGTCAGGGGCCGGGGGTGCTCAAGGACTAGGGGTCGTCAGGGGCTGTGGGCCTTCCCGCCCTCCTCTTGCCCCCAGTCACACAGAAGCACCAACCCGGGCCCTCGACCCCTCGAGCTCTGGGGATGCAACCCCGGGGCAGCAGGGTGGTCGGGGCCTGAGGGACGCCCATGCTGACACTCGCTCTCTGGGCGACCGGAAAATCCGTGCAGCCCTCGGGTTTCACGTCCCTGGTCGGGAGCCCGGGCTCCTCACAGCGACCCGACCCCCAGGACCGAGGACGCAGCCCCTCAGGCAGGGCCCCCTGAAGGCTTCACCCTGAAGGATGTCCCCCCTGGCGTCGGGGCCCAGCGACTCTCCAAGCAGGCCCCAGTGTCATGACCTTCCTGCCCAGAGGGGACAGCAGGGGTCGCCCCAGGGCCCCCACCGCAGCTGCCTGGGGCTTGGGGCTGGAACCCCGGGTCCCCCCTCGCCCGCCCAGGTCCCCATCCCCGGGGCTCACGCCTGCCCATAGCCCCGTTGCCCTCCCGGCACCCGGCCTGTCGCGGGGCTGGGGGCTGGGACCCCGGGAGGGGGCAGGGGGTCCCCTCTGTGTGGGCATGGCCCGCCCCCCTGCAGGGTCACCCCGCCGGCCCTTGGGGGGACAGACCCAAGGTGGGCTCACCTCCTGCGGACAGTGTGAACTGGAGGCTACTCTAACACAAGGCCCGTGAGGATTCCTCTGAAATCAATTTTCTTGCTCACGTGTCCGTTCCTGAGCCTCAACAGACACGGATTTCCTGCAAAAAATAAAATAAAATAAAACCACCCAGTCCCCCCGCCTCCCTTCGGGGAGATGCCTAGCGGAGTCGTCTGGTTCTGTAGGGAGCCAAGGCGACAGCGGCCGGTTGTCCCTTTAAATCGGCTCCGCAGTGTGGCGGGTGGCGCGGGAAGAACCACTGCGGGCGCGGGGAGCGGGGAGCGGGAAGCAGGAGCGGCCACCGCCCGGTGCCTCCCCCGTCCCCATGGTTACGGCGCCTGCTTCGCGGCCGGTCCCGTCCCCGGCTGGCGGCTGTCGCCCGCCCTCCAAGCAGGCGCAGAGGCGGCCGCGGTCCCGCCCGAGCCCCGGAGGCCGCCCGCGGAGCATCGCCTCGCATGTCTGCCGCCGCGGGCTCTGACTCATCCCCTGGGCTGCGGAGCCCGCGCCGGGCTGCGGTCCCGCAATCTGTTGATCGGCGGGCTCGCCGGCGGCCGCCCCCCGCCATGGCAGCCCGGCCCCGGGCCCCGAGCCCCCGCCGCAGCCGCTCGCCTCCCCGGGGCGCGCCGCGGCCGCTCCGGCTGCTTCTGCCAAAATAGGTGAGAAGTTGAGCCGCGCGGCGGGTGGGCCTGGGCGGGGGCGGGGGGCGCGGGACGAGGGGGCGAGGGGGGCCCCGGACCCCAGCACCTGCCCCCTGAGGCTCCCGGGCTGGGGCGGCTCCCCCCACATCGGATCCGCCACGGAGCCCCATGCGGACGCTGACAACTTTCGGGCTCCCGGGGGCGCGAGCGGCTGGGCCCCGGGGGCGTCTGGGGGGCCACCCCGGCCCCCGCGTGTGCCGGCCCCACGCAGCTGCCCGTCAGGAGGCGGATCCCAGGTCAGCTCTGCTCCTGATGGAACCTGACGGACATGTCGCGGGGCTCTGAGCCCTGCCTTCCCCCGCTGGAAAGGCTCCCGGGCGGGCGGCAGCATCTGCTCTCACGTCCCGCACCGGGTCCCCGGCAGCCGCCGCCGCTGCGTGCCCCGAGCCAGGGTGGGACGGCCGCATGGGGCCAGCGGGGGCTGAGGCCAGAGGACCCTCCGCCCTGCCCTGACCATGCCCTGTCTTCACAGATGGGGACGGCCTCTTGACCCTCACCCGCCCCACAGTCGCCCCGAGGCACCTGGCCCGGGGCCCGACCCCACGGCCACTGTGTGGGACCTTGACCTTCGGGACGGCCATGGAGGCCGGCAGGGAAGAGGGTGCCACATAAGCGGCTCGGCGGCGACCCCCCTCCGTCCAGCACTCACTTCGCAGGGCTCATGGTGAGTACGTGCCCCACCGGGCAGCGGGGCCAGCAGCGCCGAGGGCAGCCACCCCGTCGGTGGGGCCACCGCGCAGTCAGGTAGTGGCGTTGGGTCCCCGGTCCCCGGGGCTGCCTGCGGGCTGCTCTGATGTCGGCTCGCTCGGCGTCGATCATACTAATTAGTGGCAGGCGTGCCGCAATGTGGAGCCGTGGAGCCAGGGGAGGACACGCGGGCCTGCGTCCCTCCCCCAGGGCCCAGGCCCAGGACCCCCGGCTGGGCCCCCACCCTCCGTCCCAGGCTGTCGTGCGGCCTTCCCACTGTGGCCCGCCGGCCCCTTCCCCTCGGAAAGTTGGCTGAACGGCGGGGAGACGTGGGTGAGCTTCAGCAGCGCATACGGCAAACACAGGGTGGGGGGGGGACGCTTCTCTCGCCAGGAAAGGGGGCACGGCCGCTGTCAGCAGCGAGCAGGGCCACGGGGGATCGTCGGGAAGGCTCGTGCAGCCTCCGTGTGGTCGCTGCCAGCTTGGATCCTGGGAGGCTGGGGGCCGAGTAAATAATGCATTGTGTGTGCGTGCGTGTGTGTGTGAGGGACGGCGACCGCGGAGGGCCCAGAGCGCGTGCAGGGAATGCCAATGGCCACGGGACACGTGGCCGGCAGCGGCCGTGGCGCGGACGCCAGCAATGAGTCAAATGCACACCCGATTGTCTGCTTCCTAAGGGGGGGTCTGTCTGAGTCACTTGTTTCCTTCCTGTTCCGTTCGAGACGCGCAAACAAGGTCGGTGCTGGCTGCCAGGACTCAGCATCGCGCGTCCACACCGCCGCCCCAAGCCTCGCCGGCCAGGAGGACGCCAGACGCCCTAGAGGCTGTGCATCAGGCTCGGCGGCTCCTCGGGAGGCCACCAGCCTGGCCGGGCTCCCTAAGGGACAGCCTGTCGCCCGCGGTGCCTCACCCGACGCACCTGGGGCCTCTAGGTCGGCCTGTTTCTTGGCTTTTCGTCCTCAGGTTAGAGCCTTATTTGCAAAGTGGAGCCCGTTGTCGGCACACGGAGCGTGAGCCAGGAGGCCCGCAGGGGCCGGGGCAGGGGCGGGCCCGGCCGGAGCGGCTGCCCTGGCGCTTCTTCCTCTCTGACCCCGGCCCCCAAGCACGTCCACCCTGCGTCCCATCCCCGGTGACGGCGTCCATGCACAGTGCTGCCCCGGTCCAGCCTCTTGACACCGGCCAGTCCGGGACAGTGGAGACGGGCGGGTTACACTTGCCCAGAGGGTTTGGAGTCTTAGCAATTTGTTCGGTTTTTATTCTCAATATTCTCAATAACATTTTCACTGGAGAGTCTCCAAAGACATGGGGAGGCAGCCCCGCGTGGGGCAGCTCCGTTGCAAGCTTCACCCCTGGGGCCCAGGCGACACGGGGAGGACGCCCGGAGGCTGCGGCCAGCAGGGCGGCCCAACCTGCCCGGCCCACGCTGCCACACTCACTGCGAGGCACCTGCCTCGGGCTGGCAGTCGGCTTCCCTGACGCCTGCGGTTGGCAATCAGCCTTCTGGCTCCTGGGTGATGCCACGTGGTCCCCTGGAGGCACCTGGGGGGCCCCGCAGACGCTTGTGCCTCCCTCCTGGACGTGCGCCCCAGCTGCCCTCGGTGCTCCGGCAGGACCATGCACACACACACACCCGACACTCCCCAGCCGGGCCTGCAGGACCAAGGCCTCCATCACAGCTGTGAGCAAACAGAAGCGGACGTGCACTTGTGTGCGTGCACGTGAGCGTGTATTGCCCGTGTGCACTTGTGTCTATGTGTGTGCGTGTACGTGTGCACTTGTGTGTGCATATCTGTGTGTGCACATGTGCATGTGTGCTTGTGTGAGCACACGAGCGCACGTGTACATGTGCACGTGTGTGCATGTGTAGTGTGCGTGTGCACTTGCAGTGAGTGTGTGTGTGCATATGCACGTGTATGTGTGTGCACGGGCAGTTGTGTGTGTGCATGCGAGTGTGTGCATTCAGCAGCCCCACTAGTGTCCAAATTCAAGCAGCGACCAAAATGCATGTTCCTTTGCACCTCGTGATCCTCCGTGAGCTTCACACTTCCTCCCCCAAGGGAACACGTGACAGGCGCCAGAAGGGAGTAAGCAGTTGTCCAAAGTTGTGCACTTTCTCCCTGTTTCCTTTCAGCATGTGGGTCTGGTGGCCTGAGGAGCGTGTGGTCACCACGTTCACCCTGCACAAGCTCTGCCTTCCGGCCACATCTCCCGAGGCCATAAGGTGTGCCGGGGACTCCCCTGGTCACTGGGACGCCAAGCGGATCTCAGAGGACAAGATTCCCCACTTACTGATGCTGAGCCTCAGGGCCGAGACCTCCCTTGGGTGGCTTCTGTGTGACGTTGCCCTGGCCCAGCAGGTGCCGGCAGCAGCCGAGGACCCCGCAGAGCCCCACCTGCCCTGAACTTGGGCTGCCCTCCATGTCGCTGGACTGTCCTTTGCCACATCCAGCAGGGGCTGGAAGGATAGAAAGCAAGGCCTGCCCTGGCTGTGCTCGGAGCACAGGATCCCAAGGACACAGCATGCTCAGGACACCCCTTTTCTGCACAAAAGCACCACATTTGAAAAGCCAACAGTGGAATTGAGACCCCTGAAAAGACCAGGGGTAGCTGCAGGGCGGAGATGCAGAAGCCTGGCTGGTGCCCGCCACACTGCTGCGCAGGCAGAGCCGGGCAGGACCCAGCCCGGCCTGTGCGCATGCCACAGCTCGTCAAGGCTGCACCCTCATAACCTCCAGCTGGCCACACAAGGCACCTGTGGCACGTGCAACCCCCTTCAAGCGCCTATAAACACCTGCAAGCACCTGAAACCACTTGCAAGCACCTGCAGCCACCTGCAAACACCTGTGATCACCTGAAACCACCTGCAACCACCTACAAACACCTGCAAGCACCTGAAACCACTTGCAAGCACCTGCAGCCACCTGCAAACACCTGCAATCACCTGAAACCACCTGCAACCATCTACAAACACCTGCAAGCACCTGCAAACACCTGCAATCACCTGAAACCACCTGCAACCACCTACAAACACCTGCAACCACCTACAAACACCTGCAAACACCTACAGTCCCCTGAAACCACCTGCAAGCACCCGCAAGCACCTATATACACCTGTAGGCACGTACAAGCACCCACACCCCACCAGCTCTCCCCTGTGCTACTCTTTGTTTGGCCTCATATTTAACGTTCTAAAAACTTTTGAGCTTACCTTCGTCCCAGAAATGTCACCCCTACGCCCACCTGAGCATTACCCTGAGGCCGGCAGCCCGGCCAGCAGCCGAGCCTGTGCTATTTCCCACACTCCCCTCCCAGAGAAAAGTGTAACACACTGTACAAATGTGATGTCCAATTACAGTAATTTGTGCTCCAAATGAATAAATTACTTACCTTTTGCCTCTGCCTTTCCCCCGGGACGCTGCCGCGGAAGGCTGACAGATCGATGAGCTGCGATGATCGTTAAAAACACGAAGGACGCCGGAGACCAGTAACGGGATCCGTCTCAGTCAGTCCGGAGCGGAGGCAGGGGGACGCCGGCACCGTCCGCGTCTCCCGGGCCGAGGCGGCCCCTTCCCCACCCCGCGGCCGGCACAGGCCCCGTCAGGATCGGACGACAGCACCTCCTTCCTCCCTCTTCTTGTCTCTCTCTCAACATCCAAGTCGATTGTTTGCAGAACTTACCAAAAAGGATACCTCCCCTCAAATAATAGTAACACGTGCAAGGAAGGTAAAGCCTAAGAGGAGGGAGAGCACCAGCCGACCCGGCCGGGCTCTGAGCCTCCGGGCTCCGCGGGAGCGCGGGCCCGTCCGAGGGAACACGGAGCCCGGATTTGGCAGGAGGCGCGGCGTCTTCCCCAGGCCGGGCCGCGGCAGGAGGGGATCTGCGGCCGAGCCCGGCGTCTCCGTGCGAGCTCCATGTGGGCCCGTCCGCCCCCACGAGGACACTGTCTGTGGGACGCTAGTGAAGCAG
Source organism: Nyctereutes procyonoides (assembly GCF_905146905.1). Taxonomy (NCBI): domain Eukaryota; kingdom Metazoa; phylum Chordata; class Mammalia; order Carnivora; family Canidae; genus Nyctereutes; species Nyctereutes procyonoides. Next base: position 33,220,299 of record NW_026575133.1, read on the forward strand.
GTCCTCCAGGAGGAGCTGGGACACGCGTGAACTTTAACATATAAAATACCTCCCTTTAGCATTACCTACTTGGAGCTTTAAATGTCACCTCAGAAATGTAGAAAAGGCACAGTCGGTCGGGAACTCGGAGGAGAAACCCAGGAGCCCCGATGGTTGAATGGTTGAAGCTCCATTTCTCATAAAGCAGATGTTGCTGCCGCAGAGCTCGGGGCCAGGAAGCCCCCCCCCCCGCCCCCCGGCACCACCTCACTCAAAACCCGGCCCTGGGCTCAGGAGCCCCCGAGGCGGGTGCGTGGGGCCTGCGTGGGGCCAGGGGCCGTTCCCGGGAAGCGCTGCGTCTGGAGCATCGCCCTGAAGCATCATCCGGCGGCACGACCGGGGCCTGGTTTCCTTGGTGGGTGGGACATGCTGAGCGTGACGTCTCCGATGCAGGCCTGGGCGCCGCAGGGGGCATGCGGCGCAGGGCGCAGGACTGGGCATCGCTGCTCTGGGACGCGTGCTTGCTCCCTCAGCCCCCCGCCCCCGCCAGGACTCGGGGCTGCCAACGCGGCAGGAGGGTGCAGGCCTTGGGCGAGCAGTGGCAGCGCCCGGCAAAGCCCCAGAGGGGCCGTGAGCCCCCAGAGAGCCGTGCCCACCCCTGGCCCCGATCTGAGATGCCAGCTCCGCTCTCAGGAAGCCCGTCCCAGCAGCCAGGGCGCCTCAGGTCAGGAGGGTCAGGGTGTTTAGACCCCGAGTTAGAAGCCACTGCTCTGTGACAGGGACTACGACGCGGGTGAGGGCCTGGGCGTATCTGGGGCGTGCTGAGGCCTGTCGACGGCCTGCCGGGCTCTCTCCCGGTGGGCAGCGGGGAATTCCAGAAGGAACGGCCACGAGCAGATGATTCCGCATCAGGATCAGACCAGGAAAGTGTGCCCTCCTCGACTTTTGCAGCGATTTACAATTGGCAGGAGGCTGAAGGTGACAAACGTCAGAACCCTCATCCCCCCAGGGCCACAGGGAGGGTCCCTCGCGCTCCGGAAGTTGGGATGGAGTCGGGACCCGAGAGCACTTCCAGCAGGCGAGGAGCCGAGGGGAGCGGCGAGCCCGGGAAGCCCACAAGCCGGCCGCGACCTCCCGGCCCCACCCGCGTCTTCACCGGCACAGCGGTGCCCCAGGGACGCACGTTCACACCGCGGGGCAGAGGCCCGGCAGGTGTGTGCCCCGGGGAGGAGCCTGCGCAGTGGCCAGGCGGCCCAGGCCGGCGGGCCCTCCACGTGGCCCTGCCACCACGAGGCTGGCGTCCCTTGGCTGTCTTCCCTCCTGAGCTCATGACGCCCTGGCACTTGGGGTTTGGCATCCTCCGTCCTATGCGCTTCCGCACCTGCCCTCAGGCTTCCTGCTGCACCGCCATCGTGCCGTCCCTGGTCTACCCAGTGACAGGCGCTCCTGCCTCGGCTGCAGCTGGCCATGTGCTGGGTCAGGGATCCCACTTCTGGCTTCGAGAGTCAGTCGGTCCCGCGCGGCCAGCTGGAAGGAGTCCCTTGGTGTCCAGGTCGCTCGGCACCTTCTCCCTGGTGACGGGACTCCATCTGCTGTTGCCAAGACCGCTGGGAGCTCTCCTTGGAAACGTCTCCAGGCAGAGCCAGATCGGGGTGCAGAGGCCACGGCTGGACACCAGGGTGGCCCTCGCAGTCCCTGGAAATCCCCGACAGCCCGGGGCCTCGTCTTCGCTGCCCTGGCAGGATGTGGTCCACCAGGAAAGCTCTGGCGCCGTCCCGGCCGTGGCGAGCCCAAGCCCTGCGAGGGCCAGTTTCTCTCGTTTTCCCGCGTGACTCAGGCCGGGCGCCCTCCTGGAGGAGCACCAGCCGCTTCCTGCCGCCCTCACTGCCCCGGGAGGGGCCCATCGCGCACCCAGGGCCCGCGTCAGCCTGGGGTGGGTGCACCCGCCTCGGGCACGGCTGGCGAGGCTGCAGACCACCCCCTCCCCCGCCGGCCACCAGCCTGTTGTCACAGCTGGACGGCTCAGCACGCTCTCACGGGGCCCCGGGCAGCCCTCTAGGGGCACCAGCGCCCACCTGCCTCCCCCAGCGGGGCACGTCCGGGGCCGTGGGAGCAGAGCAGGCGGCTCAGAGCAGGAGCCCAGAGGCCAAGAAAGGGTCTCACACTCTGACCCTCCGACCTGCAAAGTGGGAGCAGGAGCAGACCCCCGTCGAGCGTGCGCATCTGCCGCGGGGGCGTGACCGGCTCGGGCGGGGAGGGCACGGCCATAACTGGGCCCAACCCCCAGCACCCCGAGCCCATTAAGACGCGACCCGCCCCTCAGTCCTAGAGCCTGGAAGTCCAAGGTCCAGGAGTCGCAGGTCTCCCCCAAGGCCACCCGCCGCTCGTGTACACAGCCGCCTTCTCGCCGTGTCCTCCGACGGCCTTCCCTCCGGCAGGTCCTGGGCGCGTCTCCCTCTGCTAAGGACGTGGGTCCTATGGAACCAGGCCTCGCCCTATGACCCCCCGTGGCCTTAGTCGCCCCCCTGAAGGCCCGTGGGGTGACTACAGCCACGTGGGGCGCGAGGACTCCAGCCCCTGAGCCGTAGGGCTCCGTTTCTGTCCACAGCCCAGCTTCCCTGTCCCGCGGCAGTTACAGCACACGACGGGCTGGAACACTGCTCCGTGCGGGTCAGAGGTCAGAGGTCAGAGGTGCACGAGGCCAGGCTCCCGACTCCCAGCTTCCCTGCCTCCTGTCTCTGCACCTCCGGAGCCCGCGGCAGAGGAGGCTCTGCACCCTTGGGGCCTGCTCAGTGCACAGAATCACCAGGTTGGGAGCGGGGTGCCCGGCGGGGTGCGCACGGCCCCCCACACCCCCCTGAGTTTGGTTGGCGCCTCTTCTATCGGCAGCGTCTCGGGAACCCGCGCCCGGGGCCCGGAACCCCAGGGCCACCTGTGCTGACCCCGCGAGAGCTCACCTTGCCCCCTCGCGGACAAAGAGACAAAATGCCCTCGGTTCACACGCCAGCGGGGCCCTCGCCCCTCAGCCTCCCGTCCCCATGGGGAGACGTGCCCCCCGACCCTGGGTCGGCGCGCTCCAGAGGGCCCAGCCACACGGCCCCGTCACGGCCGCCGCCCTTTCCCCACAGGCCCGAGTCGGCTCCCGGGGCTGGCGTGATCCCGGGGAGCACAATCTCCCGGTGCCGGGGCAGGTGGGATCCGGGGCACCTGCCGTGTGCTGCTGCCTCTCTGCTGCCCGCGCCCTCACCCAGGTGGGCCCCGAGGGAGCGGGGCGCCCGTCACAGATCTCGACCCAACTCAGCAGACACCTCTGAGGGCCTGCAGGGGCGAGGCCAGACCTGGGGGCAGCCAGGCGGCTCTGCCGGGCGCCTCGTTCCTTGGCCACTTGGCCCACACGGCCTGTCTGTGTTCTTTCCAGGATTTGAAGACTGTCCTCTCCCTGCCCCAGTACCCAGGGGAGTTCCTGCACCCCGTGGTGTACGCCTGCACCGCTGTCATGCTGCTGTGCCTCCTCGCCTCTGTCATCACCTACATCGTGCACCAGAAGTAAGGCCCCGCTTGCCTCGGCATCGCGTGCGTTTACCTGCACATGCAAACCCACCCTCACATAACAGGAGGTCCCGGAAGGTGCTTCAGATTCGCCTGCCTAGCACCAGGGGTGGCCCGCTGCAGCCGAGGGTGGCCAAGCGCTCCAGGACAGCCATGCCCTGCAGTCTAGGCCTCCACCAGGGTCTTCTCACAGTGGCCTCCGTGTTCTTACCAAATCTGGTGACCTACGTCTTCCTCCGACGGCGCAGGGTAGCTCAAGAGCCCACACACTTGGGAAGTTACAGTAGCTGCCAGAACTCTCACCACCTTTGCATTGCGCCCTTTAGCCCGGGGGAGGGGGGCTAGTTGCTTTCCTTCTGAGCTGGTTTCCTGCCACCTCTGCCTGCAGGGAGGATGACCTGGGAAATGTGAGGAGTCTCTGACAGGGGCAGGGCCAAGCTCATAGTCAGGAGCAAAGCCCAGACTGTGGCCATAACCACAGTGATGAGAAGAGGCTTGGGTGTGTCCAAGGTCATGGTCATGGGGAGAGGCTTGGGCGTGTCCAAGGTCATGGTTATGGGGAGAGGCTTGGGCGTGTCCAAGGTCATGGTCATGGGAACAGGCTTGGGCGTGTCCAAGGTCATGGTTATGGGAACAGGCTTGGGCGTGTCCAAGGTCATGGTCATGGTCAGAGTCTTGGGCATGTCCAAGGTCAGGGTCATGGGAACAGGCTTGGGCGTGTCCAAGGTCATGGTCATGGGAACAGGCTTGGGCGTGTCCAAGGTCATGGTCATGGTCAGAGTCTTGGGCATGTCCAAGGTCAGGGTCATGGACATGACAGGCTGGGACATGTCCCAGGCCATGGAGACACTGTGGCCATCGTCAGAGTTCTAGGCATCGGCTGAGCAATCTCTGTGGTGGCCACAGCCCGGGTGAGGCCTGGTCACGGCGATGGCCAGGGGCAAGTGTGGCTGTCGGGGTCTTGCTAACATTCAGTCAGGACAGGCCTCTCCACAAAGAGGGAAAACGTCCGTCTGGGGAGCCAGGAGGTGAGGCCGGGGGGTCCCTCCCACCGTCTGTCTCTGTGACCAGACAAGTCAGTCTCGGGGCTCAATGTCAGCATCTGGCCAATGAGCTTGGAGACTTCTCAAACCCCTTCCCGTCAGAGCGCTCCAGACAGACGTAACACAGAACGACCCACCGGCCACTCACTGTGTCCTCCCTCCGCCTGGCCCTTGGGGTGTGCTCCCCCGACCCCCGGTCACCCCTGAGAGGCCTTCAGCTCCGCCCCGTGTGGACGGAGCACGGCATCTGGGGAGGAGGGCTGACTTGCACGCCGGGTCCTGATGGGAAACCTCCATTTCCCGCAGCGCCATCCGGATCAGCCGGAAGGGACGGCACACGCTCCTGAACTTCTGCTTCCACGCGGCGCTGACCTTCACGGTGTTTGCCGGCGGCGTGAACCGCACCAAGTACCCGATCCTCTGCCAGGCGGTGAGTGCTGTCCGCGTCCTCATTTCGCTACAGATTTGAAGCGTTTGTCCACCCTGCTACCAAGGGGGCATCTGTGCCAACAGTCTTGCTCATGTAAGGACCCTGCGGCGTTGTCCAGACACGTCCCCGGGGAGGGCTTGGCGCCCCCGCGCCTGAACCACAGTCTCTCCACACGAGGCCTCCGGCCTCGCTCACCTTTGGCTCACGTCGGCTTGCGGGGGCCTATGGTGACACTCTCACTGGACGTCCGCCGTCCGGCCAACGTGTCGGTCCCAGGAACAGGGCCGGAGCTGTCCCCCCCGGAGGTGGGGGTGGCAGGGGCACGAGAAGGGCTCACCTGCTCCCGCAACCGCGGCCACGTAAGGCTCTGGTCAGGGCCGAGCCGCCCACCCCCCGCGCGGAACTCAGGAAGGTTCTGCTCCCCTCTTCAGCGGATCCGGCCTTGAGAACAAGTCACCAAGGGGTCTTCGTCCCCCCTGTGGCCTCACCTGGCTTTTCTCTCCAAGGGGAGAAGACCCGTTGGTTCTGACAGGGCGCAGGAGAGGCCCTTCCCCAGCGGGCAGCTGCTTCCCTGTGCTGCTCACTGCGGCCCCGGGCGCAGGACGAGTGACCCCAAACCTGGGGTGCTCTGTGCGCTCCCCCCTCCAGTTCCCACCCCGCCTCCTGCTCGGGCCCAGCTCAGCCCAGGGGAGCAGCGACCTCTAGGTGGACAGCGGGCTCCAGGGTGGACAGTGACCTCTAGGTGGACAGTGGCCTCTACACAGACAGTGACCTCCATGTGGACAGTGACCTCTAAATGCACAGTGACCTCTAGGTGGACAGTGACCTCCAGGGTGGACAGTGGCCTCCAGTGTGGAGAGTGACCTCCATGTGGACAGTGACCTCTGCATGGACAGCAGCCTGTAGGTGGACAGTGACCCCTAGGTGGACAGTGGACTCCAGGATAGACAGTGACCTCCAGGGTGGACAGTGACCTCCATGTGGACAGTGACCTCCAGGGTGGACAGTGACCTCTATATGGACAGTGACCTCCACATGGACAGTGACCTCTATATGGACAGCGGCCTCTAGGTGGAAAGTGGCCTCTAGGTGGACAGTGGCCTCTAGGTGGACAGTGACCTCACGTGGACAGTGACCTCTACATGGACAGCGGCCTCTAGGTGGACAGTGGCCTCTAGGTGGACAGTGGCCTCTAGTGGACAGTGCCTCTACGTGGACAGTGACCTCTAGGTGGACAGTGGCCTCCAGGGTGGACAGTGACCTCTACATGGACAGTGACCTCCACATGGACAGTGACCTCTATATGGACAGCGGCCTCTAGGTGGAAAGTGGCCTCTAGGTGGACAGTGGCCTCTAGGTGGACAGTGACCTCACGTGGACAGTGACCTCTACATGGACAGCGGCCTCTAGGTGGACAGTGGCCTCTATGTGGACGGTGACCTCTAGGTGGACAGTGGCCTCTACACACAGGCCTCTACACAGTGGCCCAGGCGGGAGCTGGAGGGGAGCTGCCCCGGGGACCGAAGAGCATCTTAGTGAGGACCCGCGTCTTTGGTCTGTCAGTGGGCACGTCTGCCTGGACCGCAGCAGGGATAGCGAGCTGGTCCCCTCCAGCCGTCGTTCTGGGAGGTCAACCCTGGCTGAGGGCTGTGGGGGGCTGCTGGGACCTACTCACCTGACAGCCAGGGGCTCTGGCACCACCCTTGGTGGGGTCCGTGCCACAAGACGACCTGGCCCTGATGCAGGTGGCAGGTGATGCCCCAGGGGACGCTGCTCCGCAGAGGTGCCTGGGAAAGAACGGGAGTGAGGGCCGGCTCCGAGCCCTGGTGCCTGCGGCCCCGCACGCCTGCCCGACACCCCCGGCCGGCCACCTCCTGGGGAGGCCCCACGCTTGGGCCGCAGCGAGGAGCCGCCAGCGCGCATGTGGAAGCACGCCGAGGGGCGGCCGCACATCTGGGGCGCCTGGGCACGGGCATGGGAACGGCCGGCCCGTGAGCGCCTGCTGAGGGGCAAGCCGTGAGCTCGACCGCGTGTTCAGGTCACACTCGGCCACACGAGCGCGCCCCGAGCCGGGCCCCTGGCGGTGAGGAAGCGCCGCTCTGGGCCCCGCAGCTCTCGGCCCCCGGGGCCCACTCCCCCCGAACACCCGGGAGCCTTGCCCGCACTCCAGCCTGGGTGGCGAGCCCCGGAGGCCCGGGGTCCTCCTCCACGTGGGGCCCGGCGCCTACGGGTAGACAGCCTGGGGTCGGCCCAGGCCCGGCCGGGTCCCGAGAGGCCAGGTCAGGACAGTGAGGTTGGCGTGAGAAACGGTCACTTCACGGTGGAGACAGTCCTCCCGCGGGAGGCCGCCGTGGCCTCCAGACCCCCTGTCCACGAGGCTGCAGGGCCCGGGCTCCCTCGCTTGCTCGTTTGCAAACGTGCATCGGGACCAGACCCGCCCTGGGGAGCAAAGCCCCTGGAGCTCTGCGGGGCTGCCCAGCTCTGCAACGGGGACGAGGGACAGAGGGCCCCGTGGGCCCCATGGGCCCCGTGTGCGGGCGGGAGGACAGAGCTGGGGCCCGGCGAGCCAGTGGGAGGAGCCCGCAGAGCCTTCGGGGGGACCTTCTGCCCGGGACTCCTCTGCCATTTCTGGAATGTGGCCGCGTGCCCCGCAGATGCCAACAGTCGGTCGCTGCTCCGGAGGCTACGCCCGGCCCGCCCGGCCGCAGGCGGCTGGAAGGCGGCTTTCCCGGCCGTGGGTCCGCCTTTGGGCCGTGCAGGTGCGGGCGAGGCCAGCGCTGGAGCCTGGGCTGGGTCGAGCGGGTGCCCTCCCCATTTGGGGCTCGTCCACTCCCCTGAGGGCCGAGGGACAATGGCAGAGGAGGGAAGGATCCCGTCCCGGCCTGTGCAGCCGGGGACATCAGTCTCCGTCCCTGGACTCAGCTCTCCCCGGCCACCAGCCTGCCCACGTGGATTCCACACGTCGCAGCCTGCACGTCTCCACGAGCTCACGTGTCCTCCCCCGGCCACAGCCAGGCCCCCGCCGCACAAGGGACAGCTTGCCACCACCCTGGCGCCTGGACGCGGGCTGCCCTGGACCACCTCCGTGTCCGGGTGCGGCTCAGACCCCGACCGTGAGACGGTGCGTGGCACGTGGCCCGAAGCTCTGCTCGGCCGGGAACACGCGGTTGCTGCGGCCACCAGGGAACTGGGCGTGTCATTAAAGTCCTAAGTGACATCCCGAGCACAAACGCCGGTGGCCGGTGGTCCCACATGATGATGTACGTCTGCGTCGGCAGCAGCCCGGGGCGGAAGGCAGGGCGGGTCCCTGTGACCTCTCCCCGTGTCCGGAGGCGGCGTCGTGCCTTGGCGCCCTCCTGCAAACCCCAACGAGCGAGTGAGCCCGAGGACGAGGCTCGGGGTGGCCGGACAGCAGCAGGGCCAGCCCTGATCCCTGAGGACCGTGAAGTCCGTGGTCACCCGGGATGACACCGCACAGCTGCCCCCGGACAGAGACACCCTGCGTCCCTCAACTAAGGGCTGGGCGGACGTGGCCCTTTCTCCCTCCGGCTCAGGTGCGGAGGGCGCTGGCCCCCCGGTCCCAGGGCGGGTGCAGCCTGCGGGAGGCCCGGGCGCCCCACGAGGCCACCGGCTGAGGGCAGGCGGGACTTGGCACAGGGAGCGCACCCGGAACCACACACCGCACCCACCCCGGTCTCATCGACGATTCTAGAGCTTTCTTTTTTTTTTTAATATTTTAATTATTTATTCATAAGAGACACAGAGAGAGGCAGAGACACAGGCAGAGGGAGAAGCAGGCTCCCTGCAGGGAGCCCCATGTGGGACTCGATCCCGGGACTCCAGGACCCTTGGCCAAAGGCAGGCGCTAAACCGCTGAGCCACCCAGGGATCCCCGATTCTAGAGCTTTCTTTTTTTTTTTAATTTTTATTTATTTATGATAGTCACAGAGAGAGAGAGAGAGAGAGGCAGAGACACAGGCAGAGGGAGAAGCAGGCTCCATGCACCGGGAGCCCGACGTGGGATTCGATCCCGGGTCTCCAGATCGTGCCCTGGGCCAAAGGCAGGCGCCAAACCGCTGTGCCACCCAGGGATCCCCGATTCTAGAGCTTTCTAAGAAGTGAACGTGGACCCTGGATTTGGTAAATCACTAGAGCACGACTTCAGCTCATTCAGAGAATCCCGGCTTCCCTAGACCCGCGGGCCCTGTGCAGTCACAGCCATGATCGACTCGTCGTCGTGAGATGTCCGGCTGTGGCTTCACAGGTGACCTTGTTTTCCGGAGGCAGGTGGAGACGAGGGAGGGAGTGCGCGATAGCTAACGAGGCGAGGGAGGCCACGGCACGCGCGGGGCAGCTGCGGACGGCGTGGCATGGGGGGTGGGCTTCAGCGCCTGCCACACCCCGCGCCGGCCCCTGGAGAGCCCGCTGCGGGACCCCCGCTCCACCACGTGGCCCCTGTGTGGCCCCGAGCCCACAGGACGCCCTCCCTGGAGCCCTCCGGGCCCACGTCCAGGCCACGCCGACCGCACACGCAGGGCACGCAGGCCCGAAGGGCGGGCGCCGAGTGCACGCTGCCGAGGGGCACACACGTGGCCAACCTCACGCGGACCCCACGGGGGATCGTGCGTACAGGCCCGTGTGCCCCCAGCCCCGGCTCCCCACGGGACAGCAGAGCCAGGCCGGGAGCCCGCGCGCCTCCCTGTGAAGCAGGATCCCACATGCCCTCCTCCCGGTCGCCGGTGACTGTCCCAGGGGGAGCAGGAGGGTCAGACCCAGGGGACCGCACGGGCTCCAAGGCCGCAGCTGACCAGCCTCTCCCCTGCAGGTGGGCATCCTCCTGCACTACTCCACGCTGGCCACCATGCTGTGGATCGGGGTGACCGCCAGGAACATCTACAAGCAGGTGACCAAGAAGGCCCCGCCGTGCCTGGGCGCAGACCACCCGCCGTACCCCAAGCAGCCCCTGCTCAGGTAGCCAAGCGCGCGTGCCCGGCCTCCCGCACCCCCCGGGCGCCCGCAGCCGCCAGCTCTGGGCTCCCCTCTGGGGCCTCAGCAAACGGGCTCCAGGGAAACGGGTCAAGGGCAGCCCAGTGTGCACAGGTGGCCAGGGTGGGGGTGGGTGCTGGGGCCGGGGGCCGGGGACGGGACGTGGGGGTGCTGGGCCGCAGCCGAGTCAGCGGGGCCGGGGGCCAGTGTGCCCACCAGGGGCTGTGGAGACAGCTCGGGGGACGCGTCACTGTTCCGGGCCTGCCCGCGGCTCACGCGTGGACCTCAGCGAGTTCAGGCACCGGCTCCTCAGCTGGGAGAAACTGAGGCGGCCCAGGCGCCAACCCCAGGGTGACCACGGGGCCTGGGCCTCCTGAGGCTGGGGGACAGTTATTGGTCAAGCTGGGAGGGTGCCGGGAGGGCAGGTGGTCGCCGTGAGGGGCAGCTGACGCCGCTATCGGGTTGTGGCCTGGCCCTGGGTCACGGACACCCCGCCCCCTGGACGGAGCTCGGTCCAGGTCCAAACTCCAAGGGGCATCTGGGAAAACACCTCCGTGCACCTGCCGGCGGAGGACGCGCCGACCCCCGGGGCTTCCGGACGCTGCAGCCCGCGGGCCCGGCGCCTCACGTTCCCAGGGCCCCGGAGCCTCTGCTGCCCGCTCAGCCCAGGGAGGCAGGGGTTCCCTGCTGGGGCGCCCCCATTCCTGGGTGTAAGAATCCGTCTCAAAATGATTGTCTTGGTCTCTACTTGATGGAAGAACAAGATGGCAGCCTCAGAACATTCTGGCACCTTTCTGTCCGACGGCATCACATGCACAAAATGAACCAGACTCCCAGGTGCTTCTGGCAGCAGAGGCCCCAGGGCTCGGGGGACAAGTGCCCTGTGGGTCGGGGGCTCAGTGGACGTGAGCTCCGAGGGCCAGGGGCTCAGGGGGCCCTGGACCAGCAGGGGTGGGCTCGGGGACCGTGTAATACATCGGCCACGTTAGACCCTCACTGTGCCGTCTGGAAACCACTGTCACCTGTCCCCGGTCCCCCGTGTCCCCTTCTTAGTACAAACAGCCTGACCCTGGGGGGCAGGGGGGACACGGGCTCTGGGCTGGGCTGCAGGCCTGCCCCCTTCACCGCCTTCTCCGCCCAGGCCCTGCCCGGGGCTGCTGGTGGGGCCCCAACGCTGGGGCCAGCCTCCCTCCCTGAGCCCCGCCCCTCGTGTGCCCTCCCGCTGCAGGCCCCGTCCAGCCGGAGGCGTCCTTACCAGCGATGACCCCCCGACGGCCCCCGGCACCCCCGGCCCCCTTCCCAGCAGGGCCCATCAGCAGGAATGTCCCTCCCGAGCCTTCCGGGGAGGGGGGAGCCCCTGCTCGGGCTGCTGGGCCCCGGCCAAGGCCGAGAGAGCGGCCAGAGGCCCCGCAGAGCCTCGGGGGGCAGAGTGGGGGACACGGTCGGCGGCGGGCAGGGGCTCCGTCTCACTTCTGACGACAAATAAAAGGAAAGTGGTCGTGGGTCAGGACCCGGTGTGTGCCCCTGAGCACGCGGCTTTTGGAGAGACGAGGGCCCAGTCGTCTAACCGCTGACCTTGGCCCCGCTGCCAGGTGGCCCCAGGGCTGTGCCCCAGGGGTCTGCCGAGGGCCCCGCTGTCCCTGTGGCCGTGCTGGGGTCTGCACCCTCTGCGCAGCTTTGGGGGAACCAAACCCGTTTAGGTGGTTCATGGCCACTGCAGCCGCGTGACCTGGAATGTGGAGCAACCGGGGGCCCTGCCCCCCTTGGGGTGTCCTTGCCGGGCGGACGGCCCTGCCGGGGCTGGCAAGGGGCACAGGGGGCGCAGGCTGATCTGTCTATCCCGCGTCCCTTCCCTTCCGCGTGGATAGTAGGATCCGCTCTTCCATTTCTGGGAAAACAGCCCCTGGAATTTCGGTGGCGCCGGCCTGGGCCCCACAGAGCCCGTAGGGGTCACGGATGCGCCCACGCCCACAGCATCCGACGCTCCCAGGCCCCAGGGCGCGTCCTGCGCCGCCTGGGCCGGGCCCCCTGCCCATGGACCGTTTTCACGCGACTTTACCGGGATCGTCTCCCTCATCGTCTCTTTGGGTCGAGCGTCGCTCACGGGTCGAAACACAACCGAGTCGCACGTGCGGGCCTTGTGTCCGGAAGATCCTCTGCACTTGCCCACAAGCCCGGGGAGCTGCCCGTGGGTCCCTGGGATCTTGTGTCCGCGGTCCCGTCATCGGCCACGGGACACCTGTCCAGTGAGGACGCGTGTCTTCCCGCCTGTTCCCGCCTGGTGGCTCAGGCTGGGACCTCGGACGATCCGACCCCTTCCTCCCTCCCTCCCTCTCGCTCTCGCTCCGGGTCGGTGCGGCCGGCGCTGACCACTTCTGCGGGCGGCTCTGAAGGACCCGCGTGGGGTTCATCCACGTCCCGGGTGGCTTTCCTGTCCTCTGACCTGACGACCTCTGTCCCCGTTGGCCCCGGTCCCCACGGCCCGGCTGCCGTGTGCTCGCTCGTCTTCCCTCCTGGCCCAGTCCCCTGAGGTCCCAGGGGCGAGGCTCCCTCCCATGTGGGCTCCCTGGGCGCCGGGTGCCCCGTGGGCTGTGCTGACGCAGACACGCAGGGGCCTTCCTCTCTCTTTCCCCTGAAGCCTGGGCGCGGGGGCCCCGGGCGTCTCCCGTGGACCCGAGCTGCCGCCTCTGCCTCCCGTCCAGGACGAGGGGGCCCTCGGGCTCCGCTTCACCACCTGTTTTCTGGTTTTACCTCTTTTCTCCCTTCTCCTCCTCCTTTCTTGTCCTGTTTCCTTCTTTTGAATTATTTTAATATTTTTCTACATTTCGTTTCATCTCTTAGCCCTTGGCCTATTGATTTTCCGTGTTGCCTTGGGGATCCAAGTCCACCGACTCTTCCCGTATCTTTGGAGTGAGAGTCACGCTGGTCCGTGCAAGTGTGCGCGGGAGCCCCCGTGGGGCCGGCCCCGCCGTCCGCGCGCCCACACGCCCTGGCAGCCCCGCTCGGCAGCGTGGCGCTTCTTTACACAACCACATACGTGTGCTTTAACGAAGAGAAAGCAAAGTGTTCCGTTCGTCCCGATGTCTGGCGTCCGGGTGCTCCCGTTCCCCCGGTTTCAGTCTGGTGCAGTAGCCCTTCAGCCTGAAGGTCGCAGCGAGCGCTTCCCGAAGGCCAGCTGGTGACACATGCGCTCAGTTTTATTTTTGTCAGAAAGCGTCTGTATTTTTCCTGTTCTGAAGGACACGTTGTCTGCATATAGAATTCGGGGAGGCACAGAGTCCCCGGGTCGCTGGGCTCCCACCTGCAGGCCTGGGACCCGTGTCATCCGCTCGCGGGGGACAAAGAGCCGTGGTGCCCGCCGGGAGCGTGGGGCATCGTCCGCCAGCTGCCCCTCGCCCACGACCCTCAACGTGGGGCCCGGAGCTCTGGTTCCTCCGGGACCCGGCCTGGGGGGGCCCTAGAATGCCCCCCAGGGGGAGCTGCTGGCTCAGGCCCTGCTGCCAAGGTCGGCCAGGCCCGGAGTGGGGCCAACTCCCGTCCACACGGGTCACTGTCCTGGGGCGGGGTCAGAGGTCAGATGTGCCCCAAGCAGCAGAGAGGCCGGGCTGCCAGGCAGGGCCCCGGGTGTGAGGGGGGGAGAAGGGGAAGGGAGGGGGAGGGGAGGGGGAGGGGGAGGGGAGGGGGAGGAGCAGGGATGGGCAGAGGCCCCTCTGGGGAGTTACGGGGTAGGGGGTGTTGGAGGGGCGTGTTGGGGGGGTTTGCAGGGCGCTGGGCTGGGGGGAACCGAGTTACCTGGCCGGCCGCAGGAGTTGCAGGGGAGGATTACATGGCAGGGCGGGGTTTGCCGGGCGTGGGGGGTGGGGAGCGGGGGTTGCAGGGGGGGCGGTGGGGGGCGCGGTTATGTGGCAGGGCGAGCGGTTGCAAGGGGGATGCAGGGCAGGGGTTGGGGGTGGGACGGGGGCGTGTGCAGGACTGGGGGGCGAGGAGGGGGGGAGTTGCGGGCGGGGTTTGTAGGGGGTGGTTGCAGGGTCGGGGGAATGCGGGTTGCGGAACAGGCAGGGTGCAGGCTGAGGGCTACATGGGGGGGCGGGGGGCAGGGCCAGTGGATGTTGGGGCCGAGGTTGCAGGGATCCGGGGGAGATGTGATGCAGGGCCGGGTTGCAGGGCCGGGGGTGCGGGGGCTGGGTGTTTACAGGGTGGGGTTTGCGGGGCAGGGGGTGTGTGCGGGGGCGGGGGGTTGCGGGGTGGGTGGCCATGGAAGAACGGGGGTGGCAGTGATGCAGGGCCGGGGTTGCAGGCCGGGGTTGCAGGGCTGGGGGGTACAGGGCGAGGAGGTGGAGGTTGCAGGGTGAGGTTGGCGGGGTGGGGGTGCAGGGCTGGGGGTGCAGGGTGGGGTCCAGTACACACCCCAGTTGCCCGCGGAGGGCTGGGCAGGGCCTGGGGCGGCTCCACAGGCACCCAGCGGCCCTCCGCCCCCCAGGTTTTACCTCGTCAGCGGAGGGGTGCCCTTCATCATCTGCGGGGTCACGGCTGCCACGAACATCAGGAACTACGGGACGGAGAGCGAGGACGTGCCCTAGTGAGTCCCCTGGCGCCCGCGGCCCCTCCCCGCCCATCGTGGCTCCTCTGCAGCCCCTGAGGGTGCACACCCAGCGCCCAGCGGCCAGCACCCTTTGCCCTCAGTTGACCTCTGCTCCCCGGGCTCCAGCGCCGGGCGCACACCCGCGGCCCCTGAGGTGGGAGGGAGGGGTGAGGGCCCTGCCGGCAGCGGGAGGTGTGTCTGCCCCCCATGCCCCCCCCTTCACGCCGCCCCCCCCCGCAGCTGCTGGATGGCCTGGGAGCCCAGCCTGGGGGCCTTCTACGGGCCGGCGGCCTTCATCGCCCTGGTCACCTGCATCTACTTCCTGGGCACCTACGTGCAGCTGCGGCGCCACCCGGAGCGCAGGTACGAGCTCCGGGCGCGCGCGGAGGAGCAGCAGCGGCTGGCAGTGCCCGAGGCCCGCCACAGCCCCGGCGCCCGGCCCGGCTCGCTGCCCGCCTGCGACGCCCTGGCCGCCTCCCTGCTGCAGAACGAGCACTCGCTGAAGGCCCAGCTGCGGGCCGCCGCCTTCACGCTGTTCCTGTTCGCGGCCACCTGGGCCTTCGGGGCGCTGGCCGTGTCCCAGGGCCACTTCCTGGACATGGTCTTCAGCTGCCTGTACGGCGCCTTCTGCGTGACGCTGGGGCTCTTCGTGCTCATCCACCACTGCGCCAAGCGGGACGACGTGTGGCACTGCTGGTGGTCCTGCTGCCCCTCCCGTGGGGACGCCCACGGCGCCAAGCTCGGGGCCTGCCCCGCGCTCGACACCAACGGGGACGCCCTGGGGCACGCGGCCTGCCTGCAGGACTCGCCGTGTCCGGGGCAGCCGCGGGGCTTCGGGCCCCCGCCCGCCGGCCACTGCAAGATGACCAACCTGCAGGCCGCCCAGAGCCACGTCAACTGCCTGTCGCCAGCCACGCCGTGCTGCGCCAAGATGCACTGCGAGCAGCTGATGGAGGACGCGGCCCACGTCCACGTGCACGAGGAGGACGCCTTCGGGCACGACCCGCACCTGCACAGGTGCCTCCAGGCCAGAACTAAGCCTCCCTACTTCGGCCGGCACCGGGCAGCCGCGGCGGAGGAGTACGCCTACCACATCCCGTCCAGCCCCGACGGCAGCCCCCGCAGCTCGCGCTCGGACAGCCCCCCCAGCTCGCTCGAGGGCCCCGTGGGGGCGCACGCGCTGGCCTGCTGCGCCCAGGCCGACCCCTTCCCCTTGGTCAGCCAGCCCGAGGGCAGCGACGCGGGCTCGGTGCTGTACGGCTGCGCCCTGCGGCCGGGCCGGGAGTCGGCCCACGGCCCGCCGCACTTCGAGATGCTCCGCAGAACACAGTCCCTGCCCTTCGGCGGCCCCGGCCAGAACGGGCTGCTCAAGGGCGACTTGTGTGAGGTCCTGTCCTTCAGCGCCAACGGCATGGGCAACATCCGGACGGGGCCGTGGAAGAACGAGACCACCGTGTAGCCGCCCCGCCCCCGCCCCACGCACGCGCCGGGGCAGAGCCGGGCCGCCAGGGGAGGCCAGCGGGGCCGCTTCTCGGAGCGGCTGGCGCCCCTGACCTGCGCTGCGACGGACCCAGCGGGAACGTGCTTCGGGCCGCGCCTGCTTCCGCTAACCCTGAGGCCGGACGGGCCGTCCACGTCCCGGTCACTCCTGGCCCGCGGCACCCAGGCCCCGGGGCAGCCCAGGAACCGAGCAGCAAAACACCCGCGGCGCCCGGCGCCTGCCCCGCCAGCCCGGCCGCGACAGGAGGTGCCACCCGGTTTCCCCAGCGTCTACCGTGTGTGTCATTAGGTCTGGTTCCAAGGCACGGGCAGCCTGCTGGTCGGCACAGGTGTCCTGGACCTGGGCAGTCACCGCTGGCCCCTTGCCGGCCCGTGTCAGAGTCGGGGGCCCACGTCGCCGCCTCCGCCTGCAGCGGCCGCCCTGGGAGCATCACGGACGCTGGGGCTTGTGACCGTGATGTGGGCGCACGTGAGACCGTGCTCCAGGGCGCTGGCTGGGGTCTTTGAGGGGCCGCGTGCCTTCGGAAATGCCCAAAAGCCCTTCAGATTCGCCTGTCGCGCCAGCCTCTGTCGGGACCGTACCGCACCCCACGAGGTCACTAGGGCTGGGAAGAGGGGGGCTGGCATTTCCAGGAACACCCGGGCACGACGCCCCGACTCAGGACGGGTGTCAGGACAGTGAGTGAAGCGAGGCTCATCCCGCGGGCAGGGCCACGGATGGAGGCCCGACCTACCGGGGAACACGTGTGCGGGACTGTGCAGCCATCCCCCCTCCCTCCCCCCAGCCCCACGCACACGTGCAGACACGCGTGCACACACCACACACATGTGTGCGTGGCACATAGATGCACAGGTGCATCGTGTGTGTCCACACCTGCACGCGTGTGTGCTTGCATACACGCACTCAGCACACCGTGCACAGGCACAGCCCGCGTCCCCAGGCATCGGAGCGCCCGTGTCATTGCCCCGCACGGACGTCGTCTCTGTGGCGCCTCCGTGGCCGCGCTGTCTGGGCGGGGGCTCCACCAGGCGCAGGCCCGTCCTACCGCACGCCTGGGGGACAGGGGTGTGTCGGGGTCCGAGGGCCACCGCTCAGCATCTGAGCACGAGGAGCCTCGCTTCCCGGGATTCCCGTAGACCTGACGACGTCCCGCGCGCGCCGCCGGCCCCGCGCGTCCTCACAGGCCACCCGGACGGGCCACCAGATGACCGCCCGGCAGTGTCCGCCTGTCCGGCCGGGCCGCCTGCTTCCGTAGCCGAGAGGACCCAGAGAGCCGACGCTGTGCTGTGTACACGCTGTAGATGCACAACTGTCAGACAAAATACAGTATTTTGCACTGTTTGCCCTTGTGAGGCTGGTTAATGGCATCACGTGCGTCTGTCGTCCTCGGTGGGGGCTCCTGCTTCCGCGCGCGGGGACCGAGCGGGGCCGGCGCCCAGGGAGGCTGCTCCACCCCGACCCTCCGGGCCCCTGGGAGGCAGGCGCAGTCCTCCCTGCCCCAGCGGCCCGGCCGAGCGGAGCGCACCTCCCCACTCAAACCAAAGAAATTCAACATTAAACATTAAATCTCATGTTTCTTTTTTTTTTAATTTTTATTTATTTATGATAGTCACACAGAATGAGAGAGAGAGAGGCAGAGACACAGGCAGAGGGAGAAGCAGGCTCCATGCTCGGGGAGCCCGACGTGGGATTCGATCCCGGGTCTCCGGGATCGCGCCCTGGGCCAAAGGCAGGCGCCAAACCGCTGCGCCACCCGGGGATCCCCAAATCTCGTGTTTCAATCTCGGTTCAGCCTCCTGAGTCCACTGGGGGCGGTGTTGTGACCTGCTCCGTCTGCCTGCCCCCTTGTCAGGGCACCCAGGCCTCAGCGCACGACACGGGGCACGTTCCAGGAGGATGCGGGACGGAGGTCAGGGACGGGACCAGGGTCTCCGGTCTCACGGCGTGTCCCCTCCTTCCCTTGTCTACACGTGCGTGTGTGTGTGTGTGTGTGTGTGCACGTGTGGGTGCTGAGAGCTGCGCGTGTGCTGCCCTCTGAGAGCGTGTGAGGTGCGTGGTGGGCCCGAGTAGCTGCCCGGGGGAGGGACGCCACGCTGACCCCATCAGCCGAAGGCCCTGGAAGCCCAACGGACCTGAACAGCGTCTCTCCGGCGCTTGGAGCCAAGGACGCGGACGGTCAGTGCTGGGCGCCGCCTCGGTGTCCGCCCCGCTCCCCGTGCCGTCCGCAGCAGCCGCGCACCTGCCTGCGCCCAGGATGCTCACCTGGAGGCTCTGCCCCCGCGGGCACGGCCGACTGGATGAAGGCTACCCCGCGGCCCCTGACTCCTCCGAGAAGCCTCCGGAGCCCCCTCTGAATGAGGGACCCCAGGGCCTTTGCGCTACGGGGATCCCCTCCAGGTCCGTGGGGAAGGGGCAGGATCAGGGTTCAGGGCCAGCAGCCTGCCCCCCATCACCCCACGGCCCGCCTGCCTGCCTGACGCTCTACACGATGGTCGCGGTAGCCCTGAGCCCCCAGGAGCCCCGTGAGCGCCAGCTGTCAGGGGGCCGGAGCCCAGGAGAGCCTCTGGGGCGGGCCTCGTGGCACAGGTCACACCTCCAAAGGCAGCTGTGCGGGCGCTCCCACGAGGTGCCAGGCTGTGCGCGGGGCTGGGGTGGCAGCCTGCCCTCGCACTCAGGGCCCTGGGCGGACACGGAGCCGCACGCAGAGCCGGGGCTGTCGCCAGGCTGCCCCCCTTCCCTGTGACCCCCGGGGTCTCTAAGGGGGGGTACCGCCGGGCTCAGGCTGCGCGTGTCCTCGCTCGGAGCTCGGCCGCAGCCTCCCGGGGACTGCCGACCCCCCCACCCCGCTCGCGCCGGGGCCTCCCTCTCACCTTGTCCCCGGGGGTGTCTACGACCCAGGGGCTCCAGTAGAAGCTGGTATTACGTGATTTATTATCACACAGGCACCTTCGGGTTATAACTTTCCTGTTGGATCCAAGATCAAAGAACGTTCTGGGCCCACAGGTCGGGAAGGAGGGGCGTCTGGCTGGGATGCAGGGCAGCTCTGCGTGTGCAGGTGTGGGTGTGTCCGGAGGTGGGGACAGGACAGGGCAGGAGTCCCATGAGGACACGGGGCACGCTCACATGTGCACACTCACGTGCACACGCACACACCGAAGGCTTCATCTCCACCCATCCTCCCCCAGCAGCTGCTCCCTGAGGCCCCACCTCCCACCCCACAGGCCTGGGGGCCCCTGCCTCCCGTAACCCCCCGGCTCTGGGCCCGGAGAAGGGAGCCAGTTCCCTGTGGGCCCCCGAGGCCTGGTCAGGCTCCTGCCCCCAGGGCCGCAGGGGCTGGATAGAAAGTGGGGGGCAGCTCCTCCTGCCAGACGGATGCAGCTGGATGCTGAGCACCCCCTCTGTGGAGCCCGGGTGCTGGACGCTGAGCACCTTCCCCACGTGGAGCCCCGGGTGCTGGAGGCTGAGCACCCCCCTCTGTGGAGCCCGGGTGCTGGACGCTGAGCACCTCCCCCCGTGGAGCCCCGGGTGCTGGAGGCTGAGCACCCCCCTCCATGGAGCCCCGGGTGCTGAACGCTGAGCACCCCCCTCCATGGAGCCCCGGGTGCTGGACGCTGAGCACCCCCCTCCATGGAGCTCCAGCCCCAGTCCAGGTGGAGAGCAAGCAGACCGGCCATGAGGGCTGAGCCCCCGCAGATGGCACGTGCAGGTGGCTGTGCCCACACGACCCCCCCCAGGTTGTGCAGCCCCCGCCCTGGGCTGCGAGGTCGGTGGTCAGGAGCAGAGAACAGACGGAGAAAACCCACAGGGCCCTGTGCGGGAGGCCCAGGGAATGCGGTGCCCAGGGACAGTGGGGCCCGAGGACACAGACATCGCAGTGGGCACCGGAGGTCACCCCCATACCAAACACGTCCCCACATCACACGGCAGACGCCACCTCAGGCTGAGCCTCCAGGCCAGGTGTGAGCCCCCCGGGACCTGAGGTCGCCCCAGACCTGGTTCTGCCCCCCGGGGGCCGGCCTCGCCGCAGCACGTGTCGCTGGGCCACACCACACACAGGGACGCTGGTTTTGGGGGAATGCGGCGGGGAGCCCGCGAACACGGGAACCACCACCGACACCGACAACCCGTTCAGAAGTCAGCCGACGGCGCCCCACCAGGAGGACGCCTCAGCCCCGCAGCCCCCCTCACGGGCCGGGCCGCAGCCTGGCCCGGGGCTACTGGGGGCCTGACCCCCCGCCCGCCCCCTCTGCAGCTGGCCCGGGGTCACACCGTGACACAGGCTCCGCCACGGGGCCACTCGGGGACATCACGGCAGCCGAGGGCCACCCCCGCTGCAGGGCTGGCTCGGAAATTCACCTGCAAGGGTTTCTGTCTCATCCAGGTTAACGTCTCCACTTCTGGAACCTGTGCCCGCGATCAACGTGAAACAGCAAAGTACAGCTTCTCTGGCCTTTACTGCCTTCCTTCCCAGGGAGCCCTCCTCTGAGGGCTGGGCCCTGAGGTGTGTCCTCACCGCCCCCGCGCGGGCACACGGGGTGGCCCTGCCCACTGCCCTGCCGCTCTCCCCGCGATCCACGCGGCTAAAACGAGTACAGCTCAGGGTGTGTCCTCATCCCTCCGTAAACCCTAGAAACTCATCCGTAGGCCGAGGGCAAGAAACGAGGGAAAAACGGAAAACGGGGGGGGGGGCACGCCCAGGCCCTGCTCGGCTGCCGCTCGGCTGCCCTTGCTCCTCGGCACCAGGGACCAAGGACGGACGAGGTGAGGCTCATGGTGGGCCGGAGGCGGGAGGTGCCCGGGGCCACCCTGAGCACGTGTGCTGGCCGAGGGCAGAGTGGTCCCCAGTGGGAGGCGAACCAGGACAAGCGTGTGACCGTCTGTCTCCTGGGCCTCAGATGTGCTGGGTCTCCGCTGCCGGGGACGGGGTCTCCACCGCAGGGGCCGGGGTCTCCACTGCCGGGGCCTGGGTCTCGTTGCAGGGGTCGGGCCCATCGTGGGCGAGGTCCTGCGCTGGGTGCGCTGCCACCGTCTTCCCGGCTCCCTCCTGTGTTCGGTCAGGGGCTGGCTCGGGTCCCACTGCTGGAGAAAGGTCCTCCCTGAGGGCCGCGCCCGTGTCCACGCTGCACTCAGCGCGGGGCCCACACCTGCCCCACAGCCACCTGACACGCAGGAGCCTGCACTGCCGCGGCCTCCGCCCTGCGCTGCTCTCAGACACGGTGGGAGTGAGACCAGGAGCTGGGGCCCCTGGGATCCCCGCAGGAGGCATCGGGGTGGCCGGTCAGCTGCCAGGCCCCAGGCTCCGGCCTCACGGGCCAGCAGGACGCTCGCTGAAACCGGACGGCTTGGAGGGAAGCTCCGAGCCCAGGAGCCAGGCCCCGGGAGTTGAGCAGTCCAGTGAGGACAGTCCGTCACCACGCACACCTCGGGGCCTCGGGGCCATGACAAGGACCCAGGGGTCTGCCTGCCACACACCCTGCACGGAAGCTGGAGGCCTGTGCTCCGCCCTGCTCCCAGCTGTCCCCAGGTGTCCCCTCCCCAACCCCAGGACTCACGGACAACAGGCCTGAGGGCCACCTCGGGGCAGGCCGAGCCTCCCCTCACCCACACACCCCGAAAAGAAGCACCACCTGGAAAACCTGCTCCTTCCCCAGAACTTACCCAGAAGTCCGAGCGAGAAGGTGCAAGAAAGGGGCCCCCATGCCCCGCGATGACCTCACAGGCGGCCCAGCTCGGGGACCCCACCTCTGGGGAGCAGAGGGCGCCCCTGCAGCCGCGGCCCAGCCCGAGCTCGGTGGAAGGCACATGACCCGGGAGGCCCAGGGATCACGCTCAGCACACGCTGGCAGGGCACCAAAAGTTCCATCATCAGACCAGGACACTGCGTTAAAAAATCTAAATTGATGTAAAACAGCCCCTACGAACGGCACCCGAATCTTCGGGAAAGACGGCTCTCCCCCCACCGCAGGCTCCGGGCCGGCGCCCCCCCCCCCGGGTGACCCACTGGGTCCAGGACACAGGGTCGGCGAGAAGTGACCTCACCAGGTACCTGTGGGTGAAGCGCAGCAGGCGCCTCACCTCTTACCTGCACACGCTCCACAGCCCCGGGTTGGAAACTGGAAAACAGGAAAGTTTCTGCCCGGAGGAGGGGCCTGCAGGTCACCCCCGTCCCGTCCCATCCCTGGGCCCGGGGCCTCAGCTTGACCGTGTGCAGTGCCCCAGGGCTCATGGCCCGAGGCCCCGGGTGGGGGGACCCAGGAGAGCCCGGACTCCCGGGACCACAGGCTGAGCTCTCAGCAGCCCCGGGACCACCCGCGGCATCCGCAGCACCCGGCTCAGTGACGGACCCTGTTCCGGGCCAGGCCCAGTGATGGGGGAGCCGAGCGCCCCAGCCGGTCGCGAGCACCCTCCCCACCGCGACGTCCCCGCTCCCGGCCTGCCTCTGGCCTCCGCCACAGACAAGTGTCACGGGACCCCCGCCACGGTGCACTCCGGGGATCAGCCCCTGCTGTTCTCACCTGGGGGCCTCCCCACGCCACTTGTCAAACACTGATGTCGAGCCCCTGAGCCCGGGGGGTCGAGTGACCTGCCCAGGGCCACACAGTCGGGACAAGACGGAGCCAGAACCTGCGTGAAGCACACGCCTGGGCGTCTGAGTCCCCGTGGCCAGCGCCCCCCGGGCGGCACCGGCCTGACGCAGGCGCTCCCCCGCCGCCCCCCGCCCGCTCCCTGCTGCCCGGGCCTCCCTCCCAGTCGGTGAGATGCGCATCCCCACGGCTCAGCGGCCGGCTGGGGCCCCAGCGACCACGGGTGCTGGCGACTCACGGGGGCGCCTGTCATGTTCTCAGAGCCCCAAGGCTGCAGACAGAGCTCACGAGGCAAAGACACTGAGTCTCTCGTTTCCTGCAGACGCACCAGAAACTCAGGCAGGTGAGTATGAATGTCCAGACTGTTGGTCAACGTGCGGAATCCCCTCCGGAGCCGTGGGACACCGTCCTGAGCCCAGACGTCAGCCTCGGGCCCGGGGGAGGCCAAGAGCCTCCAGAAGGGACAAATCAGCAGGTGAAGACAGCGCGTCACGCCGACCGTCCTCAGACGGGCCAGCGGGGAAGCCGGCCCGGGACTCGGGGCAGACGATGCGGTGAACCCCCCGTGGAAAAGGAGAAGCCTGAGCCCGAGCCCAGCGGTGAAAGCCGCTGACCGCCGGCGGCTGTGCGGACCCCCGAGAAGGCCGCGGGGCTCGGGTCCCGGGGCTCCGTGGGAAGGTCGCCAAAGCCGCGGCTGCAGAAGCTTCCGGAGAGCCGGAGGGGACACATCACGGGGCGTCCAGGAATGAAGACCCCTGCGTGGAGTTTGGAGCAAGGAGAGGGAGTCGCCGGGACACGGGGAATCCTGCTCCCGCCGCCCGCGGGGTCCAGGGCCCAGGGCTCCCCGCTGCTGCCCGCGCCCATAGGATCTGAGCCCCAGACCTTCTAGTGTTTTTCTGCAAAAGGTTTCCCACTGAAGCGGGTGAAATGGAGTATTCCACTGGCTTTCAATGAACCTAAGCATCCATCCAGGAAAGGGGGCAGCATTTTAGCATTTTATTTATAGGGACCCGCGGCATAATATCAATTTCACGCTTCAGGCGTTAGGGAACCGCGGGAGCAATAAGCTCCTGGCAATTCCTCGTTTAAACTGGGCTCAGTTGGATTTATTCTGGAATCGTGTGTCTAAGACCAGTGTTTGTTTATAATGGGTTAGTATCAGTCTCCTGGCCAGGAATCTCGCGTGGCCCTGCCTGAGCGGGTTCACGTTGGGGAGTGAGGGCTGCCCCCTCCCCCGCCCCATAACCTACAAAAGCCTGTTTGAAATCCGGCTCCATGAATAGGAACAAGGGAAGAAGCGCCAGTTCCCGCTGGTTCCCGGTCGGGGGCCGGCTCTGCTTACAAACCAGGACAGACGCTCCCGGCCCAGAGAAGGGCTGACGCTGGCGGGGACCCTCCGGACCCAGCAAGGCCCCCGCCGAGCCCCCGATGGCTTCCTCGTCTCCCACGGTCTGGAGCAACGGCGAAGGGGAGGCGGGAGGCGTGCCGACAGTCACCGTGGGGCGGGGAGGCAGCTGGCGCCCCCACTCCCACCCCGGCCGCCACCGTCTGGCGTTGGCACGTCAGAGTCGGGCCCTGCGCCGCCCACGCCTGCTCTTGTCCTCGCGGATCACCGTGAGCGGCGCGCAGTGAAAACACAGGAAAACACCGCGGCGCGTCTCGATCATTAAACCTGCAGTGGGCACAGCGGCCGCCCAGCCGGGGAGAGCCCGGCGGGGGCGGCGGGGCCCGGGGCTGCACACGACACCCCATCGCGGGCGCCGGCCCAAGGCGGGCCCGTCCTGCCGCTGCTCACCCCTCCCTGGCCGGGGTCCTCCCGCCCGCTGCGGAGAAGAGCCCCCGGGAGGGCCCTGGGCCTTGCTGAGCTCTCACAGGCTCCCAGCTCCGTGGGCCGGAGCGCGTCCCCAGGATGACACGTCAGCCCTGACTCCAGGCACCTGCAAGAGTCGTCATATTCGGACATAAGTGCTTGGTGGGTATAACCCAACATGAACGGTGTCTTTGTGAAAAAAAGGACAGGCAGGGTGAGAGCGACAGAGGGACAGGGCGACGGCCACAGGGCATCAGCAGCCCACCATCCTCGGGTGCGTGCTCCCAGCCCCAGGACAAATGTTCACTTCACCAAGAGACTTCAGGACTGTACGCGAGTCTTATGGTCCCTGGAAACAAACAAACAAAAAAGTCTAATTTTTTTTTAATTTATTGAATATACAATTTATTAAAATTCATCTGTGTATTTGTTGCAAAGACGTGGGATGGCGGAGGTATGTATAGAGGCTTCTGAGCACGAAAGGATTTCCCAGTAGGATAGACTCTGGCCGGAATTTGATGTCTGTAGTAAGTTTAAGGGAAAATGCTTTTTTTTTTTTTTTTGGTTTTGTTTTTTTAATAAATTTATTTTTTATTGGTGTTCAATTTGCCAACATACAGAATAACACCCAGTGCTCACCCCGTCAAGTGCCCCCTCAGTGCCCGTCACCCAGTCACCCCCACCCCCCACCCACCTCCCCTTCCACCACCCCTAGTGCGTTTCCCAGAATTAGGAGTCTCCCATGTTCTATCTTAAGGGAAAATGTTGTGATGAAGATTTTGGACGCTAAACAACGTGTTTATGTGATTTTTTTTAAGTTGATGGTGGGCATCAAAACCTATTTTGGTATTGGGGCAACCGGCTGGCGCCGTCAGTGGAGACGTGACCACCGATCTCGGGGGGGGGGGATGAGTTTCAGCCCCACGTTGGGCACGGAGCCTACTTAAAAAAAAAAAAAAAAGTAAAACAACAATAAAAAAAAAACATTTCGATATTTAGCTTCTCGGATACATTGACGAGAGCAACAGCTTCACTGCAAAACATCAATATTTACCACGCCAGAAATTCCACCCTTCGCAATTATTTACATTTGAGATTTCTTACAAAATTTAAATGTTGACTTCAAACTGTGCAAGCAGTTTGACAACTTTTCAAAATTCATTTAGGGAAAACGAGAGCCAGACTCCAAAGACGCCCCCCCAGCCCGCTGCACCGACGTCACCTCAGGCCTGTCGGGCCGAGAGCCGCCTGCACCCCCGAGACGGGCCAGAGCCCCCATGTGCCAGGACGGGGGCGCGGGGGCAAGCAGGGCCTTTGCAGGATGCAGCGGGCCTCGGGGGCGTCCTGGCCCGGCCTGAGGAGGGCAGAGGCTGGAGGCGGGAGGGCCACGGGGGCAGGGAGAGCAGTCGGAAGGTCGGGGCACCCCCACGTCTCGGCCTCACCCCCAGAGCAGGATCCCACGGACCTGAGGCCTGAGGAGGGGGCGAGCTGGCTGGGCCCGGGGTGCACACCGGGCGGGGCGGGAGGTGTGGGCACAGCCACAGCCACGGGGATCCTGGAGGCCATCAGGGCTGCCTGAACGTGCTCCCGGCCGCGTGCGTGGCCTCCTCGGCTCTGGGAGGTTCCCAGGGCCTCGTGGGGAGCTGCCCTGCCGGTTAGAGCCTCGCCCGCCCAACCACGCCCGTTAGCGCTCAGGCAGCAGCACGCGGGGCCAGCACCTCCTGCAGCGGAGCGGCCACCAAGTGCGCACCCCGGTACCAGTGGGGGGGACATCGCTGCCCTCAGCGGGGGAGCCGGTGGTAGGAGAACGACCCCTGGCCCGGCCGGCCCACGCTCCTGGTGGCTGTCCACAGCAGTGCTCCGCCGGCCGAGGACATGGGGGCGCACGGGCAGCCTGTCGGTTCTGCGTCTTACCCAAGCCGCAGGGGGAGGCACCTTCCCCTCAGGGACACACGTGTCCTCCGCCCGGGAGCGCTCGCCATACACTTGCTTTCACTCCTTGGAGAGGGATCATCTTTGCATCTCCCACTCCTGGGCTGCGTCCCCAGCCCTGACCCTGGTGCCCGCAGCCAGGTGCAGTGACCAGACACCGGGGACAAGGCCCACATCCACCTCCGTGAGGTCCCTGTAGTGCTCTTCTGTGCCCCGCCCCGGGCACCTAGGCTGTGAGTGGGGGAGGCCTATGTGCCACAGCCGCCCCCCCCCGGACCCTGCGGCAGGGGGACCCAGGGCCCCCTGACCCCCTGCCTGCCCTGAGGCCCCATGCGGCGCTCGCAGACACAGCCCACAGACCGCTGGTCCCCGTCGCACCCCGGGAGCCGCTCTTCTCCAGCCCCGGCTGTCCCTCCGATCCTTCCAGTGCCACACGAGGGGGGCTGCACCCAGGTTCTGCTGCGTTGACCTGGGTGGGCACGAGGACCAGCACTTTGCACAAAGTGGGGCTGACCACCCCGTGACCATCTGGAGGCCTGTTTCTCTGATCATCTGCCTCCCCCCCCCCCCCCGTGTGCTTGGGTGTCCCGTGCTAGGGCCCAGGGTCACAGTGACCTGAGCCAAGCACAGAACGCTGGGAATTTGTGTCTCAGCGAACGCCTGGACTTTGCACCCCTGGCCACAAGCCCTGCCTCATTCACAGGAGCAGCATTTATGGAGCGCCTGCTGTGTACCTGGCCAGGCCATGCCAGGTGGCATGTGTACCATGGCCAGGCCATGTACCAGGCCAGGACGTGGAAGCTGACAGCCTGACCAGGAGGATCTGCTCTCCGAGGGCAGTGACCCAGGGTGCTGCTGGGAGGGAAGGGACGTGGCTGCCATCCCCCCGCTGCGGACAAGGCGGTGGGGGTGCTGTGGGGCCCTTTGCCGGGGTGGGGAGAGCATCCTGGCTCCAGCACCACCAGGGGCCCCAGCTTGGGGAAGGCCCGACGGCCAGGACAGTAAGTGGGGCAGGGAAGGGGTTAACCAGGGCACGGCAGGTGGGGTTGTCTGGTCTTGGGGGGCCTTTGCCCCAAGGCTGGTGGGTTGAAAGCAGTGGTGGCTCCCAGGAGGCATCCGGACCCTAGCTCTGGCTTAGGGGGCCACGGGTCTCCTGCGCCCCTCCCCCTCCCCGCCCCACCCCCATCCCACCCCCCCCAAGACTGCGGCAGCCCCGCCCTGGGCGGCGGGGGAGGGAGCCCCCCGTGGAGCCTCCGAAGAGTGGACCACGGCCTCGGCGGCCTCGGCCTCCTCCTCGGGGCGCAGGTGCCCCCCTGCAGCCTGCGGTGGCGCCGCCCCACACCCGCACCAGCCCCCAGGGCCCCGCCCGCAGCCCCCCCCCCGCAGAGGGCGGCCGAGTCCCGAGGACGCAGGCCCCGCGCGTCCGAGCGCACCCCGAGCGCGCACCCCAGCCCCCGCGCGCACCCCGAGCGCGCACCCCCGCGCACCCCCGCGCACCCCCGCGCACCCCGAGCGCGCACCCCAGCCCCCGCGCGCACCCCGAGCGCACCCCGAGCGCGCAGCCCCGGAGCGGGCCCTGGGGACCCTCCTCCCAGGCCGGCCGCCCGCTCGGGTGACACTGCGGCAGGCGCGCGGGCGGGGCGGGGCGGGGCGCGGGGGGCGGGCGCGTTGCCATGGAGCCCGGGCGCGCGTAGCCGAGCCGGAGCCCGAGCCGAGCCCGAGCCGAGCCCGAGCCGAGCCCGAGCCGAGCCCGCCGGGGCAGGACCGAGCGGAGCCCGCGGCCCAGGGACCCGACCCAGCGGCGCGCAGCCGGGCGCGGGGCGGGCGCAGCAGGATGCAGGCCATGGACGCGGCCGCTGTGCTCGCGGAGGAGGGCGCGGGGCTGGCGGGCTACGACTTCGAGCCGCTCCCCACTCTGCCCGAGGACGAGGTGAGCCGGGGGTCCCGCCGCCGCCACCCACCCCTCCCCCCGGGCCGCGGCCCCCAGCGCCGGGCTGGAGCGCCAGGCCCCCGAAGGCCGCGTGGGCCGCAGGGGTGGGTGGTCCCCGAGGAAGTGGGTGCCGGGGGGGGGGGGTGGCTCCGGGCTAGAGTGCGCCTGGGGGAGCGAGCGTGGGCATCTGGGGGGCGCCGTGGGCCGCGGTTTTCCTCCTTGCGGGCGCCTGGCAGGTCAGCGGGCGGCACCAGCCAGCAGAGCCCAGTCCTGGCAACAGGCTCAGGAGCTGGGGTGGGGGTCGGGCAGGCCCCCCAGGGCTGCGGGCTGCTTCTAGGGCACGGAGGGCAGCAGGAGCCTCCACGCGGGGTCCTGGGTCCTGAGCACCCCCTGCCCAAGGCTCAGAGGGCCCGGCAGTCTCCACCCCGTGGAGCTCCTGGTCATTAGCTGGACAGGTGCCCACAGAACCGGTGTGCCCGCAACTCCGGCTTCCCCCGCGCGCCCCGCAGGCAGTGGCTTGGGGTCAGAGGAGCTGGCCAGGTCCGTCCACGTGATAGGCGGCCACTCCCAGGAAGACCCAAGGCCATAGGGTCTGGGGGGTCGGCCCTCCAGGCCAGCAGGCTAACACCCCGCCTCTGGGCTTCTGCGCCCGGGGTTCGGGAATGCTGGCATCACGCAGCCGTTCGTGGGACGGGCTGTGACCAGCGTGGTGCCGATGAGCGCCCTCCAACACCAAGACTTACACGTGGCCACCACCCTCCCGGGGTACACAAGGGGGCTCACGGGGGCCACAGCGGCGGTCCCCAGGGACTTCCTCCTCCGCTGCCCCCCTCCGCCCACTTTCTCAGAAGAGCTGCCTGTGAGGACGGAGCTCCTGCCCCGGGAGCACTGCCCTGGGAGGCACGTCTGCCACAGGGTGCCGGTGGCTGGCCAGCCGAGAGCCGTGGAGGCAGCAGCCGAGGGCTGGAGCTGCCTCCCCCACGACACACCCCCCCCCCACGGTGGCCTGGATTTGGTGAGAGGGAAGACTGTGGAGGGAGAAGCAAGGGAGTGAGAAACCTTTGGGCATCTCCGTGGCTTTGATGGAAAATGAAAAGGTGCACCCCGCCCCCAGCCGCCAGAGGCTCCCCCACAGGACACATTTCAGAGCATCTCTCAGAAGACTCACCTCCGGAGTCACCATCGGAAGCAGATGGAGAACGTGGTTCTTCCTACAGAGCTGTGTCGTGCCAGCCGCCCCACACCTGGGGGCCTGTTCGTGCCCACGGAGCCAGCCGCTGGTGCCCGGTAAATAGAACAGCAGGGCCCAGATTCAGCCCACGGCCTGGGCGCTGGGTGCCCTGGTCCGTCTCCGGGTCGGAGCACCCCCAGCTGTGCCCAGTGCACAGGGCTGGGGACCTCCCGCCTAGGCCCGGGGCCTCGAGGAGGTGGGATCGCCACCACCTTGCTGGTTTCCACTGGGGAGGCTCGTGGGCCCTCCCGCCTTTCCGCACCTTCTCCGGGAGGCACTGTCGGGGGCCCGCGCCCACAAAGCAGGAAGCCTGCCCAGGCCGCAGCCGTGGAGCCAGACCGATGTCCTGGAGCCGCAAACACCCCTGGTCCCGCCTCATGCTTCCCGCACACGCTCAGCTCCATTGCTGTTGAAGGTCTTACGTCCCCGTCAGAGACACCCGACTCCTGCTACGGCATCACAGTCCGGTGGCGACTTCGCCCTCCCGTGTAGGACAAGGGTGGGGGGGCACTGCATCGTCCCCAGGCCGGGCCGTGCTGATGCGACCCCGGGGAGAAGCCCCGGGCAGCTCCCACAGAGGGACGTGCACCTGGGGAGTCACCCGGTTTGCAGCTGATTAGAGCAGACTGTTAGCAAGACCCTACGTGCGCCCCCAGGAGCCCCGTGGAATCTGGTGGTAACCCCAGAGAAACCCGAGGGGCCCGGAGACACAGGAAAATGTCGAACTTCGTCGTCAGCAAGGAATGCAGAGGCCCCGCCGTGAGCGGCCCCGCAGCGCCAGCGGTACACCCTGGGCGGTGGCCGAGCCGGCGGGGACTGGCAGGGCGCAGACCCCAGCCCCGACGGTGGCAGCAGGTGTGGAAAGCAGCTTGGCTCTGAGAGGGACGTGGGAGGCGGCCACTGCCCAGCGCTTGCTCTGGGAGCGCGCCCCGACGGCCCCCAGCGGGACACCCCGGCCCGGGCGAGTCTCCGGCTTCCCGCAGCGGCCCTGCTGCGCTGGGAGGGGGCATCGGGCCGAGCGCCGGCCGCGGGAGGGCCGCTCTGGGGTCCTCGGGGGGAAGCCAGCCCTGCCCCCTGACCCCCGGGGCGGCCGTGAGCGCTGCCCCTCCTCCCAGCCTGGCCCCCGGGACAGTCTGTGCAAGGGAAGGACAGTCCTCTGTGCCCTGCAAGGAACGTGACCTCGGTGACCCTCCTCCACGGCCCACCCAGGCGGCGCCCTGCTGGAGAACGGTGCAGGGTGGGGTTCCAGGACCCACGGGCTCTGCTGGGTTCTGGAGAACCTTCTAGGCCCACCCAGGAGGGGGAGCCCCCAGAGGCTGCCCAGCAGGCACAAGGCCACACATTGTTGGCAGGGGACAGCTGCGGCGTGGAAGTCGTGATGCGTCTGGCCTGCCACGGCCCTCGTGGGTGCTGGGCGTGTGGGTGCCCTGGGCTGGGGCTGCAGACGGGCATCAGGGGGCACCGTGGCCGGCTTGGCCTCCTCCTGAAACGTCTGCCAGTGAGGCTCCCGCAGTGTCTTCCGGGCACAGAACAGGGCCCTCGGGTCCTGGAGCAGCTCCTTCTGGACATGAGCGCAGACGTGCGGGATGTCCCCATGGCCCTTGTCAGTCAGGGTGGCCGGGGCGGGGGTGTCCCCTGGGATTGTGGTGGGGACATGGCTGTCTTCCTACCTGGCCCATCCGCCAAGCCTCTTCCTGTCCGCCCTCCTCGGGCCACGGATTCAGGTGAGGGAGGGTCATTCCTTCTGCCAGGGTGAACGGGGAAAGTGGGTGGCAGGTCCCAGAGGACAGGTGACCGTGGGGTCCATGGTGCAGCATCCCCAGCGCTTGGTGACCCCCGCCCCCCCAGCCCTGGAGTATCGGGAGTGCCAGCGGCGTACCTCGGCTCTGTCCCCGGGCCAGCTGTCAGCTGAATCATGCCTTCCCCTCGCAACAGCTGGGCTTCGGAGGGGCTGAGAGCGTCGTGTCCGTGAGCGGAGGCCTCAGCGCCGGAAGCAGTGACTCAGGACGCACAGGATTCACCCCATAAAGTCACGCCAAGAGTCCCCCCTTAGGTGCTTCCACCATGAACAGGCAGGGGGGCTACAGGGCTGCTGGGGGGCAGGGCGCCCCTACCGCGGGGGCGTGTCCCAGGGGACGGGTCGGTGCCTTGGGCTGTGAGATGCCGGGGGCACAGCTGCCCTGGGCTCCCTTCTCTTGGCAGCACATCCAGTTGGCAGCCGCAGGAGCTGGCGCGTGAGGCCCGTGTGGGCAACCGCCCGCGGGGTGTCCACCAGCCCCTGCACTGGGAACTGGCTCACACACCGTGGGCCGGCCTTGTTCTCCTAAATAGCACAAAACCACGGGCCCGTTGGGTTGTTTATTAGTGTGTGCCTCTGTATGTGGTTGCACGCATGCGCATGTGTGCACGTGTGTTATCTGCAGGCATGTGTGGGTGTTGTGTGTCATGTGCACGTGTGTCTGCACGTGTTATCTGCACATGTATGCAGGTGTAGCATTGTGCGGTGTGTGCACACGTGTGTGCAGGTGTGGAGGTGTGTGTGCAGGTATAGCATGCGTGCGTGTCCGGTATCTGCATTGTGTGTACATGTAGTGTGTGTTGTGTGCATGTGTGCACGTGTGTGCAGGTGTAGCGTGTGGTGTGTGCATGTGTGTGCATGTGTGCACGTGTGTGGTGTGCTGTGTGCACGTGTGTGCAGGTGTAGCGTGTGGTGTGTGCATGTGTGCATGTGTGTGCAGGTATAGTGTGGTGTGTGCATATGTGCACGTGTGTGCGGGTGTAGCATGTGATGTGTGCACATGTGTACGTGTGTGGTGTAGTATGTGCACGTGTGTGCAGGTGCAGCGTGTGTAGTGTGTGCGTGTGGACACAGCCAAGACCCTCTTGAACGAGGCCCCCAGGAGTCACGGGCTCTCCGCCATCTCGGGAGTCCCGGGGGGGCACACAGGCCTCGGGATTCAGCCAAAGCAGACCTTCCACGGGGCCCCGGGGCAGGCCCGGAGCTGGGAGTGAGGTTCGGGGCTCGCCAGCGCCCCTGCGCCCGGTGTGACCGCATCCTGCCCACACTGCACCCTCCTTTTAAACCCCCGACCTCCTTCCCCACGGCACGTCTGCGCTCGGCATGCCCTGCGGGCAGTTCTGGAAGAAGCTTCCAGAACCGGCCCCCTCACCCATGCACCCGGCAGAGGGAGCCGGAAGGGGAGGCCCACACCCAACCCCGAATGGGAAGCCGTGGGGGGGGAGGTGCCCAGCACATGGGCACCGGGCGGCCCAGCCCCCGGGTCCCCACGCCCACACTGCTGACCCCCAGGCTTGGCCGAAGTGCCCCCGGAGCACATCCTGATTCACTTCCTCCCTCCCCTCCCCCTCCCCTCCCCTCCCCCACTCCCCTTCTTTCCTGAAGCCTCTGCCCTTCGCCTGTGGTGTGGGTGGGGACATTCAGGGGCTGCAGCTAGGAGACTTCTGATGCCCCTGGGAGGACGGCCCGTGGGCTGGGAGGGGTGGGGCCCGGCCTCCTGCTCCATGGCCCCTGCTCCCCCCGCCCCCCACCCCGCCCTGACCCACCTGAGCCCCCAGCCTGACTCCCTCGTGGAGCACTGAGGTGACCAGGGCACCGAGCTGCAGGCCAGCTTAGGGCCTGGAGATCCGAGGTGTGTGACGTGTGAGAGTGTGTATGAGTCAGTGTGCAGGCGTGCGAGGGGGGACGGCACCATCGTGCACGTGAGTAAAGTGTGGGTCCCTGAGTGTGTGCGTGAGGCTGGGTGGCCCGTGCACGACCACGGGTGCACGAACTCATTGCATGAGTGTGGTGTGTCCGTGTGGGACGCCCCTGAAAACGTGGGCGTGTGTGAGTACACGTGGCGTGTGTCTGCACGCAGGAGGAGGCGTGTGCGCACACATGTGAGTGCTTGTGCGCGTGCTGCTGACACACTGGCGCTGAGCTCAGGCCGGAGGGCAGGGCCCGCGCGGGGAGGCCTGGGGTCTGCGTCCCTGTGTGCCCTGCCCGGAGCTGACGTCTGGGCCGCTCCTCGGCCGCGTGTGTGCGCGATCCCGAACGTCACAGGCTTGCGTGGACCGATGGCAGCGCGTGTGCTCTTCCACGGGCTCCCCGCACAAGCGTGCCTCTGCGCGCACCGGCTCACGTCCCCCGCTCCTCCGTGCTGCTCTGAGCCCGAGGGCCGGCGCCGTGGCGGTGGGGCCGCTGCTCGTGGGGCGCCGGGATTTCTGGGACAACCAGGTCCCGGCCCCCGGCGCCGGCCGCTCTGCCAAATGCTCCGTGGCCCGGCGGCCGGGGACAGTGCGGCGGGTGACCTCCTGGGTTGCCGCCCTTTGTCCTTGGAAAGCCTTGGCCCACGGCCCCGCCTCGGG
This sequence comes from Nyctereutes procyonoides, assembly GCF_905146905.1. Lineage (NCBI taxonomy): Eukaryota > Metazoa > Chordata > Mammalia > Carnivora > Canidae > Nyctereutes > Nyctereutes procyonoides. Next base: position 33,254,224 of record NW_026575133.1, read on the forward strand.
CACAAGGCGGCGGCTCCGCGCGCGCCGGCCCCACGCCCGCCTCACCGCGGCCCCTCTCGGCAGGAGAACGTGTCCCTGGCCGACATCCTGTCGCTGCGGGACAGCGGCCTCAGCGAGCAGGAGGCCTGGGCCGTGTGCCTGGAGTGCAGCCTGTCCATGCGGAGCGTCGCCCACGCGGCCATCTTCCAGACGCTGTGCATCACGCCCGACACGCTGGCCTTCAACACCAGCGGGAACGTGTGCTTCATGGAGCAGCTGAGCGGTGAGCGGGGGCCGGGCGCTGGGCAGGCGGGGAGGGCCCCTGCGGGCTCGAGGACGCCCGCCCCGTGTTCCCATCCGTGTTCCCGCCGCCCCTGCCCCGCTGCCGGGGAGGCTGAGTGGGCCCGACTCCCCCGCGGAGCCCGCGGCCCCTACTCTGGGAGGCCAGCAAAGCCCTCCCGCCTCCCGTGGGGCGGCGTCCCCGGGTCACAGGGGACGGAGGTTCCCCGCTGGAGCACTGTTTCCCGAGCACTGTCCTGGACGGGCGGGGGTGGGAACGGGCCCCAGTGCCTGCCCTCCCGGCCTCGGGATTCCTGCTCCCGGGCCCCGTGGGTGTGTGGCCCGTGATCCGAGCCCGTCTTCCGCTTCCGCAGATGACCCCGAGGGCGCGTTTGTTCCCCCGGAGTTCGACGTGACCGGGAACACCTTCCAGGTGAGCAGCGCCGGGGCCCCTGCGACCCTGACCCCACGGCGGGAAAGGCCGCTACATGGGGGGCGGCTCCGTGTGGGACGCGGGCCGGGGCTGGGGGGCTGCTTGAGGGCCCCCCCCGCCCTGGTCAGACTCGGGCTCCCCGTGGTGCACTTGGCTCCGGGGGCAGCTCGCTGTTTGGACGCCTGCTCGTCCTCACCGTCGTCGAGTGTGTTTCTGGAGTGTGAACTCGCCGGATTTAACATGTTAAAGGTGCTGAGGTGGCCCTGGTGGGTGGCAGGCACCCCAGCTGCCAGGCGGAGGAGCCGAGGGGTGGGCGCAGCGCCCGCCAGCCTTGCCACCGAGGGCCACAGGCCCCTGCGACGCCCCTGCTCACAGGGTGGGCCCCCGGACACCCCCGTGTTTTCGGGGCAGCGTGGCTGGGCTGCCAAGGAAGGGGGGCGCCCTGCCCGGCCCACCTCCCTGCTGCGAGCGGCGCTGGCATCCCCCCGAGCAGCCTGCGTGGAGAAAAAAAAAATCAATGGTTAACACGTGCGTGATCACAAACTCAAACATTTCAGTGAAAACCCGTTAGCTTAGTGACATCAGGTCAGATCTTTACCCCAAATCCGAGGGGTTGGCTCCTCGGTGCTGTTTACCTTGAGGAGAGCTCTTGCCCGGCCCCCTGGCCGCGGGGACCCTCGTCCCCCACCAGGGCACCCGGCAGGACCAGGCCGGGTCTCTGCTGCCCTGGACGCCCCAGGGGGACCAGGCCCCGCGTGCTCTTGGCTGTGGCCGCCCCGTCCCAGGTCCGCACCGACCGCTCTCTCTCCCTCGCGTTTCGTATTGGAAGTGACGACCCTGGAAATAGCCCCGCCGTCCGGGCCCCTCTCCTCCGAGCGCCGGGCTGTCCCCGACGGCGACGCCGCTCGCCTGTGCTGGCCTCCGCGTTCTCAGGGCAGCGCCCGCCCCCCTAGCTCTCCCAGCAGGCGCTCCGGGTCACCACGCGTCGCCCCCGACCCCCGGGAGCGCCGGGCCCGCTCTGCACAGCCTCGGTGGACGCGGCCACCGGCGGCCCCATGGCGTGCGGGCGGGCGCCCCTCTGCCTCCCGCCACGGCGGACGCCCAGCCCCGCGCCCCCCGCAAGGCCCGTCTCTCTCCGTGAATTTTCACTCTTTTTGTCAGGATCGTAAATGTCCTGCGGACAGCGTGTCCCGGGGCAGCCAGCGGCTCCGGGGGCGCCTCCCACTCCCGACGCTGCTGCGGGTCACCGCAGCGCCTGACCGCCTGCAGGCCAGAGCCCGTGGCCGGTTAAAAATAGTAACAAGCCACTGCACGTACCATCCAGAATGTATTTTTATGAAAAATAGCAGTAGTTTTCCCCAAAATCTGCAAAGAGTAGGGCTTTTCCAGCCACCTGTCGTCCACCCTTTAATGTTGGGCTCCGTGGAAGCCAGCTGGGTTTTCGGTCCATGGCAGTGTCCCCAGGCCGTGTCCCCAGGGCAGCGTCCCCGGGCATAGCGTCTGGCAGGTCCGGGTGTGCTGGGCTGGAAGGGGTCGGGGGGGCACACAGCATGTCCCCAGCCGCCCCCCAGGAGCCCCAGCTGGGACGACAGCCTCAAGGCCTCCCTCGAGGGAAGAAGTGTCCCCCGCTTGGTGGAGTGAAACCGATTCACGTTTCTGACACTGTTAGCATCCTAGTATTTCTTGTACCTTAAGGGACCGTCCCAAGCCCCAGGCTCCCGGAGGTTCCCTGAAATCTCCTACGAGGACTTTGCAGACCCTCTTGTTCTCCTGTGAGCGGCTTCAGGGACTTTGCAGTGTGAGCGGAGGACCCAGCGGCACAGCTTTCCGTGTAGACCCCGCCCGCCCGGCCCCCCGGGACACCCGCTCACTATTCCGGGCCCTTTGTCCTCCTCGTAAAGGTCAGAAGTGGGTTTCGGGTCCCGTAAGAAGCTCCGCGGGCCTGGACGGGGAAGGGCGGCGCGTCCGTCGGTCACGGGGGGAGGCTCAGCCTCTGTCGCACGCGGTTCACCACTGGCCTAGCGAGAGCCTCCAACGTGCCAGCCACGCGGGGTCCCTTCCCGTGGGAGCCTTGAATATCCTTTACTCGTTTGTTCTCGGGAATTTGGTGTTTTTTTTTTGTTTTGTTTTGTTTTTTAAATTTTGTTTTAATTTTTATTTATTTATGATAGTCACAGAGAGAGAGAGAGGCAGAGACACAGGCAGAGGGAGAAGCAGGCTCCATGCACCGGGAGCCCGATGTGGGATTCGATCCCGGGTCTCCAGGATCGCGCCCTGGGCCAAAGGCAGGCGCCAAACCGCTGCGCCACCCAGGGATCCCGGGAATTTGGTGTTTTGCTTCCGTCCTAGCCCCACGTCATCCTCGCGATGGCATCCTTCTGCCCGTTTGATTCAAGTCCACGGAACGCAAGTCGCCGGAACCCCCGCGTGTCGTATCCCGCCGTCGAGCTGAGTCCCTTCCGTGTGTCCCGTGACCTACAGCTCCTCCCGGGCTTCCCTCTGCGCGACCCCACCTGCAGCACGAGCGAGGGTGGGGGTCGCGGTTCGGGCCGTGGCCTCGCCGGGCGGCAGATGCGCACCCCGGGGGACGGGGGACTGGGGGCCCTGAGTGCGGCGTCCCCGCCCCTCCCGGCCAGGTCGGCACCTGCACCAGCTGTCGAGCCACCGGGGCTTTCACGAAAGTGCGTCTGCGTCCTCTGAAGTGACCGTGAGGACGTCCCGTGTTTGCACACGTGTTCTCCAGCGTCGAGCCCCCTTCCCGCCGAGGGAGGCCTAAGGGCCCAGCTTACTGCACGGTCGCGTCTGTTCCTCGGGGCGTTCGCGCGGCTTCCGACGTGTCGGGGGCCCCCAGGGCGTGCGAGCGCCCCTCCCTCCGTCCCTCCCCTGTCCCCGAGCCAGGCCCCGCGCCCCTCGGCCGCCTGCGTCCCTGGAGGGAAGGGCCTTCGCGGCTGCCCAGCTTCTCGCGGCGACGGGCCTCACCTGTCGTGTTCTCCTCTCCGAGGCTTCCCGGTAAACTAGATATTCCGAGCGTTACCCCGTTCCTACTTGGCTTTTAGGTTGTGGCGTCTCCTGTGAGTCACCGCACGGTCCGTGGGACGTGGGACGTGGGATGCTTGAAATCCTCCTTCCTCGCGCCCGCCAGCCGCGCCAGGGGTATTCATTTTGCTAGTTTCCTGGCGTGTCTTTGTTTTCTTTTTCCACTGATTCTGCTGTTATTTTTCATCCTCTTTTCCTGGCTTGGAGTTTGGCAGGCGTCCCTCCCAACGCGCGGGGGGCCCCCGGCTCGCCCGTCTCTGGCCCCCCTCCCTCTCCGGTACGAGCATCTCCAGCCCAGGCCATGAGTTCCCCTCGAGATGCGGGTTTTGCTGCGTCCTGAGAGCCCTGCCAGGGAGCGTTCGCGGGTCCTCCACTTCTAGGCGTCTCTTTTATTCCCACGGGGGTTTCTTCTTTAGCCTGTGAGTCGTTCAGCGGCAGCAGTGGGCTGACCATTTCCTGACTTTCTACTGAGATGTAACACACCCAGAAGCACGCTCGCCTCCAGGGGCTTTCACAGACCGAGGTCCCTAAGGCAGCACCCGGGTCCAGAAGCAGAGATGACAGCACCCTGCGGGGCGCGGGGCCGGCGGGCCTGCCACGGGGTCCACACTCCAGCCTGTCCACCTGCCAAGCTGGAGGCCCCCAAGTTTTTAATACTTGCATCTCTAGAATCGTCCTGTGATGAGGGCAATTCCCAGTGGGTCCCCCCCGCCCACGGGGGAAACAAGCCCTTCTTCCCGACACGTGCAAAGGGCCTGTGGGTGTGCACCGACGCTTCGGTGTGCGTGGCCCGTGTGTCCCCCAGGGTCTCCGTGCTGCTCTCGGATGGGCTTCTACCCGGTGCCTGTTCCTGGGGCTGTCAGGAGCCCCTTCCGTAGGTGCCACGTTCTGCACACGTCACGTGGACGGACCACGTCTGCTCAGCTGCCTGTTGCCTGCGGCCTGGGGCGGCGGCCCCTGCCCACAGGACCACAGTGGCAAATGTGCCCTATTGGTGCCGCTGCTGCTATTGACGCCTCCAGTCGCGACCTCTGGGTCTCAGGAGTGGCCAGGGTGCAGCATGTTGGGTCGTGCTTGCTGGCCATGTCGGGACTGAGCCCACCCCTGGCCCACTGTGTGCCTTCCTGACCACCGGTCAGCACGGCCCCTGCTGGTCCAGTCTTGTCCCCACGTCCACCCCACACACAGGACAAAGATGGGGGGCAGCTCTTCTGAGCCCTCTAATCCTCTCACAGAACTCCCCCTTCTGACCCTGCCCGCTGCTGGGATGACCCCTCAGGTCCCCAGATCCCCAGACACATGGAAGCTGGCCCTCCTGGGACCATCCCCTGCACGTCTCACCCCCTGCCCAGGAGACCCCAGAGGTGGGCTAGTTCCCTAAAGATAAGCTATGACCCATCACCAGCATTCAAGGCCTGCGCCAGGCAAGCCCCTGACCCTCCCGGGACTCTCCTCTGGGCCCCGTCATCCTGAGCCTGTCGGGGTTCCAGGGCAGCACAGCCGGGACAACCTCGACACCCACCACCCACCATTACTGCCCACTGTCACTTGTCCACAGACGTGTGTCAGGCCTCACGGTGAACAGAGCAGACAGACGAGCTCCTGCCGCCCGGGGGGCCACGATCTTCACAGGAGACAGACTTGATGTGGGCAGTGGGCGGGGTCCTGAGAGAGGAGCACGGGGCCTTTCAAGGAGATAATAGGGTCCTCATCCAGGGACTTTTCATGTAGAGGCCACTTTACGAGAAATGATGTTCAGGTTGGAACCTAGAGTGAGTAGGATTCACCAGGGAGGACCCAGACGGAAGGAGGGAGATATGCAGAGGCCTTGGGTGGCAAAGATGCTGACATTGGCTAGCATGTCACGGGCGGTGTCACCCAACAACCAAGAAGTTTGTTTGTTGAATCATTGTCAAACTAAAAGATATGGAATGACGGACGGGTGGATGGATGCTGGATGGATGTGTGGGTGGGTGGGTGGGTGGATGGATGTGTGGGTGGGTGGGTGGATGGATGGGTGAGTGGGTGGGTGGGTAGATGGATGGGGATGGATTGTGAGTGGGTGGATGGGTGGTGAGTGGGTAGATGGACGGATGGCTGGATAGACAGGTGATTGGACAGGTGAGTACCAGTGTTCCTGGAGGGAAATAAAAGGTGGTAGAGGGCAGAAGCAGATGCCCTGACATTGGGGGTACGGAGCCAGGTTTTATTTTCAGACCTGTGATGGGTGGGGGGGGGTCTGCTCACTGCAGACTCACAGCTCACAACCCTGGCTGGAGCCCTACGGGTGGGGGCGCGTAGGGTTTGCTTTTCCTTCCACCCCAAGCAAGGGCACCAGCAGGGTCCCTACAACAAGGCATCCGCCCTGAGTCCATGCAGCAGCGTCACTTTAGTTTGGCCCCTTCGGGAGGCCCTGGACACTGGCTGTGTGGGGACCCGGGGCGGGGGACCTGGGGTGCGGTCGGCACGGTCGATGTGTGAGAAGGGGGAGCAGGCTGCCCTCCACATGGGGACCAACTGGGGGTTCCCGTGTCTTCTGTGAGAGACGGGGTAGTGGCCCAGGGCCCAGCTTTGGGCACAGGGACAGTGGGTGGATTAAGGCGTCACCAGTGCCGCTCAACCACGTATGTGGGGGACCCAAGCCGGCTGCAAGACGCTGACGCTGAGTGGTGCCAGGGGCGGGGGGGGGGTGGGTATGGGTTGCAGGATTGCCTTGTCTGTGGATGGATGACAAGACCGTGGGCCTGAATTCTTCAGAGCTGACTTCAGAGGCCAGCTGAAAACAAGATCCAATCCCCCCAAAAATAAGTAGTTTCTCTTTGTGTCAGTAATTACCAGTTAGAGACTTAGAGATGAAATGGAAAATATCTCATTGATAATAGCAACAACCATGGAAGGTCTGCGGTAAACAGAGCCGGGGGCCAGAAATGTAAAGGGAACCACTTTTCCAAAGATGAGAAATCGAGATGCAAGAAAACGAGGAGACGGACCGTCCGAGCCCCTGAGCGTCGCCCCGCGGCCTCGGGGACGGAACCGACACGGAGCATCGAGTCCGTGCACAGGTGATTTGACATGTTCGTGTTTTGCAAAATGCTTCCCACTTCTAGGGACGGTTACCGCCGGCATCACGCAGCTACCGCTCCTTCTGGCTGTGAGAACACCCGGATCTACCGTGTCAGCCTCGAGGTTTGCAGCGCGGCGGGCGTCCCGTGTCGCTGAGCCGCGGGTCAGATGCGGAGCTTGCTCATCTTGGGACCGCAGCCCTGCGTCCTTTCTCCAGCGTCCCCCTGCCTCCTCCAGCCCCGGCCCGTGGCGACCCCCACCCCCACCGGCACTGTTTCTGAGAGTTTGGCTTTCTTAGATCCCACGTGCACGTCGTGTCTTTCCCCGCCAGGCTCGCCTCCCGCAGCCCCGCGCCCTCGAGGGCCCTCCTCTCTGAACCCCACTCGCTGTCTCTAGACCACACTGCTTTGCCGGTTCAGCCGAAGACGGGCACCCAGGCGGCCTCCACATCTTGCCCTTTTATAAATAATGCTGCCGTGAACGTGGCAGGGCACACACCTGCCTGAGATCCTGATTTTAGCTCCTCTGGATCCGCGCCCAGGAGTGGAATGGCCGGGTGACAAGGTGGCTCCCGCTTTGACCCTTGAGAACCTCCGCGCTGTTTCCACAGTGGCCGCACCGTTTCGCGTCCCCACCAACGGCGCCAGAGGGTTCCCCCTTCTCCACATCCTCCCCAACACACGTTATCGCTTGTCTTTTCGACGTCAGCCGTTCTGACCGGCGCGAGGTGACGCCTCGGGGTGGTTTTGACTCGCACTCCCCTGGTGACGAGGACGTGGAGCATCTTCTCATGTGTCCGTTGGCATCTGGACGTCTTCTCTGGGAAGGTGTCGGCTCAGTTCCTCCGCCCGTTTCTCAATCAGATGGTTCCTTTGTTCTCGAGTTGTGCGAGTTCCTTATGTATTTTTGGATATTAGATCCCCAGGAGACAGGCGGGTTGCGAATGTTTCCTCCCATGCTGTGGGTCGTCTTCTGGCTCTGCGGACTGTTTCCCGTGCCGTCCAGAATCTTCAGTGTTGGATGTAATTCCACTGACCCGTTTCTTCTCTCGTTGCTTGTGCTTTTGCTGTCGCATCCAAACAATCGTTGGCAAAGCCAACGTCGTAGAGCTTTTTCCCGTGGTTCCTTCCAGTAGTGTTACGCGGTTTGGGATCTTACGTGGCGTCTCATCCATTTTGAGTTAATTTTTGTAAGTGGTGTAAGATGGCCCAGCGTCGTTCTCCTGCAGGGGCCTGTCCAGTGTTCCCAACACCACTTATCGAAGAGACCATCCCTTCCCCGTGGAGTACTATTGGCTCCCGTGTCAAATACAGGCTGACTGTATAGACGTGAGCTCATTGCCAGCTCTCAATTCGGTTCCGTTGGCTTGTGTGATGTTTTCATTCCAGGACCGCTCTGTTCGCATCACCATAGCTTTGAAGCAAAGTTTGAAATCAGGACGTGCGGCGCCTCCAGTTCCGTTCTTCTTTCTCGGGATTGCTTCGGCTCTTTAGGGGTCTTTTGTGGTTCCAGATGAGTTTTAGGATTGTTCTATTTCTGTGAAAAATGCCGTAGGAATTGACTTTGGGTGGTATGGATGGACACTGCAGCGACACTAATTCTTCCAGTCCGTGAGCGCGGGGTATCTCCCCATGTATTCGTGTCTCCTTTAATTTCTTTCACCAAAGTCTTAAACTTTTTCCGTGTACAGAACTTTCGCTTTCTTGGTTATATTTATTTCTAATTATTGTTTTTAGTTTTTGATGCTATCGTGAATGGGATTGCGTTCTTCCTTTATTTTTCCTATATATCATTGTTCGTATATAGAAAGCTGACGTCTGCATGTTGACCTGTGTCCTGCACAACCTTACTGAGTTTGTTGATTGGTTATTTTTTTTTAAGATTTATTTATTTATTCATGATAGACACACACAGAGAGAGAGAGAGAGAGAGAGAGAGAGAGAGAGAGACAGACACAGGCAGAGGGAGAAGCAGGCTCCATGCACCGGGAGCCCGATGTGGGATTCGATCCCGGGTCTCCAGGATCGCGCCCTGGGCCAAAGGCAGATGCCAAACCGCTGAGCCACCAGGGATCCCTGTTGATTGGTTCTAAGAGTTTCGGTGGAGCCTTTTCGGTGAGTTTTCTATATGTAAGACCATAATGTCTGCAAATAGAGACAGCTGTACTTCTTCCTTTCTGATTCGGATGTATTTTATTTCTTTTTCTTGCCTGATTGCTCTGGCTGGGACTTCCAGTGCTGTGTCAGATGGGAGAGGGGACGGTGGGCACCCCTGTCTTGTTCTCATCTCAGAGGGAAAGCTCTCACCCTGTCACCATTGAGTGTGAAGTTGGCTGGAGGCCGTCACATGTGGCCTTTGTGATGTTGAGACGTGTTTCTCCTATACCCAATCTCTTGACAGTTTTTATTGTAAGAGATGTTGGATTTTGTCAAATGCTTTTTCTGCGTCTATTAAGATGATTATACAATTTTTATTCCTCTCTCTACTAATGTAGTCGTTGCGTTGACTGATTTGCCGATGCTGAGTCACCCTTGCATCCCAGGGACAAATCCCACGTGACCGTGATGTATGAGCCTTCTGATGTGTCGTTAAATTCACTTTGCTAACGTTTTGTTGAGAACTTTTACATCTGTGTTCATCGGGGATATTACTCTGTGGTTTTACTTAGGTCCCTTATCTGACTTTGGTATCGGGATAATGCTGGCCTCACAAAATGAGTTTGCAAGTATTCCCTCCTCTTCAGGTTTCTGGAAGAATTTAAGAAGGATTGGTATTAATTCTTCTTTAAATGTTTGGTAGGATTTGCTGGGGAAACCATCTGGTCTTGAGCTTTTCTTTGTTGGGAGGCCTTTGATTACTGATTCAATCTCCTTACTATTCACGGTCTGTTCAGAGCATCTATTTCTTCATGATTCAATCTTGGTAGGTTGTAGGTTTCTAGGAATTCACCCGTTTTTTTTTTTTTCCCTAGGTTATCCGATTTGTTGATGTGCAGTTGTTCATATTAGTCTCTTAAGATCAGGGCGTTCCTGTGGGGTTACTTGTAACGTCTCCTCTTGCACTTCTGATTCTACTAATTTGAGTCCTCTCTGTTTTTCTGGCTGGTCCAGCAGTGGGGTCACAGCCAGGACCGAAGTCTACCCGTTAGCTGACACGCAGGTCCCTTGCGTGAGGCGCTGGCTCCCGTGGCCCCCACGGAGGAGGTTGGATGGCTGTTGAGGGACAGGCTCTGGGGACGTCCTGTTACCATCCTGGCAACATCCTAAACATTTTATTTTATTTTATTTATTTTATTTTATTTTATTTTATTTTATTAACATTTTATTTTACAAGAACTTGGTCCTTCCCAAATTCTGCAATGGGAGTGCAATTACAATAAAATCGCAACCATTTTTGGTTTGTTTTGTGAATGGGAATGGGAGAACCTATATTTGTTTTTTAAAAGCTGACAAATGTGAAAATAATCTAACTTTTTGAGGAAAAAAGGGACAACTTGTCCTCACGATATGAAAATACACGCTGACGCTACTATAATCAAAACAGTGCAGTCTGGGGATCCCTGGGTGGTGCAGCAGTTTGGCGCCTGCCTTTGGCCCAGGGCGCGATCCTGGAGACCCGGGATCGAATCCCACATCGGGCTTCCGGTGCATGGAGCCTGCTTCTCCCTCTGCCTGTGTCTCTGCCTCTCTCTCTCTCTCTGTCTCTCAATCTCTGTGACTATCATAAATAAAAATCAAAAAAAAAAGTTTAAAAAAAAAAAAAACAGTGCAGTCTGGATAGGACAGACTCAGGGACCAGCATTAGAGGAGGAGAGGCCAGTGGTACCAGGGCCCCAGCGGAGCAGCAGGTCGGGCAGCAGCTCCGAGCAGAGGCTGGAATCTTGTGTGAATGGTGCCGGGGCTGCTCTCCACGAGGAGGGAAGCAAACCCAGATCCCTACGACACGCCAGCACGCTGACAGATTTCAGACGGATTAGAGCTGGATGTGTAAAAATTATAAAAATATTGGAGGAAACAAAAGAAAGCTGTTTTTATCATCTTGGGATAGGGAAGCTCCTCCTAAGAAGCAGCTAAAGAAATAAAACGTCTGTTTTCACAAATTAAACATTAGAATTTGTGAATGTCAAAAGATGTGTGAACCACGTCAAAAGCTAAGTGACAAATGGTAAGAACATATGTGTGGCACACAGACCGGCAGTCAGATCCCCTGTGCGCCAGGGCTCCACCCCGAACGGGAAACAACGGGGTCCGTGAGTGGGCAGAGAGAGGAAAGTTAGCCACGGATAGTGACGAACAGATGCTCGGCCCCGTTCCTAATTAGAGAAACGCAGATTTAAAAAGAGACGATGGGGCAGCCCGGGTGGCTCCGCGGTTAGCGCTGCCTTCAGCTCAGGGCCTGATCCTGGAGACCCGGGATCGAGTCCCGCGTCGGGCTCCCTGCACGAGGCCTGCTTCTCCCTCTGCCTGGGTCTCTGCCTCTCTCTGTGTGTGTCTCTCATGAATAAATAAATAAAATCTTTTAAAAATAAATAAATAAGTAATAAAAAGAGACGACGGTCCTTCGGAGGCACAGCCGCCATCACAGCGGGATCCTAGCGTCGGGTCGGGTGAGCCGGGGGCCGGGGCGACCCCGAGGCCCGGGGGGCGCGGGCACTGCAATGAGCTGCGGTGGGGGAGCCGCCGGGCCCTCCTTGTGCCCCCCGTGGCCGGCAGGTGCCCCCTCAACACATGTCTGGCTGGGGGTGGAGGGCAGAGGCGCGCGGGGACCAGCCACGCTCCAGGCGCTGACAGGCTTTCGGCGCCGCAGGCTCACATCTACTCCCTGGGGGCCACGCTGAAGGCCGCCCTCGAGTATGTGACGGAGCCCGAGCCCGAGCCCCGGCTGAGCCGAGACCTGGAGGAGCTGCTGAACCAGATGCAGGCGGAGGACCCCAGGGACCGGCCCGACCTTGAGGTAAACAGCGGGGGGCCCTCCCCGCCTGCACCCCCGAGGCGGAGACCTGAGGGCCCCGCTCGCACACGAGGCCCGCGCGCCTCTCCCCTGCGCGTCGCGGCTCTTCTGCGCCCGGGCCTTGGTGCCACGTTGCCTTTCGCTTGAAGAAGAGCTTGACCCGCGGTTGCACGCTGTTATTAGAAGAGGTTTGGCTCGTGATCCTCACGGGCTGGTTTTCTGTAATCGCAGGACACGATGCTTCCTTAGGCCGGAAAGCAGGCCGGGTGGGGGGCTGCGGGGGGCGGGCCTCCCGGGTGCGCCTCCCCGTCTGAGCCGCCCCCGCGCTCTGCAGAGCATCATCGCGCTGTGTGAAGAGAAGATGCTCTTCACGTCTTCCTGCCGCCTCTGCCGGAGCCTGTCGGCCATCGGGAGGAGGGTGCTCTCCATTGAGTCCTTCGGAGCATTCCAAGGTAAGCAGGTGCACGTGTGCTTGCACATGCACACAGAGATGGCCATGCACACACGTACCTGCTCACATACGTGCGTGTGCACAAACCGTAGCACAGATCAGACACGCAGGTCCACACCGTTGCAAACGCCCACTCACGTGCACACGTATGCAAACAGGTCGCAGGTGCCCCACAGGACCCCACATGTGCATGCCCACTTGCTCACAGTCACAGAAACATACATGGAGGTGCAAAGTCATGCACGCCCGCTCTTACCTTGTGCACAGACACAGCACTCCCCCACGCGTACAGACCCCTGGGCAAACGTGCTCGCAGATTGACACAGACGCTCACCATCACTCTCAATCACCGTGTGCACACTCTGCAGACACCTGTGCACCTGGGGGTGCAAACCCAGGTCGTGTTGAGAAGTGAGCGTATCAGACCTCTCACCTCCATCCTAGTCCATGAGTGGTCGGTGCCCGGACATGGGGACATTTCACACACCCCGCGGGGTCTCCACGCGGGGTCTCCACGCGGTGTCCAGCAGACCCGTAGTTCTCCACTGTGGAAGCTGTTCTGCAGCATCTGGGACTTGCCCGGCTCTCGTGGGACCCTGGCTCCGTCTCGAGTCATGTTTTGAACAAATGCCGGCGTCCGCTCTGCACTGTGCCTAGAGCAGGGAGCCTGGAGGCCCTCGGGGGAGGCGCGCAGAGCCTCTGGGGGCGGCAGGGCCCTCCCCACACCGCCCCGGGGACCGCAGGCTTGAGGCTTGGCTGCAGCGGGGCGGCAGAGAGCAGTCACCACAGGAGGGGCTGTGGGCCACCAAGAGGGGCCAGTTTCTGCACAGAGATCCAGACAGTGTGGGGGAGATGGTGCGTGGGACGGGGCCGCAGCCAGACCCAGTGCCTTCCGTCGGGGGCATCGCCTGTGGACGTGTGCTGGAAGGGACACGCTGCTCGGGCGGCCTGAGGAAGACCCGGCGGCCGTGCAGGCGGGGAGGGCCCGGGAGCCTTTGGAGCCCCGATAATTAGAATCCGCGGGGGTATGTGAGCAGGAGGCCGAAGGAGGTGGTCCTGGGTGGGTCCTGCGGGAGGCGTGGGGGACCCAGGGGGACCCGGGAGCACAGGAGAGGTACCCCCCCCCGCTGGGAGGGCCCCCGGGGAGGTCCCCGCAGCCACCACCTTGCTTCTGCCCAGATGTCAACGAGAGCGCCTGGCGCGGGAGACCTGCCGCGGGAAGCCTGGGGCCCAGGAAGCCGCCCGGGGGCCGTGCCGCCGACCCCGAGGGCCTGCCCCCGCGCCCTGCCGGCGAAGCCCATGGCCCCCCGGAGCCGCCCGCCAAGCCCCTCCTGTCAGCCCCGGTGAGGAACGGAGAGCGGCTGGCCAGCCTCATCCTGGACGCCCAGCGCCCTCTGGGGGACCTGGACAGCCGCCTGAGGAAGGTGCAGACGTTCCCCAGGCTCCTGCCCGACGGCCCTGAGCCCAGCGCCCTCGGCCTGACCCTGGCCCCCTCCGGGCTCCAGCTGCCCGCCTCTGAGGTCTTCCCTCCAGACCCCAGGAGGGCCTTCCTCGACGGGAAGAGCGGCCTTTCCAGCTACACGACGCAGCCCCAGACCAGACTGTGGCCGGAGCGGGGGCCCGAGCCTCGGCAGGGAGGAGCTGCAGACGCCAGCGCAGGGCACAGGGCAGCGGGGGCGCCGGGCCGCAGCCCTGCGGAGGAAAGCCCGCCGCCCCGATCCCGAGAGCCCGGAGACGCAGGCCGAGGGCCTTCCAGGGCCGGGGGGCCTCCGGACGGAGCGGGGGAGCCGGCGAGCGCCGCCACGGAGCAGGTGGGTGACGGGCCGTGGGCAGCCCGGGGCTGCTGCCGTCCCGCGAGGAGCTCAGCCTCCCGCTCAGTCACCGACCAGCTTCGGGCGAGCTGCCTGGGCCCGCAGGGCGCCTGAGCACAGCCTGGTGCCCCGCGCTCGGAGCCCCTGCTGCAGCCTCCCTGGAGGTGGGGCGTCCCCGAGGCCCGCGGGCCCCAGGCCTCACCTGGCTCCGGCCGCAGGCAGCACCCCGTGCGTCCCTTGGAGGAGGCACGCCACCGCCTTGGGGTTCATGTTCTTGCCGGGGCAGCTCCCCAGGAGGAGCCCCTGACCTCTGGGCCTGTCCCCCACCCCGGCCCTCAGGGGCTGCAGTGGCTTCCTCTGCAATTGTGTGAGGACTTGGGACCTGGGTGCTGCGGTCGGTTGAGCATCTGACTTGATCCGAGCTCCGGCCCCACATTGGGCTTCACCCCGGACCTGGGGCCTATGCCCCATGGAGCGGGGAGCCCGACCCGGCTGCACCCTACGCCCCGGGATCATGACCTGAGTCGAACCCAGAGTCGGATGCTTGACCGACTGAGCCACCCAGGCCCCCCAAAGATACAGTTACTTTAAAACAAATGTGTACCCAGAAGATCCCAGTGCACTGACAGATCCCGCCGCACACACGCGTGTCCACACCTCAGCTCACGTGGTCTCCACTACCCCCTGGATCCACCCACCCGACCTCCAGCCACCAAGGCCGGAAAACCTCACACACCCCAGCCCTGGACTGGGCCCACCTTCCCATGCCCAGCAGCCTCAGACAGCCACCTGCCAGGCGGTAAACTGAGGCATGGCGTGGGCATGCCCTCTGTTGGAGGGTGGGCGCCTGTGAGGGGCAGCGCGGACTGGGAGCCCAGGCACGGTCTTAACCAGCAGGCTCCCCTGCCCAGAGGCCTCATGGGACCAGGCCCACCCAGGGCCTGCTGCAAGCACCTCCTGCTTTCCAAGCGGGCTGCCCCCACATGTGGGGACGTCTGGGCAGGGCACCCCCCAAACATGGGCCGCCGGCCATGCTGGCAGCAGCTAGGAGAGCAGGGCGGCTGCACCCCGGGGCATGGACAGGGCCCAGGGGGCAGACGCTGCCTCTGGAACCTTCCCTAAACGGTGGTGGCTGCGGCCCTAGCCCGACCTTCCAGCTGAGCGCGTCCTTCTGACCCGGGGACATTTCCGTGTGTGGCGGGGACGGTGGGGCTAGAGTAAAACTCACGGCACAGAATCTGCTGTCCCCGCCGTCAGGCACCCGGCCCCGTGTCACCCAGCACATTCCCTGCGGTGCAGCCCCCCACCCCCACCCCCACCCCAGGCTGAGGCTCTGTCCCGGCTCCCCGGCGCCCCCTGCGCCCCTGTCTCTGGGAAGGCGACCCCGCAGGGACCTTGTGCAGGTGGCATCACGCGGCCCGCGTCCTTCCGCATCTGGCTTCTCTCAGCCTCATGCCCTCAGGGCGTGTCTGCACCTCCTCTCGCGGCTGAGAGACGCTGCATGTGGCCGGAGCCGCCGTGCTCCTCTGTCTGTCCGTCTGTCCGTCTGTGCGGGACACGCGGGGGCCTTGCTGGTCAAGGCTGGGCTGCGTGGGAGGCACATCCCGCCCTCACTTGAAGGGGTTCCCACCTGTCACTGGCCCAGCGACCTGGGCCCAGCCGACCCCCCGGCCCCTTCTCGCTAAGATGCGACCTCCCCCCACAGGGCGTCTCCCTGCAGGACCTCCTGTGCCAGCTGGGCCGGCCCTTCAAGGAGTATGAGCTCTGGGCGCTGTCCCACGCGTGTCTCACTGCCCTGCGCACACACAGCGAGCACCCAGGTGACGCCCCGTCTGTGGTTCTGTTCAGCTGCCCCCAGCATGTGGCCCAGGCCCAGGACCAAGGGCAGCACATGGCCTCGTGTGTGCCACGGGGACACCCAGGGGCCAGGTGGCTGTGTCCCCACTGGGGCCGGGGGTGCCCTAGAGATGTCAGGGGGCAGCAGAGGGGCGATGGCCCTGCTCTAAAGTGAGGGGGCGTGGACGGCCGCAGCCCCTCGGCAGGTGCGACGCTGTCCCCCAGGAGGCAAACTGGACCAGGCTTGCGGCTCCCCGAAGCTTGACCCTCCTGGACAGTGTGACTGGCCAATGGCCCCTGGATAAGAGCAGGACCTGGGGACAGACAATGCGGAGAAATGCTGGTTCCCCCAGTGATTCCAGCTGCCTTGACCCTCACCTTCTCTTGCAGCCTACCTGTGCCTGGACTCCGTGCTGGTGGCCGAAGACGGGGCCGTGCTCTTCAGCCCACCCCCTGCCAACGGTGCGTACCTGGGAGCCCCCCGACCTGCACCCCGCCACGGCACCCAAGGCTGAAAGGTGAACTCAGAACCTGGGCTTTTCTCTTATAGGCACTTACGACACATTTTTTCTGGCTCCTGAGGTTGCAGAGAAGGAACTGGTGACTGAGAAGGTAACGGGGCCGTCCCTTCCCTTCCTGCAGCCTCCGGCCCCCACATCCTCGGGGAGCCCCCCTTCTGCCCAAGGAGCGGGGCTGGGGGAAGAGGCAGGGGCCCGGCCCGGGCACAGGGCAGCAGGT
Organism: Nyctereutes procyonoides; assembly: GCF_905146905.1. Classification (NCBI taxonomy): domain Eukaryota; kingdom Metazoa; phylum Chordata; class Mammalia; order Carnivora; family Canidae; genus Nyctereutes; species Nyctereutes procyonoides. Next base: position 33,270,800 of record NW_026575133.1, read on the forward strand.
GCATCCAGAGTCCTGGCAGCGCCCACCCAGCAGGTGTCTCCCCAGTGGGGACGGGCGGTGGCTCTGGGGCATCAGCCCCACATGGACAGGATTGTGCATGGACACTCTGGGCAGTCCTGGCCTGAGAGCCCAGGGCCAAACGTGCAGGAATATTTACAAGGCACCTGCCAAGCACAGGCTTTATTAAAGATTAAACGGTACGAACATAGGGGGCACCTGGCTGCCCCAGTCAGTAGAGGGTGCGACTCCCCATCTCAGGGTGGTGGATTCAAGCCCCACACCGGGCATGGAGCTTACTTTAAAAAATAATAATAAAAAAAATCAAATTGTACAAACTTGAAAATTAGGTAAATTATATTCAAAACTGAGGTGGAACTCCACTTCCCCACTCCTCCAACGTACATCTCAAAACCCCAGATCCCTCAAACAAGCACGAGAGGTCTGAAGGGTAGAGCGCAGAAGGCAGCTGGGCCGGGGCCTCAGGCCCGAGGAAGGCACAGGAGGGAGGGCCGTGCTCCATCTCTCTACATCATACATGGAGACACAGAGGCCGTGCTCTCAAGCTGGAGGACGTGGCAAGGGAAGGAGTGGGCCCCCAGGCACCTCTGTCCATTAGGCCAGTGGGGACCCGGGGGAGCCTGGACCCCCACCGCACCCCCCAGCCCTGGCAGTAGCAAATGCTCCTCCCAGCCTGGGGCTCCCACTGCCTCGCAGCAGCCACAAGACCACCCCCACCTCATGCTGGGAGGCAGGTGAAGAGCAGAAAGGATGCATGCCTGCCTCCCCAGCCAGAGGAGTATCCCCCAACCCCATTCACAGTGAAGAGGAGACCCCCCCCAACTCAGGTGTCAGATGGAGCCAAATACAGAATCTGGGCTCTGCCCCCACCTGGCGATAATGAGATGGTGCCCCTCTTCCTGATGGTGCTGTCAGAGAAAGCCAGGAAAAACAGGTTAAACAAGACTGAGAGTCTTACAACATGAAAATGGCCAGGTTTCAACCAAAAACCACTTGCCACGCCAAGAACCAGGAAGATCTCAAACCAAATGAAAGAAAATCAACAGATGCCAACATTGATGCCGAGACACACCAAAGCAGACCTAAGAGGGAAATTCATAGCACTAAATGCCTATGTGAGAAAAGAGGTAAAAGCTCAACTTAGTGATCTGGTTCTTGGAAAAGATGAATAAAATTTTAAAACTTACCAGCAAAACTGACCAAGAAAAAAAAAAACAAGACACAAATTATCAATATCAGGATGGCAAACGGATCCCCACAGACCATTTAGACATCAAAAGAATAATGCAGTGAAGGCCACAGACAACTCTACGCACATAAATTTAACAACTTAGATGAAATGGACCAACTCTTCAGGAAACATAAAGTACCAGTTTCTTTCTTTCTTTTTTTTTTTTTAAAGTACCAGTTTCTACGGCTACTGCTGGAAGTTCCAGCCACTACCATAATGCAAAAAAAAAAAAAAAAAAAGCAAGTAAAAAACATAAAGGCCAAGAAGAAGAAATGATACTGTTTGCAGAAGACATAACTGTCTATATAGAAAATTCCAAGGAAGCCCATGGGATTAATGAGTGAGTTCAGAAAGCTCACAGGATATAAGATAAATGTTCAAAAATCAATTGTATTTCTGTATGTTAGCGATGAACATGCAAACACCAAAATCTAAAATACAGTACAAAAAATATACATATACAGTGCACTTGCTCTCAGCATTGGCACCATCTTGGAAACCTTTGGGCCACGAACCAAGTGGAAGAAAAAGCAAATACAGAGACCAAAGTGAAAAAGAAGAAAGAGGAGGCTGAGGTCCAAGTAAAGTGCAAGCTTGTGCACCCACAAGGCCACAGGAAAGAAAGGCCAGAAGCCAGGGACACTGGTGCAAATTGTTGGACAGCCACACTTACTTTCTAGAATTTGTCGCAGTGGCTCTAGAACATCTATCACCATCTGATCACAGCCATTTCTTTTTTTTTTTTTTAAAGATTCTATCCATTTAGTCATGAGAGACACACACAGAGAGAGAGAGAGAGAAAGAGGCAGAGGCATAGGCAGAGGGAGAAACAGGCTCCCTGTGGGACTTGATGTGGGACTCGATCCCGGAACTCCAGGATCACGCCCTGGGCTGAAGGCAGCGCTAAACCCCTGAGCCACCCAGGGGTCCCTGATCACAGCCACTTCTGAGAGATCCACCTTGTTCATACAAAAACAATCCCTTTTGTCCTTTGCCCCGGAACTGTGACATTTAGGACTAACTCTGTTCTCAGTTGCTGCTGATTTGTAACATGTACAATAAATCTCTTCTGTTGTCTTAGCTGAAGGAAAATTCAAAAATAAACATAAATCTAATTAAAATATAAAATGTAAACTCAATTTAATGTATAGTGACTCAAACAATGAAATACTTACATGTAAATCTAACCAAGCATGCACAGGACTTATGTCTTGAAAACTACAAAACGCTGATGAAAGAAACCAAAGAAAAATCTCTGCGATAAAGCGCCAGGCAAAGAGTCTTTAAACTTGACACCGCAAGCAGTGTCCATAAATGTTTCCATGAAAGGAAAAGTGGGAAAAATGAACTTCACCAAAGTCAGAAACTGACCAAGTGAGATTTTATTCCACGTATGGAAGGCTGACTCAACAATGGGAAAGTCATTAATTCAGGACATCACGTCAATGGCCAAAGAAGACAAATTGTGTTCATGTCAACAGATGCTAAGCTATCGACAAAATCTGACACACATCAGGGTACAAACTCTCAGCAACCTACGAATGGAGGGGAACCTCCTCAACTTGATAAAGAACATCTACTAAAACCTACAGCTCACACAATTAATGGTGAGGAACTAGACTGGGAAAAACTCAAGAGTGTCCCTCTAACCACTGCCGCTCGACCTCATACTGGAAGTCCTAGGTAATGGAATAAGACAAGAAAAGAAAATGGGTGCAGATTGAGAAGGAAGAAATAAAACTGCCTTTGTTCACAGTGATGTGATTGTCTATGTAGAAAATCCCAAAGAATCAACAAAAACCTCCTGGAACTAATAAGCGAGATTTTAGGATGGCAGGTTAATATGCAAAAGTCAGTTGCTTCACTGTTCACCAGCGGTGCACAACTGGCACCTGGGATTTAAAATACAATTTGATTTACATTCACACGTATAAATCTAACAAAATACATATAAGATCCATAAGGGAAACTACAAAACTCTCTGATTAAAAAATCTAAATAAATTGAGAGATAGTCCATGTTCATGGATAGGAGGAGTCAATCCCGTTAATATATCAGTTCTTCCCAAGTTGACCCATAGATTGAATGCAACTCCAGTCGGAATCCCGGCAAGTTACTCACAGATGTGAACGATCTGGTTTTCGAGTCTGTATGGAGACTAAAGGCCCAGTAAAGAAGAAGAGGGAAGGGGAAGGAGAAGGAAGTCAGGAGACTGACGCTGCTCAAGTTTAAAACTTACTATAAAGCCAGTTGTTATCGCGACTGTGTTGCTGGCAAAAGACAAATAAATGGAACAGAACAGAGAACTCAGAAATAGACCCACACAAATATAGTCCACGGTCTCAGCCAAGGAGCCAAGGCCGTTCCGTGGAGAAACAACAGTCTCTTTAACAAATGGCGCTGGAACAACTGAGTGCCCACGTGCAAAACACGAAAACAAGATGGATCTTTTTTTTTTTAATTTTTTTATTTATTTATGATAGTCACAGAGAGAGAGAGAGAGAGGCAGAGACATAGGCAGAGGGAGAAGCAGGCTCCATGCAGGGAGCCCGTTGCGGGACTCGATCCCGGGTCTCCAGGATCACACCCTGGGCCAAAGGCAGGCGCCAAACCGCTGCACCACCCAGGGATCCCAATAAGACGGATCTTAACAAAGACCTTGCACTGTTCACAAACGTTAACTCGAGATGGATCCTAGACCTAAATGCAACATGCAAACTGTAAAGCCCCCAGAAGATACCAGAGGAGGAATCTGGCAGTAGTTTCTGGGCACCACGCAAAAGCAGTCTGTGAAAGAGAGAGTCCGATGTGTAGGCCTCATTATAACCTCAAACCTCCAGTCTGCGAAAGACACTCTAAGGGAGCGAAAAGACAAGCCACGGATGGGAGAAAATATTTGCAGAACACACATCTGATGAAGCCCCTATATCCTAAATATACAAAGAGCTCTTATAAGTCAACAATTAAAACCAACCCAATTAAAAAGTGGGCAAAAGATCTGCACAGACCCTCACTGAACAAGATGGCAAGCGAGTATATGAAAGCCGTGCGACGTCATGTGGCTGGCTTGTGGGAATTGCAAACCAAAACAGGGAGACACCACTCCTCGCGATGAGAATGGCTCGACCCCAAATGCTGACCAGAGCCGGTGCCGGTGAGGACATGGCACGGCGGGAGCTCCTGGTTGCTACTGGGGGGCACGGCCCTTTTGGCAGCTGGGTCAGAAACTCAACACGTAGGTTCCCTGCAGCCCAGAAGCGCATTCCCAGGCGCCCGTCCTGGAGAAATGAGTCATAAATCTGCACAAAATCCTGCCCCCGGTTGATCACCGCCACTGCCTCCAGAACAGCCCAGACGTCTGCCCCTGGGGGGCAAATGGTGGTAAAGCGAGCGTGGTCCCTGCGCACGGGGAGCCAGGGGTCGATAAGGCAGCAGCCTGGCTGGATCTCCGCGTGTGCTGATCCCCAGAGGTCACCCGCTGTGCCCATTCATGCGAACGGCACAAAATCGCAGAAACGCACCACAGATCCTAGTCGCCGGGGATTAAGTGCCTGCGGCGAGGGCAGCGGGGCGCATCCCAAGGAGGGACACGTCCTGTGTCGTCATCGTGTGGAGGCCAGCGTCCTGGTCGGTGTTGCCCAACGGTTTTGCGAGATGTGACTGTTGTGGGGAACTGGGTACGGGGTACGCGGGGGTCCGTTTGTATCATTTCCTACAACTGTACGTGAATCTCTATCTCAAAATAAAGGGTTACGTTTTCTAAAAACGTCAGTAAATGTGCACAGCAAACGGGGTCTGCGGGATGAGAGCGTCGTGCGCTCCAGGAGGGGCACCGTGGGCCGCCCCCCGTGCCCGGTGCAGGCGTGTGGACCGTTCACCCCAGAGATGGGCACACGCAGAAACCGGGGCTGCGCAGACCTCACGGCGTGAGGAGGAAGTGTTGGTGGTGAAGCGTGCCGTGTCCGGTGCCGACCCGCGACCTCCAGCAGCCGCCGCCCGTGGCGAGACAGCCGTCCCCCGCCCCCGCCCCGCAGCGAACGGACCGAGGCCTTCCACTTGCGCTTCCGTCTTGGGTTAAACGGAAACACCCGGCGGCAGGCGTGGGGGCCGCGTGTCGGCCGCAGGTGGACTCAGGTCCAAGCGCCGAGTCAAATGCACAAGCGTGTCGGGGACGATCCCCAGGCTCCGTGGAACGTACTAGGTATCCCGCCCCTCTCGTCCACGGTGTGCACCCGCCCTGCACACGGGGCACTTAGAACAAAGTCCCGTGTGGACATAGAGGTGGGCACTTCTGCTCAGGAGCCCGGTCGACCATTTCGCAGCACGCGCTGGCTCAGGGCCCCGGGATGCGGCCTCCACCCCCACCCCAGGTCAGTGAAAGTGGGAGGGTCCCCGGGTTGTGGCTGCGAGTGACCCCAGGGTGTTTGGCGACGAGTACATTCCCAGGCCACAGGCCCCGGGGGGACCTGCCTGCGGGTCCAGCTGGGCGTCCGCGCTCCGAGGAGGGGTCCCCACGGAGCGGCTGCCCTGCTGGGGCCCTGGGGGCCCTGGGGGGGGCGCTGAGCAGGGCTGGGCTCTTCCCCACCAGGCTTCCGTGTACTGCGTGGCCGCGGTGCTGTGGACGGCCGCCAAGTTCAGCGTCCCCCGAGACCACAAGCTGGCCCTGCCCCGCAGGCTCAAGACCCTCCTCTTGGACATGGCCAGACGCAGTGCCCAGGAGCGGCCGTGCCCAGCTGAGGCCATCAAGGTAACGCGCCGCAGGCAGGACCCCAGCTCCTGGTCCCGGGCCCAGGCGGTGGCCGACGGGGTGCACAGGTGCCTGACTCCAGGACACATGGGCATTGCGCAGGGAGGGCTGTGGGTTCGTTTGCGGACAGGTGGCCGACAGTGTCTGACACCCGGTTGTCTCCGGGGAGTTCGGCCGGCCGGCGTGGGGACGGGGTGTTCTCCCCAACAGCCCAAACCCCCACGCCTCCTCCGGGTCCTCTGGGCCTCCCCTTCCCGCTGTGGTCTCTGCAGGCTGGGCAGGGGTCCGTGGGCCGGGTCCTGCCCCTCCCAGGAGAGCCCCCATCTGTCAGCAAGAGCTGCACCAGCCCAGGGGGTCCCGAGATTGTTCCCAAGATGAAGAGGCCGCAGGCGGCCACCTTCTGCAGGGGAGCCCTGTGTGGCCCCCTGTGCCCCCAGCCGCCCCGGGCTGCTCCCCTGGCAGATGAAGGCAGCAGACATCAGCCTTGATGCTGAAGCACTTTGCTCAGTGGCTGCGGACAGGTGGACAGACGGGTGGACAGACCCCAGGGAATGACCTTCCCTCCACTGCAGATCGGCACGGAGCCTGCTAGGAGTCTTCTGAGAGTGAGGGGCTGGGAGGGTGCTGTGCCCACCGCCCCACCGATGCTGGGAGCCGGGGCTCCATCCTTCCTGGCGATGGTGCTCCCAAGGCTGGGGCTCCCGGGTGATAGGACACAGATGCTCAAGGGCAGGGGACAGGTCACCCCCGTTACCGTAGATGCTCCCACATGGCGGGCTGGTGCCCCTCCATGTGCGGGTGACGGGGGGTGACCTAGGGTCCCGGGGGGGCCACAGGGGGCCCTGGGGGGCCGGTGCCCGGCTGCGGCGTGGCAGAGCGCCTGCACACGAGGCCTGTCCCCCGCAGGTATGCAGCACCTACCTCCTGCAGCGAGGCATGGACAGCAGAAAGATCCTGGCCCACCTGAGGGCGTTGACCTGTCAGGTGAGATGGGGCCTTGCAGGTGGCGAACCCCCTTTACTCTGCCCTGGGGGCCCGGGGGGCAGGAGGATCTTCATTTTATGATGTTTTCTGCAAATACCGAGCGAGTTTAGGGAAGAGGTGGTCACTTCTTAGCCTCAGAGGGGCCACTCACAGCCCGCGCCCCGTCCTCTGCTGCTGGCCCGCGTGGGTGGGTGCCCTTCGGCCACCACAGGGACGCGGACACATCCTGCCGGGCGACCCTTGGGGTGCTGGTGGGGTTCATAAATGCCCCTGCCAGCCTCCCGGGCACGCTGCCCCAGGCGGAGCCCTTGGACGTTGGACTCGCACGCACGCCCCCCTGCTTGGCTTGAGAGTCTGTGCCCCAAGTCACCCGGGGCCTCGATGGGGCCAGGAACCCAGAAAACCTTGCTGACTTGGGAAGCTGAGCACCCCCGAGGGCACCCACGGGAAGGACGAGCCAGCCCGCCATGTGAGCCGGTGCGGGCCGAAGCGTCCACCCTGCGCCTCGGGCCCTGCTGCCGCCCTGACCAGGCTGGCCCTGTCCCCTCCCAGGTTCCCCAGGAGGAAGAGACCATCGGCCTCCAGAACGGGGTCTCCCTGGTTGAGCTGCAGCCCAGCGCGGAGCCCGCCCCAGGGCCCGGCTCAGGTGGGCCCCGGGCCCAGCCCCTCACGCTCCACTGCCCCCTCGGCCCTGGGGGTGCCCCGGGGCGTCCGGTGGCCTTGCCGTCCACTCCAGCCCTCGCCCCACCGCCGCCAGCCCCCGCGTCGCCAGCCACCACAGCAGGCCGGTGACCCCTCTCCGCTCTCGCCCCACGGCCACGTGCACATCCCGCCGACCGCCGCATCCCCCCGGCCCCCCTCGGCTGCTGCCCCGCCCCCGCTCAGGCCTCTGGAAGTCCCCTCCGAGACGCGCGGGGCCCGTGGGGGCAGAGGCGGGGGCTCCATCAGGGTGTCGGCCCCGGTGCTCACCCGCAGCTCGTCCCCAGGCTCCGTTGGGGTCAGTGGCCCCACCAGGCCGGAGGCCACGCAGGGGCCCGTGCCCGCTGCACCCCCCTGCCGCGAAGGGGCCGTGCTGCTGCCGGCCGCCCTCACCTCCGCAGCCTCGCGCTTCAGGCCCATCGTGCTGGCATCCAATGCAGGTGGCGCCAGGTGAGCACCCCCACCCCGGAGCCTGCGGGGTCCCCGAGCCCCCCTCAGTGCTGACTGCTCTCTGTGCTCTCAGGGATGGGGCGGGCGACGGGAAGCAGGCCCCTGAGGCCCACGGAGCAGCCCCCAGCCGGACGACTCCTGAGCAGCCAGCACTGGGGCCCGGACCCCAGGGAGCAGCCCCAGAACCTCTCAGGGAGCCCGCGACGGACACGGCCCAGGGGAGCCCCTGCCCCGCACCCCCTGCCCTGGAGGGGGCCTCCCCGGCCAGGCCCGAGCCCGCCACGGCTGTCCCACCTCTGAAGCCACAGGCGCCTCCCACCGCGGAGCAGGGGCTGGACCAAGTTGCACCCAGAGCCCCAGGGTCCGATGCAGCCGGCCTCGACGCCCGCCACCCGGCCCAGCCACTCAGGAGCAAGGCCACCGAGGGCCCAGGCCAGGAGCCTGCGGGTCCCCTGCCAGCCCCCCGGGACCCCTCCGCGGCCGAGGCCAGTCCAGACAGCCCCACACGCACTCGTGTCCCAGAGCAGGATGCGCAGGCCCCTGATGGTGGCCCCGAGCGGCCCCCGCCAGCAGACCGCAAGCCCTGCCCGCCCAGCGTGGACGCCTCGCCCCTCCCGAGGACAGCCTGCCCGTCGCTGCAGGAGGCCATGCGCCTCATCCAGGAGGAGTTTGCCTTCGACGGCTACCTGGACAACGGGCTGGAGTCTCTGATCATGGGTATCGTGGGGGGGCACAGGGTCCCCCAGAGAACCCCAGGGCCCGGGAGAGGCCACGAGGGGACACAGTGCACTGGGGGAGGCTCGGCGCCAGCAGGGGCCCCGCTTGTCCACCTGCACCAGGAGCTCGGGGCAGAGCTGAGCCCCTGGGGGGGCAGGACAAGGGTCTCAGAGCCTGGTCCCCCCTCCCCCGCCCGCACGTCAGCCGTGGGGAGCAGGGGACCCGAGGGGGTTCGCCCACCGCGTAACTGGCCGCTACCGCCCCGCAAACCCAGGGGAATACATTTACGCCTTGAAAGACCTCACGTACGCCACGTTCTGCGGGGCCATCTCCGAGAAGTTCTGCGACCTCTACTGGGGGGAGAAGCTGCTGCAGAGCCTCTTCAGGGTGGTGAACGGGAGGACGTCCCCCTCCCACAAGTGAGTCCTGCTCAGGCCCCAGGCCTTCCGCACCCTGGGGTCCCTGCCGGGCCGGACGGCCCCGGGTCCGCCCCCTCCCAGCCCCGCCGTGTCCCCCCACACCCTCCTGTCGCCTGACGTCCAGCTCGTCCCCCTCCCCTCCCGGCACTGGCCGTCCCGGCCCCGGGGCCCTCTGGCTGGGCCTGAACCCACCCGAACCCCCGGGAGGACAGGGCAGGGGGCTCCCGGGGTGTGGGCAGCACACCTCCCCGCTCAGCTACCGGCTTGAAGAGGCCACGTGACAGGAGCCCCAGAGGAGGGTGACCCCAGGGAACTGCATCTGGCCCCTCGCTGTCCAGGTCGGCGCAGGGGGACAGCTCCCCTCCTAACGGCAGAAGGTGGGGTGACAGTCGCAGGCCTCCCAGGGGGCTGTGGGGACCGAGGGGAGTGACCCGATGCCACAGCGACCACAGCGGGTAGGTGGGGCCCACGGTCACTTCGCATGTGCCGTGGGAGCTGTGAGGGCACCTGTGCACACACGTGGACGGAGCACTGGCAGGAGCGCCCCACTCCGTCCCACGCTCCCCCCCCGGACACCCCTGCACCCCACAAGGCAGCAAACGCCACAGTTCCCACAGCGTGAGCAGGGCCCTCCAGGGACCTCCAGAAACGGGTGCCCGGGAAGCCCCGTACCAACACTGGGCCCCTTAACTCTGGAAGGAGGGTGTCGGGACGGCCTGGGGCCTGCGCTCGGGTGCCCTCGGCGGCCCCCAGCCCAGCGCCAAGTCTATCCCCAGAGGCAGTGCAGGGAAGCGGTGCGGTGGGGGGGGGGGGCCGGGGGGCGCCTGCAGTGTCCTCCCTTCTGATGCCAGAGCTCCCGAGGAGGAGGCCGGGTCACAGGCTGAGGCCGGCGAGGCCGGCGGGCCACATGGCTGCTCGCTGTCCAGCAAAAGGCCGTCGCTGCGCGGAGCGGGTAAGACAGGAGCTGTGCGCGGTGGGGTCCACGCCGCCCCCTGCCTGTGACTGGGTCACTATGGCAGAGGCTTCCCTGCCCCCACGGAGGCCCCAGTGCAGGCTCGTCCCCCCGGGGGCTCCGTGCCGGGAGGGGTCCCCACGTCAGCAGGTGGGCGGCAAGCCGGAGCGCAGGGCAGGGCTGGGCGGGCATCTCATTGTCCTGGGATCACGGGCAGCAGCATGGTGACCGGGACATCTTGGCACTTTTTCTGCAAACTTGTGCCATTTCAAGGCTCTGGGGCTGGTCGTCCTGCAACGTTAGCGCAGGACTCCGAGGTCACTAAAACCTTCGTAAGCTCACGGAATCCGGCCTGGGCGGTCGCGGCTTCGGGCACCAGGCCGCGTGACCACGAGTACCCGTGTGACGGCCACCGCAGCGGTGGCGAGGCAGGCGCCCTCCTCCCGCCCTCTCGCCCTGCACAGCCCCGGCAGGTGCAGAGCAGGGTGCTGGTGCCCAGCGAGCATCTCCGCCCCCCGGGCCCGCCTCCCCGTGGTCACCCTGCACCGGCTCTGGGGGCTCCTCTCGGGATGCCGGCCCAGGGCAGCCTGCGTTGGGGAGGGGATCGGGGGCCTCCTGGGAAGCAGGACTGTGCCCTGAACCCTCAGGACCCCGTGGGCCCCAGAGCAGCAGGCAGGGCCCCGCGTCTGCGGCTCAGCACGAGCAGCCTCTCCTGATGATCCGGGATGCGCTCGGCCCCACGCATTCCCGAGTTCCCAGCGGAGTCCTCCCGTCCTGTGCAGGGAAGGACAAACTGACCGCGGGGCGCATGAGCCGAGCCCCCTGCCCGCCCCCATCGCTGGCCGACGTGGACGCCGACGAGCTGTCACGGGGTAACTTCGAGGTGGGATTCCGGCCTCAGAAGTCGGTCAAAGCCGAGCGGGAGCGGCAGCAGGAGGCGGGAGAGCACGGGCAGCCGGGCGGGGGCCCGGGCCCCGAGGTGGTGACCCGGCTGGCCAGGCCCAAGGACGCCGGGCTGGCCGAGCTCCAGAGCTGCAGCCCCGGCTGGTGCAGCGCCTTCTACGAGGCCGACTGCTTCGGCGCCGACGTCTACAGCTACGTGAGGGAGCTGGCGAGGCAGAAGGCTGGCGGGGCCGGCGACGCGGACGCCCAGGGCCCGGTGAGTGTCGCCCGCGGCCCGCTGCTGGCGGTGCAGGGAAGGGCGCGGTGGCCGCAGGTCCCGCAGCGGTGAGCCCCGGCTGGCCTGGCCGCCACAGCTGGGTAGCGGCCGTGCCCCCCGCGGGGGCAGGCGGGCTGAGCCCCTCCTCCAGGCCGCTCCCCAAACGGAGGGCAGCGCGAGGTGCGAGAACAGCAGAGGTGCCAGGCCCGTGGGGTCTGTCCAGGTGGCACAAGGGGTCCCTCGGCCCGGGCGTCTGAGGTGGGCAGCGTCCCCCCTGCGCCCTGCTGGGCAGCCAGGCTTCCCCGGGTCAGCAGGGCCAAGTGGGCCTCACCCTTGAGAGCGGCCCGGCGCCCGCGGAGCCAGCAGCTCCGACCGCGCTGTAGCCCCCGCCCCCCAGCAGGGCCCGCTCAGGCCTCGGGGCGCAGGCCTGGCCCCCGGGACAGCCACGGGCAGGGCCCCAGACGCTCGGTTCCCGCCGCGCTCCGCCCACTCCCCCGGCACCTCCCGCCGCCGCCTGGCCGCCCACTGGCACGCGTGGGGATGGGGGCCGCGCCGCCCCTTCGTCCTGGCCTCCTGCGCCCCCCACGCGCCGTGGCGGCCACGACACCCCGGGGCCTGGCGCGGAGGGCGACCCCGAAGCCCGGGGGGAGCCCCGAGTGGGCCCGTAGGGAAACTGAGGCTGCGAAGCGGACGGGGCTGGCGCCGCGGGTGAGACGGGGCCGCAGCGCGTGGTGCGCCGGGGGCGGGACGGTCCTCCCCAGGCTGGGCCGTCCCTGGGTCGCCGCGGGGCGCAGAGGGGGCGCCGGGGCGGGGCGGGGCGGGGCGGGGGCGGGCTACGGCGGGGGGGGGGGGGACGGGGCTCCTGGGAGAGAGCAGGGCCCGGGACCGGGAGGCGGGGGCCGACCCGCGGGGGCCTCCTCGCGTGCAGGGGAGCGGATGACGGGGCGGGGCCGCGGGGCGGGGGCGGGGCGAGGGGCGGGGCCAGCGCAGGGGTGGAGTCAGGGCGGGGGGTTGGAGGGCGGAGTTGGAGCAGGGCCGGGCCGGGGGCGGGGCGAGGGGCGGGGCCAGCGCAGGGGCGGAGTCAGGGCGGGGGGTTGGAGGGCGGAGTTGGAGCAGGGCCGGGCCGGGGGCGGGGCGAGGGGCGGGGCCAGCGCAGGGGCGGAGTCAGGGCGGGGGGTTGGAGGGCGGAGTTGGAGCAGGGCCGGGCCGGGGGCGGGGCGAGGGGCGGGGCCAGCGCAGGGGCGGAGTCAGGGCGGGGGGTTGGAGGGCGGAGTTGGAGCAGGGCCGGGCCGGGGGCGTGGCCGGGGCGGGCCGGGGGCGTGGCCGGGGCGGGCCCGGGGCGTGGCCGGGGCGGGAGGGCCTTGGAGACCAGCGCCTCCCGCTCAGAGTCGCGGACACGCACGCCCACGCCCACGCCCAGGGCCGCGCGGGCGCCCACGGTGCTGTCCGGGGGGTGGAAGGAGCCGACCCGAGCTCGCGGACAAGCCCAGGGACCTCCCGGACCTCAGGTCATGACCTGAGCTGAACCAAGGTTGGCACCTGACGGGCTGGGGCGCGGCCTTGAGTCCCGAACGTGCGGGCGGCACCGCGGGCCCAGCGCCCGGCCTGCAGCGCCCGGAGGAGCCGAGGCGGCGCTGCACCCCCGGGTGTCCGGGCTCCGCAGGCCGCTCCGAGGAGGAGCGAGAACGTCCCCGACCTGAGCGCTGCAGCCGCAGCCCTGGAAGAAATCACGCGTGGAAGCTCCGCGACACGGGACGCGGACACGGCTTCTCGGATGTGGCGCCCGGAGCGCAGGCACCGGAGGTAGCAGCGGAGAAGGTGCGCGGCCAGGAGGCAGCCTGCGCATCAGCGGCCGGAGCTCGCGCAGGCCCCAGGGCGCGGGGACCTCGGCCGTGCAGGGGCCGAACAGCCCCGCGCGCAAGGAGGCGCCCAGCATCCCCGGTCCCCGCGGGAAAGCCCAGGACCACCTGGACGGCGCCGGCGGTGAGAGGGACTGCCAGCCCCCTCCACCCCCTCCAGCCCGCTCCAGCCCCCTCCAGGCCCCTCCAGCCTCCTCCAGCCTCCTGGAGCCCCCTGGGGCGGGGGGAAATGCCGGTGGCACCACCTCCCAGGAGCCTCCTCCAAGCCTACGCCTGGATTTACCACGCGACTCAGCACATCCCCCGGGCCCCCCAGGACCGGGCAGGGCTGCACCACACGGGCCCAGGCGCCCAGAGGGGGCGGGGACCCACGTGTCCCGCACGGACGGACAGACAGACAGACGGAGGAGCACAGCGGCTCCGGCCACACGGAGCATCTCTCAGCCACAAGAGGAGGTGCGGATGCGCCCCGAGGGCACAAGGCCAAGGGAGAGAAGCCGGACGCGGAAGGACGCACACTGCATGATGCCACCTGCACGAGGTCCCCGCGATGTCGCCTTCCCAGAGATGGGGGGGGGCCACCGTAGCACGGGGGCGGGGACAGAGCCTCAGCCTGGGGTGGGGGTGGGAGTAGGAGAGGCCTGGGGACAGGGCTGGGGTGGGGATGGGGGGCCGCACCACCGTGACCCAGGTGACCCAGCCAACCCAGCCGGGTGATGCCGCTGAACAGCACGATGAAAAATGGTAAATTATACGTTCTATAGATTTTGTCACAAAACATTTTTGAAAATAAAATGTAAAAGCCAGCTGAGAACAAGGTGCCTGAGTGGCCCAGCCCGTCAGGTGTCCAACCCTTGGTTTCAGCTCAGGTCATGACCTCAGGGTCCCAGCTTCAGCCCCTCCCCACTGTGCCACATGCTCGCTCTTCCTCTCAAATCAATTTTTTAAATATTTTATTTATTAATGAGAGACACACAGAGAAGAGAGAGAGAGAGAGCAGAGACACAGGCAGAGAGAGAAGCAGGCTCCATGCAGGGAGCTCGATGTGGGACTCGATCCCGGGTCTCCCACACCCTGGGCCGAAGGCAGGTACCAAACCGCTGAGCCACGCAGGGATCCTGTAAATAAATCAATCTTTAAATAAAATAGTTGAGAACAAAATGGGGCAGACGACCAGCGGCCCTGGGGACGTGAAGCACAGGTCATCACAGTTGAGTCGAAGTGAACGCAGAAGACGCCGGGCAGCATCCCCGGGAGGTCCCTCTGCCATCCCTCGGTCCGAGCCTGGGTGTTCGCACCGGCCTGTCACCCTGACTTCAGCTGGACCGGGACACGGGCCCCGCTGACCCAGGAACGGGGATGATGGTGGCACCGGGGTCACGCCCCGAGTCACAGAGAATGTGGCCTCTCGGAGGCCCCAACAGCTTCATCCTCGCAGTTGTGGGGAAGGGGGACACCCAGAGTCCAGGTGTGGCCTCCAGTGCCCCAGGTCGTCCTCATCGTCCTCTGACATCACAGGTCATGCCCACCGACCTCACACCGTGTGGGGACCATAGAGGGTGGCTCTGGCGCGTGTGAGTGCCCATCAGCTGGTGGACCCTGTCGTCTATCCCTGGCTCCCCGTGGCTGCCCTAGGCAAGGACACACACCCACCGGGGATCCCGGGCCCCATCACCATGCTCCCACGGGTCTTGAAAGGGCCTTGCAGACCAGAGCGGGACAGGAGGTGCCGGCGGCCACAACCCCGAGGTGGACGAGCTTCCCTGGGCCTCGGGCTCTGAAACCCGGGCTCAGCCCCACACGCACAGTCTGGGGGAGACAGGCCGTGCAAGGGGCACTGCAGAGTGACCTGGGTGACCTTATTTTCCTTTTCATTCCCGCTCACCTGGGAAGACGTCTTTCCTGGAACCGGAATGCAGACAGGTGAGCTTCCCGCGCCCCATGTGTCGTGGGCGGGCTGGACGGGGCGGCCGTCGTTGCGCGTTCCTCTCAGAACCCGCTGCATCTGCCTTGGAAGGGATGGACTGGACACGCGTTCACACTCGCTGCCCACACAGGGCGAGTGTGGGGCAGGCCCGGGCGTGGCATAGGCAGCACGGCTGAGGGCATCGACAGGAGCGTGAGTGGCCGGGCCCGAGGCCCCTGTGTGACTGTGGGCTGGGTGCCCACGGCTCTGCGGCCCCGGGCTGTCAGGCTTTGTTGTCGGCGTTCAGTGCTGATTCCCGTTCAGCCTTTCCTCTCCTTGTCTACGCGTTCCCACTTTCCAGCTTCCTTCCAACAGGTTGTCCTGGTCTGGGCTGCCCTCAGGTCCTGCACCAGGAGCCACGTGTGCTCCGGGCCTCGAATCCACACTCACTCGTCCTATGACCCCAGAGAACCCTTGGCTGGCTTAGGCCTGGAAGCCTGCCCGCCCGTGCCCCCGAGGGTACCTAGGCCTGGCCAGTCCGTGTCGGGCCTGCGGCCACTGTGCTGCTTCCAGAGGCTTCTGTGAATTTTAGTTCACGTAGATTTAGTTTTAAAATCAGTCAAAACTGTCCTTTCCGAAAAACCAGTCTGTAGTTCGGTGGGGTGAGAAGCGTGGCCAACAAACTTCATACCTAACTTCATAAACCGAAGTTTCCAAGATGCGGGGACGAGTGTGTGTGAGCCCCACTCGGGCAGGAAGCGGGTGCGTGCCATCGGTCCAGGCCCGCACCTGGACAGGTGCGAGAGGGCGACGGGGCTGGAGGGGGCCGTGTGCAGGCTGTCCCCCAAGGGCGCTCTCCGCATGGCAGTCCTGAGCCGTGCAAAAGGAGGGCTCCCCACCCAGGGCTCCAGGCCGTCCTCCCCTTTGGGCTTTAGGGGTCGTCAGCCGGGGTCCCCGCGTTTTCAGGAAGCCGGATCGCAGAGAAGTGTGTGTGGACAGGACAGCAGAGACCCCGGGGGGTCAAGCCAGACCCCGGGGGTGGGGTGGGGCAGGGCGCAAGCCCCCGTGAGCACAGTGCTGCAGGGCCGCTGCGGGGACCGCTGTGTCAGGCCTCGTGCCACCCGGGTGACCTCACAGGCCAGATCCGTGCCATCCACCGGCCACGTGCGGCTGAGCTCTCGAGGTGCGGCCCATGGACCCAGGAACTGACATTTTTGTGTCCTTTCTGTACGAGAGACGCCACATGCGGCCAGTGGCTCCCTGCTGCAGGCGCGCAGGTCCTGCGCACCCGGTTCTGCCCACGTACCCCGGGGGTCGGTCCCGCACCACCCTGGCAGCTAGCCGCTGGGGCCTCCAGCCCACTCGGGACACCATGACCTCCTCGTCCCGCGGTTGGAAAACGAGCTGAGGCCTGGGACCTGATTTCACGTGGCAGAGGGAGGAGGTGGTCGGTCTGCGCCGCGTCCCCCGACAGCAGGCACGGCCCCGGCCCCGCAGCGCCCCGGTAGCACCTGCTCCCCGCTGTTCAAACAGCCGCAGGAGGAACCACCTTTTCGGTAAAACCACCAGATACTCAAACATTTAACTACAACACCACCTGCATTTTTAATCTTACAAGCCGCACAGAAGTAGGTGTTACCAACAAAGCGAAGTCCCTCGCGGCAGTTGGACAGGTGAGGGGGAGCTCACTCGGGGTGCCGCTGATCCCCGGGCCCGGAGGAAGGCCACAGTGTATTCCGGCTTTAGGTGGAGGCTCCGGGCGGTGTGGCCGCGTCAGGGCCCCGGGGCCGGCCGGGGGGGAGAGGCGCCAGGCCACCCTGACCACTCCGCAGCCCCGGGCCCCGGGGTGGGGACACCGAGCCAGGCTGCACCTGTCCCGAGCGGGTTCTGGTTGTTGCTACCACTGGCAGCCTGAGCCGGCCCTGCCCGGGGTTTTCCTGTGACACAAGAACCCTGACCTGTGCCTGTGGGGAGGACAGAGCAGGGGGCACCGCGCAGCCAGGCCAGCTTGGGGGGTCCCCTGGGACGTGCCTGTTCTCCAGGAGGAGCTGGGACCCCCGCTCCTGGGCACCCCACAGACTGTGACCCCCAGGAAACCCCCTGAGGACGTGACTCACTAGACGGCCGGGGTGCAGCAATGACCCCACGTCCAGGTGATGTCCCCACGCAGGGTGGCCAAGGGGCCCGGGTAACGAGGGTGAGTGGGAGGAGTCTGCGGCAGGGGCCTGGAGTGTGGGGGGCCTACAGGGGCCTGGGGGGCAGGAAGGCTGGAGGCGCTGGCCAGCAGACCCCCCACCACCACCACACCGCACCCCGCTGCCAGAAGCAGCGCTGGAGACCCCCTGAAGGGCAGCCCCCGGTGGGTGGTGGCAGCATGGGGGGGCTGGGAGGGCCACCGCGGGGGCTGGGGGCCCAGCACTGCTACTGGGAGCGGCGGGCAGGGTCCGGGTCGGGGGACCAGGTCCGGGTCCAGGTCAGGTGCTCGCCACCCCAGCTGTCTTCCGAGCTCACTGTCCTCAGTGGCTCAGTGGGATCTACTGACGTGCTCTGTCTGCACCCCAGTCCTGTGGACTCTTAGGATAAAACTGCCAGTTATGTCACCAGAAAAACAGGTTTATTTGGGAATCGCACAGAACGGCAAATTAAGGCAAAACCACAGGAGACCCCTGGGGACGGAGAGGAGGCTCTTTTATAGAGGGAGTTGGGGCGCCCGCTGTAAACTAAAACCCAATTGGAGTAAACTGGTGGCTGCAAGAGTAACGGCTTCTCATTGGCTGGGCCCTGGCCGTCTCTCATTGGCTGGGCTGTTGCCAGGGCAGGAGGAAACCTTCCCCGTCCCTCCAGGGTAGAGCAGTGTGTCCACCTGCAGGGTTCCTTGCTCGGCCGCCTGTTCCCGAGAGGGGTGCTGAGGGCTCCTCCTGTTAGCGTCCACACCCACTACCACGGTTTCCCCTCTCATTTCCTCGTCCCCCCAGCAGATTCCTGTCCCCCGTGGCGCACAGATACTGTTTCTGCAGCTGGGTGACTGTGTCCCTGGGAGGTCCCCACGTGGTCGCAGAGGTGGGGGAGGCCACTTCTGGAGGCTGCGCTGGGACAGGTGCGCTCGGAGACAGGCGGGCGGGTGGCGGGCACCTGCAACGCTCACCAGCTCTGTCCTGCCAGGAGCTGGAGCAGCAGCTCCTGATAGAGAAGAGGAATTACCGGAAGACTCTGAAGTTCTACCAGAAGCTCCTTCAGAAGGAGAAGCGCAGTAAAGGTAGCAGGGCGCTGGGCAGGGCATCCGCGGGGGAGTGGGGGGCACTTTGTGCCCACTCTGCCCGCCCACAGGTTCCGAGGTGAAGACCATGTTGTCCAAACTGAGAGGCCAACTGGAAGAAATGAAGTGCAAAGTGCAGTTCCTGGGACTGGTCAAGAAGTATCTGCAGGCAAGTCCGCCGCACCCTGCCCACCCCCTCCCTCAGCACCTGGTGGCAGAGGCCAGCCAGACCGAGGCGCCCGCTTCCCCGCGCACACAGGTCATGTATGCCGAGCGGTGGGGCCTGGAGCCCTGCGCGCTGCCGGTGATCGTGAACATCTCCGCGGCCCACTGCGACACGCTGGACTTCAGCCCTCTGGACGAGTCCTCGTCCCTCATCTTCTACAACGTCAGCAAGCACCCCCGCGGTGGCAAGCAGAGGAAGGCCCGCGTCCTGCAGGCCGGCACGCCGCTGGGGCTCATGGCATACCTCTACTCCAGGTGCGGCTGCCCAGCCCCCAGTGGGGAGGCGGGCCTGGGGGTTCCCTGGACCCTTTCATGCCTTTTGAAAGCAAAAGGGAGACCGAAAAAAAGAAACAGGCCCCCAGGAGAAAGTCTCTGCCTTCCCTCATCTGACGTGGGTTTATACTTTTTTTAATTTAAATTTTTTTCATCAGAACTTTAAGCCTGTGTCAGCTCAGCTGCAATTTGCCTCCCTTGCCAAGCTCTTGGGTGGACGTGCACCTGCAGCCTCAGGTGTGCCAGGGCAGGTGCTTCAGGGAGGAGCCAGGGAGCGTGGCCGTGCAGAAGTAACAGCCCAGGGGGCCCCTAGAATTAAACAGACACAGGAGCCTCCGGGACATGCCTGGATCCTAGCCACTTTGCCACGTCAGAACACCCCGTAATTATCTAGCCCCCCGGACTGCCAGGGAGGCTGGTCTCAGCATGCTCATTGAATTCTTCCTGCAGCCACTGTTTCTGGGCAGGAGCACTATACCCATTCATCAGACACCGTAACTGATAAATGTGCATGCTCACCATGCGCAGCAGGGAGGCCAATCCCCTCACACTCAGGGTCACAGAACCCCAGGACACCCTCACACCCCTCCACCCTTGTGCTCACCAGTCCGTCGGCACGGCCACATGTCCTGTGTGGATGGGCCTCTCATGTCCTCCTGGTATGCAGGTGCAGGACCACTTGGCAAGTTCCCCTGACCCAGTGGCCTGGCCCACACCAGGCACAGGCCCGGCAGCTCAGGGTTGGGTACAGATTACCTTCCCAGACAGGGGTGGGAGGCCTTACCCAGTCTTGGCTTTGGGAGACCCATAACACTCTTGGGCTTTAACACCCAAGACCTTTGAGCTGGAGGCTGTGGTGACCCTAGAACTGATGGTCAGGTGTTAGCAGGGTACACAGGGACACTAAGGGAACAAGGGAAGTCCCTGAGAGCAGGGGCCCCCCAGGACAGAAGCCTCTTCCCGTGTACCCTGTTCTCCCAAGGTGGGCTCCACCTGGCTGGCTGCGCTAGGAGCCTTCCACTGGCCCTGGGCCCTAGGCCGACCCTTGGACTCAGACCTTAGCCTCCATCTTCTTTGTGATGAGTGTACCACACACACCGAGGGCTGGCTGTGCGATGACAGGAGATGTGTGTGTGCCTGTGTGAGTGGAGTGTGTGTATGTGAGTGGGATGTGTGCATATGTGCAGGAGTGTGTTTGGTGTATGAGCAGTGGGTGTGTTTATGTGCATGAGGGAGTGTACATGTGTAAGTGGGGTGTGTGCATGTGAGTGAGGTGTGTGCATAAGTGCATGAGTGTGTGTACGGTGTGTGAATGGGGAGTGTATATATGTGCATGGGGGAGTGTGCATGTGTGAGTGGGGAGTGCATATTGCATGAGTATGTGTGTGGTGTGAGGGGGGTGTGTGTACCTGTGTGGGTTGTGTTCATGTGTGTATGTGTGTGAGTAGGGTGTGCGCGTATGTGCATGTGGCGGTGTGAGTGGGATGTATGCATATGTGCATGGGTGTGTGTGTGTGCATGTTTGTGGGTGAGGAGTGTATGTGGTATGTGAGTGGGATGTGCGTATATGTGCATGAGGGGGTTATGCATGTGTGTGTGGTGTGTGCATGGGGGAATGTGTGTGTTGAGGTTTTTCATGGTGTGCATGTATCTGCCTGTGGGGGAATGGGGGGTATATATGTGCATGGGTGGGGGTGTGTGTGAGTGGGGTGTGCATGGGGGGGTGTGTGTTGAGGGGTCTCACATGGTGTGCATGTCTGCATGTGTGTGTGGTGCAAGTGGTGTGTGTGACACAGGTGCGTATATGAGTGGGGTGTGTGTACACAGATGTGTGTGCACGGGTGTGTGGGTGGGTGGGGTGTGTGTGCATAAGTGTGTGCACAGGTGCGTGTGTGCACATAGGTGCATTAAGTGGGGGGTGTGCATGGGTATGTCACGGGTGCGTGTGAGTGCAGTGTATGTGTGTGCATGGTGCATATGTGAGTGGGGTATATGCGTGCATGGGTGCATGTGTGGGTGGTGTGTGCATGGGCTGTGTGTGCACGAGTGTGTGTTTGGGGGTGTACACGGGTGCATGTGTGCACGGGTGTGTATGCACAGGTGCGTTGTGAGGGGGTGTGTGTGCACAGGTGCGCATTGCACGGGTGCGTGTGTGAGTGAGCTGTGCGTGGGGGCGTGTACGAGTGCGCGCGGCAGCCCCGCGCGGGGGCTTTGGCTGCTGGAGGACGCGGCTCCCCCGCAGGCTGGTCCCGGCGCCCACGGCAGCCGCAGCCCACGGAGGCCGGCCCGGGCACCCACCTGGCTCCAGGCGCCGTGTCCGCTCTCGGAGGCCCGGCGTGGTGGCCGGGGAGGCGGCCTCGCAGGACCCTCACGCCTTGCCTGTTTCTGGGACCGAGTCACTGAGCGGCGCGGTGTTGCCCGACCTGGGGCTCCCTGGGGCGCCCCGAGGCTGGGGATGCTCGTCCCCTCACCGGCTGGTTTGCCAGAGGAACCGAGAATGTGGGGGCACAAATTGCCAGCCTCGCCCCTGATGCAGCGAGTTCGGGCTAGGGGCTGGGTCCCGGGCCGCGCGGGGGTTCCGAACGGGTTCCAGAAGCCCGTGGGGAGGGCGCCTCAAAATCAGTGGTAAAGAGGGTCCTCCGCCCGGAGATGGTTGGGAGCCCCTCGCGTTCCCAGCGCCCCACACGCCCCTTTACCTCTCCCGCCGTCCTCCTGGCGAGGGCGAGCATGCACGCGCGCCCACGCACGCAGCCCACCCGCCTGCACGCTCACGCACATTCACACGGCTCCCTTCCACACGCCTACCCCAGCACCGCTAACGGAGGCCGTGGGGAGCCGGGCCTCCCCCACGTACCCGAGGCACGGGCGGGCTCCGGCGGCAGGAGAGGCCTGCGGGCCCTGGACGGCGGCTGGGGGTCGGGGTGGGGAGCGGCCCGGGCCCCCGCCGTGCCCTGAGCGCGTCGTGTTGCCGCAGCGACGCCTTCCTGGAGGGCTACGTGCAGCAGTTCCTGTACACCTTCCGGTACTTCTGCACGCCCCACGACTTCCTGCACTTCCTGCTGGACCGCATCAACAGCACCCTGTCCAGGTACGGCCGTGACCCCCGGCGCACCCCGGGGACTCTGCGGGGCCGGGGTCCCAGGGACCCTGACAAGGACGAGGCCGCAGCCTGGTCGGGGAAGGAAGAGCAAAGACGGAGGACGGAGGGCACACGGGAAGGGACCCAGGCGGCGAGGCCGCGGACGCTCCGGGAGGCGGTGGGCGCGGGGCCCGTGGGAGGTGAGCGCGTGGCAAGCCCTCGGCCTTCCGCAGCCGCACACAGGGTGAGGGCCGGGGTCAGGGGAGGGGAGGCGCGACGGACGGGCTGTGGCCTGCTGTCCGAGCCAGCCCGTCGCCCCCGCCAGACCCCCATGCGCCCCTCGGCAGGCCTGCATGCGGTGCCCAGGCTGGGAGCTCCAGAGCCGCAGCCCGACGGCCGTCACCTCCCACCCTGGGGGCAGGGACTCACAGGAGACACCTCCATGCGTGGAGCCCAGCTGCGGGGGGGGAAGCGCCCCAGGAGACCGGGGCCCAGCTGGCCAGCTACCGCCTCTGCGTCCCGCCCTCCTGAAGACGGCCTCGTCCAGACCCCACTCGGCCCTCTGCCCCCGCAGGGCTGGGGGGACCCGCGCGGCTCACCTGTCGTCCCCTCTGCCCGCAGGGCCCACCAGGACCCCAGCTCAACCTTCACCAAGATCTACAAGCGAAGCTTCTGCCTGCTGCAGGCCTGGCTGGAGGACTGCTACGCCGTGGACTTCACCCGCAACAGCGGGCTCCTGGGCAGCCTCGAGGACTTCATCTCCTCCAAGGTGACGCAGGCACAGCCCCTGGGCCCCCGCGGGCGGCGCCGGGGCCCTGATGGCCACCACCGTCAGGGTGGCAAGTGACCACCTTGCGCTCCTGCCCAGATCCTGCCCCTGGACGGCTCCGCGGAGCACCTGCTGGGCCTCCTGGAGGTGGGCGCGGAGCGGCGGGCCGAGGGCCCCTCACGGGGCGCGGACCTGGAGCACCCCAAGGAAGCCGAGGAGGACGCCAGGCCTCTCAACGCGCTCTGTAAGAGGCTCTCGGAAGACGGCGTCTCCCGGAAGGTGGGGGCCTCTCCCGGGTGGGCCTCCCGGGGCGGGTGCCGTGGCTCCCCAGCCCAGCCCAGCGAACTCCGGGGGCTGCGCGCACGTGGACCCGTGGGCAGACACGCCCACAATGTTCCCCACGCTGCCGGCCCGGGGCGCCAGCCCGTGAGGCCTCGCCCCGCTGAGGACAGGACGGCGGGGGAGCCCCGGCCCGGAGGACCAGCGTTCCCCACCCTCGGGCCAGGGGCCTGGGTGGAAGGCACCACTCGGGACGTGGCCCGGGCCGGGGGCCTGGGGGGCCTGTCCACAGTGTACGGGGACTTCAGTGGCTCTGTCTGCGAGGGACCTGCCCGGGGGACCGGGACAGGTGTCCTCGGGCCAATGCGGCCACGGGCGGGAGGCGTTTGCGCGGGGGCTCTAGCCGGGCCGCTCCTCCCCGACCCCACAGCGGTGCCCCTTCAGCACGGCCCGCCTGCCCCGCAGAGCTTCCCCTGGAGGCTGTCCCGGGGCAACGGGCTGGCGCTGCCGCACAAGGAGCGTCAGTACAGCATCGCGTCGGCGCTGCCCAAGCCCTGCTTCCTCGAGGACCTGTACGGGCCGTACGCCAGGGCCGGCGAGAAGGGGCCCTGCTTCCTGACCGAGTACAGCACCCAGCAGCTCTGCAGCCAGCTGACGCTCCTGCAGCAGGTGAGGGCGCCGGCCGCGCGGCCCCCCCCCGCCGCCACCCGTGCCCCCCCGCGGGCCCCCCCGCCCCCGTCCCCCCACCCCCACCACCCCCCCGCGGCCCCCGCCTCCCCGAGCCCGCCCCACGCGCTCCACGCCTGGGCCCCAGGTGGCAGCCGAGGCGGTGACCGAGTGATCCCACCTGTGGCCACGACGGCTGCGGGGCGGGTCCCCGACATGCGGCCCGGCCTCGAGGCCCGGAGACGCCCGACGTCCGCGCCCTTGTCCCCGACAGGAGCTGTTCCAAAAGTGCCATCCCGTCCACTTCCTAAACTCCCGGGCCCTGGGCGTCATGGACAAGAGTGTGGCCATCCCCAAGTGAGTGTCCCCGGGGGGCGTCACTCGGAGTCCGGGCCGCGCGGCCGGAGCCAGGGTTTGGGGCCTCCCCGAGGGGCTCGCGGGCCCCGGTGGCCTGTCTACGGCCTGGGGCCCGGCGCCCCCGCGTGTGCAGAGCCCCCTGCGGCCCCCGCGGACCTGGCAGCACCCTGCGGCCCCGCCGTGACGGGCACCCGTGTCTCCCCAGGGCCAGCTCCTGCGAGTCCCTGTCAGCCAAAACCTGCAGCCTGTTTCTGCCCAATTACGTGCAGGACAAGTACCTCCTACAGCTCTTGCGGAGCGCGGACGACGTCAGCACCTGGGTGGCCGCCGAGATCGTGACCAGCCACACCTCCAAGGTGGGCGCCTCGGCTCCGTCCCACGGGGCCTTCGGGCCGAGCGCGGCCGCCGGCTGCCTCCCGGGGACCCTCCGGCGTTCCCCACGCGCAGGGAAGCCACACTCAACCCCAGGCAACGGGTACAAGTAGCGTCACAGCTTCCGCGGACGGTGACGTCGGCCACACGGTCGGCTCCCCGCGGCGCCGCCTGCAAGTGCGCACTGGCTCTGCACGCCGTGACAGGCCCCTCCTCCGTGGAACTTGCACACGTATCCGTGTGCACGCAGAGCCCCACGCGTGTGCATACACGCCAGTACGCGCAAATACACGCCTTCACACACGCCCCTCACACCTACCTCCTCACACTCCCTCACGCCCCTCACGCCCCTCACACTCCGTCACGCCTCCACACACACACACCCTCACACCCCCTCATGGCCCCTCACTATCCTTCACGTTCCGTCACTGCTCCTCACACACTCCCCCTCACACTCACCCCCTTACACTCCCTCACACACACACTCCCTCATGCCTCCTCACACACACCTCACACCCCCTTCACACACTCTCACACTCCGACACACCATCACACATACTCCCTTACGTTCCCTCACACCCCTTCATAGTCCGACACACTCCCCCTCACACACTCCCTCATGCATCCTCACACGCCCCCTCACACCCCCTCACACACATGCCCCCTAACACACACTCCCCTTCACACACACCTACCTCCTCACACTCAGTCCCTCACACTCCCTCACGCCCCTCACATGCCCCCTCACACCACCACACATGCCCCCACACACTCCCTCACGCCCCCTCACACACTCTGCCTCACACCTCCTCACACCCCCTCACACACATGCCCCCTAACACTCAGTCCCTCACACTCCCTCACACTCCCTCACAGACTCCCTCACTCCCGCTCACACATGCCCCCTCACACCACCTCACATGCCCCTCACACGCCCCCCACCACCTCACATGCCCCCTCACACGCCCCCTCACACCACCTCACATGCCTCCTCACACTCTTCACACACTCACACTCCCTCACACACACCTCACACATGCCCCCACACTCCCTCACGCCCCTCACACTCTGCCTCACGCCCCCTCACACACAGCTGCCTTCGCACACATAGTGCCCGACCCCCGGAGCCTCTCCCGAATCCTGCTACCCACGTGGTTCCTCTCACGGATTCCCCGACGCACACGCCCTCTCTCTGCCGTGCTCACACCTGCTCGCGCACTCACACTCACACTGGGCTCAGTCAGAGGGCACCCCCGAGGGGCTCCCGGCGCCCCGTGCCTGAGCCGGCTCCCAGGGCGGGGACCGTGGCGCCCAGCTGTGCCCCGTCCTGCTCGCCCCGCGCCCCTGGAGCCCGTCCCCGTGAGGCGGCACCGGCAGGCGGAGGACTGAGGGCCGCGCGCTGGGGCGGCCCCGTGTGACGCGGCCCCTTCCCGGGTGGACACCGCCGCTCCGCGGGCAGCGACCCCTCGACCCCTCGACGCAGCGGCGGCCTCAGCCCCACGGGCCGCCCCTTCCCAGCAGCCCCCCCCCTGCGCCGCGCGGCCCGCGCTCCCCACACCTGGCGCGGGTGGCCCTGACCGTGTCCCTGCCCGCCCCCAGCTGCAGGTGACTCTGCTCTCCAAGTTCCTGCTGATCGCCAAGTCCTGCTACGAGCAAAGGAACTTCGCGACGGCCATGCAGATCCTGGGGGGCCTGGAGCACCTCGCCGTCAGGCAGTCCCCCGTGAGTGGCGGCCCGGCCGCGGGGGCGCAGGGACACCGGCCCGGCCGCACCTCACCGTGCGTTTCTTCCAGGCCTGGAGGGTTCTACCCGCGAAGACAGCGGAGGTCATGGAGGAGCTGAAAGCCGTGGAGGTACTGGCGCCCCGCGGCCCCGCCCCGCAGCCGCGAGCAGCCCAGCCAGCCCCACTACCGGCCGTGTCCCCCCGGGGCCTCACCGGGCGGGGTGGGGGGGGCGGGTGCCCATAGGGCGGGACCCGCAGAGCCGCCCCTGGAAGGCTGCGCTCCCCAACAGCGGCAGCGACCCCGGCCCCGACGGCTGGCGCGCGAGCCCTGGCGCTCGGCCTCCCTGGCGCTCCCGGGCCGCCCGCGCTCCTCCGTCACCCAGCGACAGCGGGTCAGGGCCGAGCGGCCGCGCCCAGGGGGCTGCATGCGGCTCCCCCTCACCCCCTCGCCCGTGCCCGCCCGCGCCCTGGCCGGCCCCAGGTCTTCCTGAAGAGCGACAGCCTGTGTCTGATGGAAGGCCGCCGCTTCCGCGCCCAGCCCACGCTGCCCTCGGCCCGCCTCCTGGCCATGCACGTCCAGCAGCTGGAGACCGGGGGCTTCACCATGACCAACGGCGCCCACAGGTGGAGCAAGCTCAGGTGAGGGGGCCGCGCCCTGGGGCTGCTGCACTGCGGCCAGTCCTCGGCCCCCCCCCATGCTGCCGCGGGGCCCCTGCCCGGCACCCGGGGCCACCCGCCTGGGAGGGGCTGCTGGCGGTGACCCCGTGGCGCCCCAGGCGAGGAGCCCCGCCTCCAGACGCCCTCCCCGTCAGGGTGCCCTTGCCCCCCTTGCTGCCCCCGCAGCACCCACGTGGGCGAGCAGGTCGGGGCAGGGCAGGCCTCGGCAGGCACGGCCCAGGGGGCCCAGAGCCCCGCGGCGCCCCCCTCCCCGGTCACCAGCTTGACGGTTGTCTGACACGCAGCACAGCGCGCGGTCCGCGCCGGCGACACAACGCAGCGGCTGGAGGGAAGGCCACAGTCCAGAGGCGGCGGGGCGGGCTCTGACGACGACGCCCCTTGCCTTGCTTTACGTCCGATGTGCACGCGTGTTTGTCTTCAACTTATGTTCTTTAGATTTTAGAGGGAGAGACAGATGGGCGGTGGGGTGGGGCAGAGGGACAGGGACACCCCCGAGCAGGCTCCACGCCCCGCATGGAGCCCCACGCGGGGCTCGATCTCAGGATCCGGGGACCGCGACCGGAGTCAGACTGAGCCCCCCGGGCGCCCCGCACGTTTGTGTTTTAACAACCAAAAGTGCACGCTTCGTTCTGGCCCCGCCTTCCCTCATCCGCCACCGGGGTGGGAACCTCTGTAAGGCCCGCAGCCTCCCCGGGCATTAGTCCCGACTTCTGCTTCCTGCTCCCCGTGTCCCGGACGACGCCCGGGGCGTGCGGGTCACAGCGCTCCGGGGAAGGGAGCCCTGGGACCCGGCGGTGGCCAGTTCCCGGGGCGTAGATGATCCCGTGGTGGCGGCTCCTGAGCCACATCACGTCCCTGAGCACAGCCCTGGGGTGACCCCGCGTGCGTCTGCCCCAGGGACCTCCTCTGGGGACCCTCAGGGGCTGGCCCTGGGGGTGTCCTTGCTGGACCCCTGAGCACCGACCAGGCGCAACACAGACTTGCAGTGTTCATGCGCTGGAAGTGGCTGGATGGACCGACGGACCAGGGACGGACGGCAGGGCAGGCGGGCCGAGGCTGGCGTGGGCTCCGGCCCCGAGCGTGAGCGCGGAGGGCGCCCCGAGCTGCCGCTGGACGCGGTCCGGTTCGCGGCCTCCCAGGACACGCGGGGAGTTCACAGGCCCAGCTCGTGCACACCGACGCGCACGTCTTGTCCCCGACGCAGGAACATCGCCAAGGTGGTGAGCCAGGTGCACGCGTTCCAGGAGAACCCCTACACGTTCGCCCCCGACCCCAAGCTGCAGTCCTACCTCAAGCAGAGGATCGCCCGCTTCAGCGGGGCCGACGTCTCCGTGTTAGCGGCCGACAGCAGGGCCGCCCTCCACCACATGAGCAGCGAGAAGCACTCGCGGAAGATCCAGGACAAGCTGCGCAGAATGAAGGCCACGTTTCAGTAGCGGGGGGAGGGGGCCCCCGAGGCGAGAACTGCAGCGCGGGGGGCGGGGGGCCGGGAGAGGAGCCCCGCGGCCCGGCCAGGCGAGCGGCGCTGCACCTGCTGCTTCACACGGGGCTCAGGCTGGGCGGCGGGGCGCGCCCCGGGGCCCCGGGAGGTGGAGGTCCAGGGCCCGGAGGGGACGGGCTCCCGCGGAGGCGGGCTCTTCCTGCTCGGGTAAAACTGTATTTACAAATTAAAACAATAATAGAGTAAGTGAACCCCCCAGGAGCCGTATACGCACCCACACTTCTAGAGATGAACCGCTCCCACCCAGCTCCAGGGATCCCCCAGACCCCACCCACCCCCCGACTCAGAGCACTGTTTCCAGGAGTCTGGCTTCCGTCTGCCCAGCAACCAAGGACCAAGATGACCTCTGACCCCCATGCCAACCCAGGTTCCAGGGGTTTCCGAGCCGTCCACGGGCCCGAGGCTTCCCAGTGGCCCAAGCCCCTAACCGGGTCCAGACTCCCCTGCCCAGGCCTCCCGCTCCCTTCCACCCAGACCCGTCCCCCGCTTCCACCCAAGTCTCCCCCGGCCCCCTCCCTCACCCCCGCCCTCCAGACCTCTCCACACACTCTCCCCTCCTACCCCTCACCTCACCCCTTACTCCCCACCCTCCAGACCTCCCCCAGACCCCAACCACCCCCTTCCATCCATCTGGCCTCCCCGCCAGGCCTCCCCTTCCCTTCCACTCAGGCCCCTCAGACTTCCTCCCACCCCCCAGACCTCACCCCCACCCCTCTCCCCCTTCAACCCCCACCCCTCACCTCCTACCCCCCACCCTCCAGACCTCCCCCCAGACCCCAACCGCCCCCTCCCATCCATCTGGCCTCCCCCCCAGGCCTCCCCCTCCCTTCCACTCAGGCCCCCCAGATCTCCTCCCACACTCTTCCAGACCTCCCCTCACACCCCACACTTCACCCCCACATGCCCCGCTTCCCCCGACCCTCCTTGCAGACCTCCTCCTAGGGGTGCAGCTCAGCTCACCCCTGTTCCAGCCTAAGCAGGGGTGCCTGAGTTTTGCAGCCGCTGCCCCAACAGGCCCAATGGGGTCTCGGTCCCAGCCCAGCCTCCTGCTGCTGGTGAGCACCTCACAGCTCCACGCTGGCGGCCAAGTGCCCGCGGCCCCTCGCGCCCTCCACCCTTGCCAACCCCACCACCTACGACAGCTCCCGGGGAGGCCCGCCAGGCTCTGCTTCCTCGCAAAGCACACGGACAGCAGCTCCAGGGCAGCCCCTCCGGTGGCCTGGGGCCCGTGCCCACCTGCCTTCCGCAGCCGTGCATGCGCTGCACACGCCTGTGCCCAGGCTCCTGCCGCTTGCCTTCACTAGAGCTTTGTCAGAGCCGAGGACAGAGGACGGTTGCTGCCCGGATGGTGCCAGGCTCTTCCCGGGGCTCCGTTTCCGGCCGGTGCTGGGGGCCGCTCAGCAGCGAGAAGGCCCCCTGGGCCAGGCGTGCAGGCACGGAAGTGTGGTCCGAGCCCCGACACCATCGCAGGTGCCAACGTCCTTCGGTGGCAAATCGCCGGGAGACCCAGGGCTGTCCTCACCTCAGAATCACGGATTCTTACGACAACCAGCCAGTGGGATTCTGGGAAAGTGGCTATTTGCAATAAAATGCTGAGTTTGTAACGTCAACATGTGTTTCCCACATAAATTCATCGGAGACTTACTTCCAGGACGCGGAGGACTCGGTACCCCGCCACGCGGAGGCGGGGCTTCTGGCCTTCCACGAGGACCCCGTTCCACTAATCAACGCTGACGTTCAGATTCCGAGGTTGCAGCGGCGGAGTCCCCGAGCCTGAGTTAGCGCCTGGCGCCGAGACACATTCCAGTCGTAACGATTTCTTCGCGGGAAGCGACCGGGCTTTCGGCTTAAGCACGACTGTCTGCATGTCACCCGAATGTCACTGGCACAGATTTCTAAATAAAACCATTTCTACGGACACGGCTTCAGACGCCTTTTTTTGTCTGTCTCCCAAGTGACACTTGCCCTGGGGGGTCAGGGTGGGCTCCTCAGGGGTGCTCCTGACGGCACCAGGGGATGCGGAATACCGGCCACAGCCGTGTCCTTGGGAGGCACAGAGACGGGCCAGGTCTGCCGATCCATTCAGTTCAGGGCCCCCAGAAGCAAACCCCGTCACTCCAGGGCAAACTGCCTGAAATCGCGGAGCCCCCGAGACTGCCGTCCTAAGGCCCCAAGGTGACTCCACCACGGTCCGCGGGCGGCAGCGAGCTCAGCCCACCGGAGCCTAGGGGCGGGATGACGGCTCCTCTTCCTCTTCCTCCTCCTCCTCCATCCTCCATCGGGGGCAGGGCCGGCTTCCGGCCACTGGGAAGGGTCCTGGGGGAAGAGCTTAGGGTTGGGGGAGGCCGTGGGCACAGAGGATTGGGGGACGTGATGTGGCACCTTCGGCAGGAGCCCCCGGGGAAGCCCTCCACGTGGCAGGGGGCCCCAAAGAACAAGGGCACCGTGGGCAGCAGCTGCCACCACTAGGTGGATCCCGCGTCCCAGCCCTGGGTGGAGGGGTGGGTCCGGTCCTCACCCACCTTAAAATCCCTGCAGCCCGGTATCTCTTGCTCCCGGAGACTCGAGCAAGGCCATGAGGACCCTGAGGAGCTCCTCTGCACCGGGCCCAAGCAAATCACCAGGTTGTCCTCTAGGTGACCGCTGAGTGCCCCCTCAGCC
The DNA here is from genome assembly GCF_905146905.1 of Nyctereutes procyonoides. Taxonomy (NCBI): domain Eukaryota; kingdom Metazoa; phylum Chordata; class Mammalia; order Carnivora; family Canidae; genus Nyctereutes; species Nyctereutes procyonoides. Next base: position 33,301,780 of record NW_026575133.1, read on the forward strand.
AGGCTTCCAGGTACCCCCACCAGGGCAGTCCCCTCCCACACCAGCCAGACCACCCAGGCTGGAGCAAGCGTCTGGTGGTCCCGAGTGGGCCGAGCGGACCTGCAGGGAGCGGCGCCGGCCGGACAGCCCAGGAGCCGCGGGGACACCGGCACAGGCCCACTGAAGGCCTGCAGAGCCCCACGCAGCCAGGCCCCAGGGCACGGCGCCCCGTCAGGAGGGAAGGCCCGGCTCCAACCCCAGAATCGCCAGCTCCAGCCACTACTCAGGGCGCTGGGTTACGCTGCACCGAACAGCTCGGTGTCCTGTGTGCCGTGGGGTGGATGGGCTCCCGGCTCCCGGTGGATGGGTCCAGGCCGGCCTTCCTGGACTGCCCTGCAGGCAGGGGCACTCTGGGGCTGTCCTCTGGCCGCCCTTGCCGTTCGGGGCTTGTTCTATGAGCACCGGGGCTTCCCAGGGGTCGCCGCGCGTGGGCCTGCCCGTCTCCTCACCCACCTCCCACCCCTTTGGGGGCTGACCTAAGGCACCGTGGGAAGCGGTGCTTAGAAGGGAAAGGACGGGGCCAAAGACCACGTAAGGCCTGCAGTCCAGTCTCACCAGCGTCCCCATGCGCCATCCTACAGCCGCTTCCCTTACACACGAAGGCTCACGGATGGAGAAGGAAATCACAGATAAGGGAGCCAGGCCTCCTGCTGTCAAAGAAAGATGTGGCCGAGAAGCCAGTGGAGAGGCACAGTGTGTGTGGACCTGTGGGTCGGCGTCCCCACCGCCTCCCCCCCCCCCGTGCCAGCGCAGGCCTGTCACAGCCCCCCTGGTGTTCTGAGTGGACCATCTCTGCCGTGGGCCGTGCCGGGCACCGTGGGGCGGGGGGTTCCCAGCACCTCTGGTCTGCACCCCCCGGGTGCCAGCAGCACCCCCACGTGTGACAGCCAGCATCTCCAGACGCCACCAAACATACCCTGAGGGACAAACTACTCCTCACGACAAACTGTGGCCTGGAAGCAGTGACACCCCAGGAGCATCAGTACACCCTATACCCAGATACCATCCTCTGGAAAAAAAGGAAGCACAGATTTTTGGAGAAATGACTGAATGGCTGATTCTAGGGCTGGAATTGGTCAAGTACAAGATGAGCAGAAGTTTCTGGTCACACCGCAAAACCAGGAAGTGTGGGGGGCGGGGGGTAGAGCACGTCAGAAGGACACAGGAGGAGAGGGAAAGGGGAAGACTGGTATCCTCGACCTCTACACATCATGCGTGGGCCTGCACCCTGCAACCAGAGAGCACCCCTGAGTCACCGAACAGGAACAATTCCGGAAGAACCCCAAGCAGCACGTGTCGGTGCCCCGGGCGTGGCCTGGTTTACCCACGAGGGTGGGGTGCATGGATGCCCGGCCCCCCGCAGGGCAGGGAGGGGACACAGAGACCTGGCAGGCGCCACATTCACTTCTCTGTCTTCCTCTGAAAACCCTTAACCCCAGGCTAATCATGAGAAGGCGCCCGGCAGACCCAAGTACAGGGGCACCCACAGAACGCCCGAGAGGCTCCTCCACGCGTCAGGAACGTGGAAAACAAGAGTAAGAAGCTGCCAGGGTCCCGAGGAGTAGGGGAGGCAGGGCAGGATGCGGGACCGGGTCTGGGGACGGCAAAGACGCATCTGCGGGAAACCTGGTAAGACCCAGACTGCGGCTCAGCCCATGGCGTTGGGCCACCGAGAATTTCTCACCTGGGACAGAGTTGCCGGCCGCTCACCTGAGGGGAAGCATGGGGACGCCAGTGTCTTCCCTGCCACCTGGCTGTAAGCCTAAAACTATCCCAAATAAAAAACCGTTAAAACTACCAGAGCTGGTGCACAGAAACAGGATGGATTTCTGTTGTTTCTCGTTGTACGCGACGACCTTGCTAAATCCGTTCAATTCCAATAACGTCCTCGCAGATTATTTTGTACGCTCCCTATTTGTAATCGCGTCAGCTGCAAATGTCCGTGGCTTTACTTGTTTCTTTCCGGCCTTCATGAGCCTCTTTCCTTTTTCTTGTCTTATTGCTCTGGCTAAACCTCTAGAATAACGTCGACTGCAACGAGTCACTGGTGCTTGGTGGCAGCACCGTTGGCTTATTCCGCATCGCCCCCAGGGATGCTCGACATTCTTAGGCCTGACGTGGGCTGCGGAGACTCTCTAATAACCCGGTTTTCTGCGGAGAGTGAGCCCCGCCCGCGGGCCCCGGGCAGGCCCTGCCCTCGCGGGCCGCAGGGGCGCAGGCGGCCCCACCCCGCGCACGCGCACCGCGCTCGCACCCCCGCAGGTGGGGGCGGGGCCGCACACGCCGCCTCCGGCCGCGGGAGGTCGCAGCTAAGGCCGCGGGGCGGGGCGGGGCGGGGCGGGGGCGCCTCCTGGGGTGGAACGTTCCAGGGCTCGGGGTGCGGGGCGGTGGCGGGGCCCGCACATGCGTAAAAGCGAGTCGCCGCTGCGCCCCGGGGCCCCTGCGCGCGAGAGCCTGAGAAGCGCGACCGCCGCGCCCCGCAGGTGGTTCCAGGTCGGGGCCGCGCGGCCCCGGCGCGAGTCGGCGGGGGGCGGGGCGGGGCGGGGCGCGCGGGGGCGCGCGGGGGCGGGCGGCGTAGACCTGCGGCTCCAGCTGCGGCTCCCGCTCCGTCTCCCGCTCGCTCGCACCGTCCGAGCGCGTGTGCGCGGCCTCGCTCGGGCCCCCGACGCCGGCCCCGACGCCGGCCCCGGCCCCGGCCCGGCCCCGGGATGCTGCTCCGGCCGCGCCGGCCGCCCCCGCCCGCCCTCCCCGCGCCGGGCCCGCCGGACAGCCCGGACCCCGAGCCGCGGACCCCGCCCCGACGGCCCGCCTCGCCCGGCGCGCTGGCGGCCCCCGCGCCCCCGCGCCCCCGCGCCCCCGCGCCCCCGCGTCCCCCGGCCTCCGCGGCTCGCCCGTGTCCCCGGGCTCGGCGCAGCGCACGCCCTGGAGCGCCCGCGAGACGGAGCTGCTGCTGGGCACGCTCCTGCAGCCGTCCGTGTGGCGCGCGCTGCTGCTCGACCGCCGCCGGGCGCTGCCCACCTACCGCCGCGTGTCGGCCGCGCTGGCCCGCCAGCAGGTGCGCCGCACCCCCGCGCAGTGCCGCCGCCGCTACAAGTTCCTCAAGGACAAGCTCCGCGACGCGCACGGCCAGCCGCCCGGGCCCTTCGACGCGCAGATCCGCGAGCTCATGGGGCTGCTGGGCGAGAACGGGCACCCCCGCGGCCGCCGCCGCTCCCCGGGGCCCGGGCGCCCCCCGCGCGGACGTCGGCCGGCCCCCGAGCCAGGTAAGGGGGGCGGGGCCCGGGAGGGGACGGGGGGGGGCGGTAGGGGTGGGGGTCAGGGCCCGGGGAGCTGGGGCGCAGGGGCCGAGGGGACGGGTGGGGGTCAGGGGCCCGGGGAGCTGGGGCGCAGGGGCCGGGAGGGGACGGGGGGGGGCGGTAGGGGTGGGGGTCAGGGCCCGGGGAGCTGGGGCGCAGGGGCCGGAGGGGACGGGGGGCGTAGGGTGGGGTCAGGGCCCGGGGAGCTGGGGCGCAGGGCCGAGGGGACGGTGGGGCGGTAGGGTGGGGTCAGGCCGGGAGCTGGGAGGGGCTGAGGGACGGTGGGGTCAGGGCCCGGGGAGCTGGGGCGCAGGGGCCGGAGGGGACGGGGGGGCGGTAGGGGTGGGGGTCAGGGCCCGGGGAGCTGGGGCGCAGGGGCCGGGAGGGGAGGGGGGGGCGGTAGGGGTGGGGGTCAGGGCCCGGGGAGCTGGGGCGCAGGGGCCGGGAGGGGACGGGGGGGGGGGGGCGGTAGGGGTGGGGGTCAGGGCCCGGGGAGCTGGGGCGCAGGGGCCGGGAGGGGACGGGGGGGGGGGGGCGGTAGGGTGGGGGTCAGGGCCGGGGCTGCGAGGGCAGGCGTGGGGTCAGGGCCCGGGAGCTGGGGCGCAGGGGCCGAGGGGACGGGTGGGGTCAGGGGCCCGGGGAGCTGGGGCGCAGGGGCCGGGAGGAGACGGGGGGGGGGGCGGTAGGGGTGGGGGTCAGGGCCCGGGGAGCTGGGGCGCAGGGGCCGAGGGGACGGGTGGGGGTCAGGGGCCCGGGGAGCTGGGGCGCAGGGGCCGGGAGGGGACGGGAGGGCGGTAGGGGTGGGGGTCAGGGCCCGGGAGCTGGGGCGCAGGGGCCGGGAGGGGACGGGGGGGGCGGTAGGGGTGGGGGTCAGGGCCCGGGGAGCTGGGGCGCAGGGGCCGGGAGGGGACGGGGGGGGGGCGGTAGGGGTGGGGGTCAGGGCCCGGGAGCTGGAGCGCAGGGCCGAGGGCGGTGGGGTCAGGGCCCGGGCTGGGGCGCAGGGGCCGAGGGACGGGTGGGGGTCAGGGGCCCGGGAGCTGGGGCGCAGGGGCCGGGAGGAGACGGGGGGGGGCGGTAGGGGTGGGGGTCAGGGCCCGGGAGCTGGGGCGCAGGGGCCGAGGGGACGGGTGGGGGTCAGGGGCCCGGGGAGCTGGGGCGCAGGGGCCGAGGGGACGGGTGGGGGTCAGGGCCCGGGGAGCTGGGGCGCAGGGGCCGGAGGGGACGGAGGGCGTAGGGTGGGGTCAGGGCCCGGGGAGCTGGGGCGCAGGGGCCGGAGGGGACGGGGGGGGGCGGTAGGGGTGGGGGTCAGGGGCCCGGGTCTGAAGCGGGGGTGGTCCTGGGGCGCAGGAGTCGGGAGGGGACAGGATGGGGGGTAGAGGCGGGGGGCAGGGCCCTTCTGAGCCCGGCCCGCCGCCCCCGCCGCCTTGCAGACGTCCTGCCGCCGCCCTCCGCCCGCGACCCCGACGCCCGCGACCCCGACGCAGAGTCCGCCTGGAGGCTCAGGTTCAGCCCGACCCCGCCCAAGTCTGCAGACGCGCCCCGCGCCCCGGGCTCCCCGCCGCTGCTCGCCGCCGCCTCCGCGCCCGGCCGCCACGAGGACAACGCAGCGTTCCGCGCCCCGGGCTCGCCGCCGCCGCCGTCCCTGGACCGGGAGGACCCCGAGTCTCCGCCCCGGCGCCCCGAGCACCACGTGCCCCCGCAGGCCGCGTCCCCGTCGCTGAACACCGCCCTGCTGCAGACCCTGGGGCACCTGGGCGACATCGTGGCCATCCTGGGCCCCCTGCGCGACCAGCTGCTGACCCTGAACCAGCACGTGGAGCAGCTGCGCGGCTCCTTCGACCAGACGGTGTCCCTGGCCGTGGGCTTCATCTTGGGCAGCGCCGCGGCCTCGGAGCGAGGCATCCTGGCCGACCTGCGGGAGTGAGGCCCGCCTGCCCTGCCGGTCCCCGGTAGGGGCGCGTCTCCTGCGACCCGGTCCCGCCGCCCTCCCCTACTCTCAGTCTAGGTAGTTCAATAAAGAGATTGTTTATTCCCGACCTCGTTCTGCGAATGTGCTGGTGGGGCCTGCGGAGCCAGACCCAGGGAGGACCCAGGGGTGTGCGGGGCTGCTGGCAGGTAGGTTGGGGTCCTTGGAACCCCAGGTCTCCCACACCCTGGGTTCCAGGGCGTTGCACAGCAGCTCAGACCAGCCTCTGCCTTCCCGGGAGCCCTGCTGAGCAGGACGCTGGGAGGGGGTGGGAGTGACAGTGACCTCCCAGCCCGACCCTGTGGGCGGGTCCCCTCCCAGTGCTGCCCCAGGCAAGCCTAAGGAGCGGTAGGAGAGCTAAGGCACCTCCGGGAAGGGGCTTCTTTAGTCCCCGGGGAAGTAGTTGCTCTGGGTGGGCCCAGGCGGCCCTGCCAGGGGCTCTGAGACTTTGGACTTAGGTCGAGGACCAGGCCCCTGCAGTTCTGGGAAGACTTGGCCAGAACCGCCCTGGGAGCATTTTCCAAATAGTAATTGTGACCCCACCCTCCACAGGTGGATCCGGAAGGGCCGTCCCAGAGCGGCTCCCGCCCTGGGGAGATAAGGAAGTAGCCGGGGGCTCCTGCCCAACATAACAATAGATTCCCAAGTAGGGGCCCGTTCAGACGCTCAGGTGCCCCGGGCCACAAAGCTCAGTGACGGGGTGGGCGTTCTGCAGGCCTGTGTTCCGAGGTTCCTGCAGTCCCTGGGGCTCTGGGGTGGGTGTGGGCCTAGGGTGGGTTACAAGCCCCTCCCCCAAGTCCTTTTCAGGAGTCAGCAGAAGACGCCCCCGGTGGGAGCAGGAGTGGTCTCTCTGAGCCCAAAAGCTGATTCCACCTCTCCACGGTGTCGATGGCAGGTCCTGGGGGCCTGTGAGACCACGACCATAGAGGTGACGAAGTCCCCTGGTGCAAGACACGCTCCTCTGCTTCACGATCCTGGCCCTTCGCCATCCAGACCCTCCTAGGTCACAGCCAGGGTGGGCAAATCTGCCAGCCCCCCAGCGGTAGGGACAATAGGGGGCCCCAAACCCCCTCGCCAGCCCCTTCTGCGGAGGAGGGAACCCCAAGGTTCCTCGCCTGGTATCCTCAGTGCTTCAGGCCCGGGAGGGGAGGGGTCTTGGCTGTTCCCATCGCCCTGGTTCAGCCCAGCGGCTCGGCCGGATGCTCCGCTCTTTTAAGACTCCAAGCCCCTGCTTGCGGCCCTCCCGTCGGCCCGCAGCTCCCTTGCGGGTCAGCGGGGTGAGCGCATCCTCACCCTGCTTTGCGGGCCTGTCGCGTGCAGGTGTCCCGGGTCGGCTCTGGTGGGGGGCATGCACACGCTGCAGCGGGAAGGGCGTCCCCGCACGAGCACATCTTTGCCTGGGCCTGACTGCGAGCGCGGGGGCGGGGGGGGATCCCCAGCAGGGTCTCCTAGGACCACTCCTCAGAGTAGGGCCCCTCTCATCTCACTAAGGGCCCTTGGACAATAAATTCATACCTTTTAATTTTTTTTGCTTTAAAATATACATTAAAAAATTGGGGGGACGCCTCGGGGGCTCAGTGGTTGAGCATCCACCTTCAGTCCAGGGCAGGATCGCAGGATCCCAGGATCGAGTCCCGCGTCGGGCTCCCTGCGTGGAGCCTGCTTCTCCCTCGGCCTGTGTCTCTGTCTCTCTGTGTGTTTCTCATGAATAAACAAATAAAATCTTAAAAAAAAAAAAAAAAAAAACTTGCCATCTCAGCCATCAAGCATCCAGTCCAGCATCGCCCAGCACGTTCCCTGCGGTGCAGCCCCCACCCCCAGGCTGAGGCTCTGTCCCCGCCCTCCATGCCCCCTGCGCCCCCGTCTCTGGGAAGGTGCCCCCACGGGGACCTCATGCACGTGGCATCACGCAGAGCGTCCTTCCGCGTCTGGCTTCTCCCTCGGCCTCGTGCCCTCGGGTCGTGTCCGGACCTCCTCTTGCGGCTGAGACGCTTGGCGTGTGGCCGGAGCTGCCGTGCTCCTCCTTCCGTGGGTCCGTCTGTGCGGGACACTCGGGTCCCCCCCCCCGGGCGCCTGTCAGCGTGTGATGGAGCCCTGCCCCCGGTCCTGGGGGGCACTCGGAGGGGAGACCGCTGGTAATTCCGTTTTTAATATTTTGAGGAAGCTTGATGCTGTTGTCCGCGGGGCTGCACCATTTCACGCTCCCAGCAGCAGCGCCTCCAGTGTCGGAGTCCTCCCCAGCACGTGGTATTTTCTTAGCTTTTTTTTAAAAAAGATTTATTTATTCATGAGAGACAGAGAGAGAGAGAGAGGCAGAGACGCGGGCAGAGTCTCCCATGTAACGCTCCAGTGACAAGCGCTTCCGTGGCGGGAACCTTCTCAAACCCCCGCTGCTCTGGGACTCGCTGGGGCAGGCTCCGACCTCCGCAGTCACAGCAGCAGGGCTCCGTGTCCCTGACCTGCCATTTTTGCAAAGAACACATCCCCAAGATCTGGGTGGACGTTCGTCCTCCGTATGACTCTAGGGAGGTAAAACAGGCGTGTCCCCCCCCCCCCATCCCGCAGTTGGGCCGAGGCCCGAGCCCTCCTTCCCGGTTGCACAGGGTCTGCGACTCCTTCCTCATGTTTGCACCACCGACGCGCCCACTTTGCGTCCCTGGGTCCTCCTCGGCCTCCCTCACCAGCCCTGCGGCGAGGGCGCCCGGTCAGAAACCACCCTGCTCTGGATTATGCCCCGGATGTTTGCGTCCCCAAATTCCTGTGTTGAAACCCTTCCCCCCCCACTACCCCCCAGTGTGATGGTGTTAGGACGTGGGGCCTCCGGGGTGAGCTTAGGCCCTGAGCTTCGCCACCAGCCACCGGGATTGGTGCTAAGGGGAGACGGTCCGCTGGCCGGGAGGTGGCTCTCCCGGGAACCCCTGCACCCCGGTCCCCTGATCTGGGCCCTCCCGCCTCTGGACCCGTGAGAAAGAAGCATCTGTGAGCCTCCCAGCTCCCCGGATGCTGATGTCACAAGTCACTCGAGCGCATCTGGAATCCCACACCAGGTCCACGGGGGTGTTCCAGACGTCTGCGGGCCGGCCCCTCACTTTGTCCCCGTGACGTCCCCCAGGGCACATGCACATGCTGCTGTCTCCCAGAACCATTATTTGTGATCTAGATCTAGAGAAACCCTAGCTTTTTTTTTTTTTTTCTTTTCCTTTCAGTGTAACAGTGGCTCTGTCGCAGTGAGGCTCATGTCCTCCTGGCCCATGACTGGGCCACATGCAAGCCCCGCGGAGTCCCCAGCTGCGTCCTGGTCCTCTTCCCGGCCTCCCGCATGGACGCACCCGACATGCAGGCCCTGGGGCTTTTCTGCCCATAGAGCGAGTCACACATATGTCACACGTAGGACAGCAAGTGGGCGCCCCGTGCCCTTGGCTCTGATACGGCCCTTGTAGGACCCTGCCCGCCTCCCCAAAATGTGGGATCTCGGAAAGATGGGCAGTGGCCGCACTCCCTGCTGATTAGCGCCTCCCTCCCCGTGTCCCTGGGCCCTGGGCTGGACCCCCTGCTCCACGGAGTGCGCGGGCAGGCTGGGTGCCCCCATCACCCGCAGCCTGGAAACCAGCCCCCCAGCTGCACACTCACACCAGGTTCTCTCCAGCGGGAGCAGCCACGGGGGAGCCGGAAGGGCTGCGGCCCAGTCCCTTCCTGGGGTGGGCGTGGAGGAGGGGCCTGGCGCGGGGCGGGCCTCCCTGGGCCATGTATCTGGGTTGGCCCAGGGTGGCGGGATGGAGCCCAGGGGGCGGGCTGAGGCCCGGGAAGGTCCCGTCCAGGGAACACGGGGGGGGGGGGGGGGGGGGGGGCGGGGCGGCCAGGACCTCCAAGTGACCCAGGGCGTGCGCTTGGGGAGCCCCTCCCCGCTGCAAGCAGGTGTGGGATTCGGGGGCAGGTCAGCGGTCAGGGCTGAGGCCACCCTGCGTCGGGTCCTGAGCCTCGGAGGAAGGCGGCAGCCACGCAGGGCCCACCCCAGGGGACACAAAGCCCAGCCCCACCCCTGGGGGACGAGGGCCAGCAGCCCGGGCGGTGCGGAGGCACGAGGTCGGTGCGGAGGCGCGTGGTCGGGCCGGGAGGGTGTGGGCCGCAGGACCCCTGGGGAGGACCAGGTGCGCCCTGCTTCCTGCACCTCACAGGTTGGTGCAGGTGGGACCAGGACGCAGAGTCCCGGCACCTGTCGTGTCCACCAGGAGGGCGCCCCTGGAGCCGCGCGCAGGGTGGGGGGTCTGCAGTGCCGACCCCATCCCCGGTCCGAGAGCCGTGCAGCCCCCACCAGCTGGGCCTCGGTCCCCAGGGGCAGGACCGCATCTGAGAACAGGGGCCTCTCCGTCCAGGCCAGCACCGCCGCCCGGGACGCGGCCACCGGTGGATCACTGCGCTGGCGCGGAGGCGTCGGGCCCCCTGACCCTTCCCGACGGGGTCAGCGCCGCCGTTCCCGCTGTGCCCGCCGAGGGCGGCCGGGGGTGTTAATCCGGGCCCGGCCGTAGGGGCCTTTGATCCCGGGGCCCTGCCCAGGCTGGCGCCGGCGCCCCCAGGAGTCGGCCGGTGGGCTGGGGCCACCACACCCAGGGGGCGGGCGTGGGGGTGGGGGCTCCGGGCTGCCCCGGGTCACCGTGGACACAGAAGGCGCTGGCCCTCGGTCCCATCCTGCAGAAAGAGGTGGTGGCCAGCAGCGGGGGTGGGGGGGGCTGGGTCCCCGGAGAGAGGACAGGCCTTGAACCCGGGCTGCCGCGTCCCTGGCGGCTCTGGGCCCCGCTGGGCAGTGGGGCGGCCCTTCTCGGCAGCACCGGGCTGCTCCATCCCTCCCGCTGGGTCGTCCGGGAGCAGCAGGGCGGGCCGCACTCCTGAGGGCAGACACCCCTCCCCCCAGCCACTGCCGGCGGCTCTGAGGCTCCAGAGTGGAGGTGGGGTGGGGGGCACCGAGTACCGAGTACCGTCTGAGAGGGAAGGGCCGGCGGGTGCTCCCTGGGCAGCAAGACCCACCCTGCCCTACGTCCCTCCCCCCGCCGGACAGGACAGCCTGAGGCAGTGGCACCTGCTCTGGGAGCCCCCCCCAGTACTGCTGCTCCCCCTCCCTCAAGCATGCCCTCCCTCAGGTGGGCACACCTGCCGCCTTTGGCACCGCAGACCCCGCGGGCTGGAGAGGAGGTGGCTCCTCACCCCGAAGGACAAGCCTCCAGCTTGGGTGCTCAGCTGGGAGAGGCCACCCGGTGGGGGTGGGGTGGGGGATGAAAGGACGTGACCAGCCTCCGCGGGGGCTCCGCCCCGCCCCGCCGCAGACATCTCGGAGCCGGGGGAGGTGTGAATGGCCTCCTTTGTGCCTCTGAATCGAAGGCAATTAGGTGCTACTTATCTGGGGGTGGGCGAGGCTCTGAGGGCTACGGGGCAGGCCGGCCTCCCACCCGCCTCCTCCGGAGCTTATAAACGCCAAGGCGCGGACGACCTGGTGCCTTAGCCGCCGTCGGTGCTGCGGGACCCTGTGCGTCACCCCCTCTGTCCTGTGAGCAGCCATGTCTCCGTCCCCTCCCCTGCCCAGCCGCCGCCGGCCGTCCAGCTTCCGCTCGGTGGACTGGCTTTCCCAGAGCAGCCGCGGGGGGCCGTCACCGCCCTCCAGGCCCGCTGAAGCCCCTCGGGGGGGCCTCTCCGCTCCCGCCAGAGGGTGCAGCAGCGGGGAACCCCCGCACGGTGCGGGCGTGGAGGAGGCCAAGTCTTCAGAAGCGTGTGCGCCCGGGACGCCCACGGCTGGTAAGGCTGGGGCCGGGGGTGCCTCCCTTCCCAGATGGGAGCCGGGAGGGTTGGGGGGAGGCCTGGACTACAAAGCCATGGGGGCGGGGTCTCCTGTCTTCAGGCCCCCTGGGGCTCCCCCTCCCACGTCCTGGAAGGGCTGGCGTGTGGCCCTGAGCCGTGACACGGTCATTTCGCGCCGCGGGGGAACCGGGCTTCCAGCGTGCGGTCGGCTGTGGGGCTGGACACGCACGTCCTGAAGCTCACAGAGCCCACCCACTGGGCGCCCAGGCCTCGGGACTCAGGCCCGTTGGCGGTGCACCGGCGGCCCTGCGGGGGGTGGTCCGGGGCTCCTCGGGGTCCCTGCTGTCTGCACCTGGGAGCTCCGGGCCTCGGCTGCAGGGCATCCCCCCGACCCCTTGCTGTTCGCTGCGGAGCATTTCTCGGTCTTTGTGACCTAATCATTGCTTTTAGGTTTAAAGCCCTGAGTGGTCAGGGCAGCCCGGGTGGCTCAGGGGTTTGGCACCACCTTTGGCCCAGGGTGTGATCCTAAAGTCCCGGGATCGCGTCCCACATCAGGCTCCCCTCATGGAGCCTGCTTCTCCCTCTGCCTATGCCTCTGCCTCTCTCTCTCTCTGTGTCTCTCGTGAACATATGGATAGGATCCTTAAAAAAAAAAAAAAAGCCCTATGTGATCAAAAGTGGGATTGATGTCATCTGTTAAATTCATTTTTTTTAAGATTTATTTATTTATTTATTCATGAGACCCAGGCAGAGGGAGAAGCAGGCTCCATGCAGGGAGCCCGATGCAGGACTCGATCCCAATCCCGGGATCACGATCTGAGCCAAAGGCAGGCGCCCCTGTTAAGTTCATTTTTGAAAGAGTTTGATCTTAGGGGGAAATGTTATACTTCAATGAAGTTAAATTCTACATTTATTCTCTGCAACCAGTGCCCCCTCCCCAACAAAAGCCAGCCAGTCATCCCTGCGCCCCGACTCCTTACACCCTGCCCCCGCCCCCTACAAGGCAAGGGTCGCTCCCCTGGTCCCCTGCCTGCTTCCAGGGAAGTGTTAAAGTCATTGGTAAGCTCTGCTCCCCCCACACCAGAACTAGAGCCCGTTGGCATTCGGGTGAGGCCCGACCAGGCAGCCGAGCTCCGCACGCCAGCGCTCGCGCTTCCCGCCACCTCCCGGCGGACACACGGGCGCGGGGGGACACTGCTTGAGTGTCTGACTCTTGGTTTCGGCCCAGGTCCTGATCTCGGGGTCTCCCGGGGTCGGGCTCCAAGCTCAGCAGGGAGTCTGCCGGACGTGCTCTCTCCCCCTGGCCGCCCCCCAAGGGAAGTAAACCTTAAATCAATAAAAAAGGACTAACACAGACTTGCCAGAGCTTCACGTTGGGGGCAGGCAGCCTGGGGGCACCGCCGTCCTGGGTGAAACTGCTGGGGGGCTGCAGAGCTGTTCGCCAGGCGCCCTCCTCGCCCGGACCCCAGCCCACACTCCAGCCGGCAGAGGAGGGGCCTGCGCCCTGACACACTGGGTGCTGGGGCCCCCCCATCCCGCGTGGCGTGGGCCGACGGCTGGGCTGATGGTGTTTAATGGCATTTCCGTCCTCCCTCAGGGTGGGGCGGGGACGGCCTGCGGGTGCCCCGCGTGCGCACGGCCTTCACCGCAGAGCAGCTCAGCACCCTGGAGAGCGCCTTCCGGCAGCGCCGCTACCTGGGCCCCCTGGAGCGCCGGCGCCTGGCCCGCGACATGCGGCTCTCAGAGGTGCAGGTGAGGTTCTCGGGGCTGCAGGCGACGCTCTCGGGGTGCAGGCGAGGGTCAGGGCTGCAGGTGACGTTCTCGGGGGTCAGGCGAGGCTCAGGGTGCAGGTGAGGCTCTCAGGCTGCAGGCGAGGCTTGGGGGTGCAGGTGAGGCTCTCGGGGCTGCAGGTGAGTTTCTCGGGGTGCAGGCAAGGCTCTCCAAGGGTGCAGGTGAGTTTCTTGTGATGTAGGCAAGGCTCTCAGGGTGCTGGTGAGGGTCAGAGCTGCAGGTGAGGCTCTCGGGGCTGCAGGTGAGGTCTCGGGGCTGCAGCTGAGGTCTCGGGGGTGCAGGTGAGGCTCTCGGGGCTGCAGACGAGGCTCTCCGGGGGTGCAGGTGAGTTTCTTGGTGGGGAGGCAAGGCTCTTGGGGTGCAAGCAAGGCTTGGGGCTGTAGGCGAGGCTCTCGGGGTGCAGGCAAGGCTCAGGGCTGCAGGTGAGGCTCTCCAGGGGTGCAGGTGAGACTCTCGAGGTACAGGTGAGTTTCATGGGGATGCCGGCCAGGCTCTCCGGGGATGCAGGCGAGGCTGTCTGGGTGCGGGTGAGTTTCTTGGGTGCAGGTGAGGCTCTCCCGGGGGTGCAGGTGAGGGGCGCCGGGCCTGGTGGGGGGCGGCTGTTCCCGCCCCTGCTCTGATGGAGGTTTCCCCGCAGATAAAAACCTGGTTTCAGAATCGCCGGATGAAACACAAACGCCAACTGCAGGACTCGCAGCTGAGCGGCCCCTTCCCCGGGGGGCTCCACCCTCCAGTGACCTTCTGCCCTCCTCCCCCTGCCCTGCGCAGTGGCCTGCGGCTGCTGTGTCCTTGGGCGCCCCCGCTGGGGCCTCCAGCTCTGGGGCAGCCTCCTGGCCCCTTCTGGGATCTCTGCCGGGTGGATCGAGCCTCCGTGGCCTTAGTGTGGGCCTCGTGCAGCAGACAGCCTCCCACGTGCTGCCTCCCGGACCCGGGGGGCCAGGAGCTGGGCCCGGCCTTGGCCTTGTCCAGGGCGCCCTGGGGCCTGTGTGCCCTGCCCCAGACCGGGGATGCCTTCTGAGGACGCGTGACAGCCCAGCGGCCGCCGGGAGCGGGAGCAGAGCAGGGCCGACCTGCCGTCCACACGGCGCGGTGCATGCAGGGCCCCGCATCTCCCCGGGAGACGTCCACCCTGCGAGCCCTGCACCCCCTCGGCAGCCGGGACCTGGAACCCCCACCCCACCCAGCTGCTCCTTCCCTGGATACTACAGGCTCGGTTTAAGGACTCGACGAGGGGTCGGGGGACAAAGCCCAAAGCCGAAAGTGGACTTTGAAACGTTGGGCTCGTAGCCTGTGATAGGAGAGTAATTTATTCAATATAAAGTGTTGGAAAAAATAAAGCTGCGGGGGCGCCTGGCCCGCTCTGATGGTGGAGGCTGAGACTGTTGATCTTGGGGCTGTGAGTTCGCGCCCCACGGCGGGCGGGAGCTTACCTAAAAATGAAATCATAAAAAAGATTTGGACACTTCCTCGTGCTGCGTGCTAACAGCCTCGAGTGCAAACGTGGAAATGTCCCCAGGTGCCTCTGCGTGGTCCCTCTGCTCTCGGGATCCGCCCCCCTGCAGCTTGGGCATCCCGCGGCTGAAGCAGCAGCTCACTTCCGGGCAGCGGACACCCCTGGGCCTCCTCTCTGTAACCCGAGTGGCCTTCATGACCAGCAGTCGCCCTCGGCTGTGGCCAGCACAGACACAGGAGCCTGTGAGATAAATAGTCTTTTTGCCAAAAACCTACATTCCAGTTTACAGAAAACGGGGGCTTTATAGTGGACGCCAGCTGGGGCTCCTCGGAGGTCACTTGTCCGAAGGGCCGGGCGCCACAGGCCTCCCCCACCTCCCTCCCTGGGGGGTCAAGCCTCGGCCAGGAGCAGCCTGGTTCCCTGCAGGTCTCGCGTCGGAAACACCAGGTGGCCCCGGGGCCAGGTCATGGGTCCCAGGGGTGGAGCCTGTGTCCAGGCCGCGGGGCTGCAGGGGCGCTGGCTGGGGGTGCAGGCCCAGCCCACAGGCCGAGGGCCCGGGCGGTGAGCGGGGGGGGGGGCACCCCCAGCCCTGCCAGCAGAGCGGAGGTCACGGGCTTGCTGAACACACGCTGCCCCTGCCGGGCCCGGCTTCGGGGCACCTGGAGTGACCCTGCACCCCGACCCGTGAGAACACACAGCTCCTGGCCTGTGGCACGATTCTCCGCACACGTTCCAGTCCGGGGCGCCCGGGCGAGAGGGAGGACTGTCCCCAGGACCCCACCTTCCTCCAGCAGCCGTGGCCTGAGGGGCAGCGTGAGGCCCCCATGCAGCGGCCCTGGCGCCCCCTGCAGCCCCCAGGACCCTCCCCCCGCACCGTGCAGGTCGTGGATGACTGGGAACCCCCTCCCCAGGGAAGACACAGTGTGGCTCATGGGCGAGGCCCCCACCCCACTGCTCGCAGGACGGCGTCCCCACACTCCGAGGGTGTCCCCGCTGTGGCTGCGGCTAACTCCAGCCTCGGGGATGCCTCTGCCCCTCCCCCGCCCCCTCCCTGGAGCGGCTCTCCTGGCCGCACTGACTGGTGCTGGGCCCCAGGGTGGCGCCTACACCCGAGGTCTCCTGGGGCAGCCCGTCCCCCCCTCCCACCGCAGCCCTGGGGGGAGGAGCCATCAAAGGAGGTCAGGGGGCGCCGGGTGCGGGGGCCCGAGGGGCCGGTCTGCTGGGCGACTCGCCGACCAAGGCCCCACAGTCGCCGTGGAAGCTCCTGTCCATTTGTCTACACGGGAACCTCAGGCTCCAGGCTCCAGGGATGCGGGCCCCCACCCCGGTCGGCGGATCCCAGCCCTTCCCCGGGGTCGCCCAGCCGCGTGACGCATCACCAGGCCGCTGCGCTGTCCCCGCTGTGCCGGGAGCCATGTGGGCCCCATGTCCGTGTCCACACGCTCCTCCCTAAGTTCCCCCGAGCCCGCCCCCCCCGCCCCCCCGCCCCCGGGCAGCTGGGAGACAGCCCCGCACCAACCCACGCGGCTTTGGTTCAAACCGGTTATCAAAACAATCACATTTAGGTTCCCACACAATTAGCTTTATTGACATTTCTGATCAGAACATGAACGACACTCGCGGTTACAGGATCACGAAGAATCGCCTTGACCCAGCGCCCCCCCCCACAGCCTCTGGGGAGCCACCCCGGCCCCAGCCCCCCAGCCTGCCCCCCACCCACGTCCTGTCCCAGCAGCTTCCCTGACCCCTGGGGCGGGCAAAGGTCAGCCAGGGCCCAGCGCCCGTCCAGAGCCCCCGGGGCCGCACCAAAGCCTCGTCCTGCAATTGGGACCCACCTCGCCCGGCGGCCCGGGCGGCTCCATGGCGCGAGGAGGACCTCGTTGCCCCCTTTTCCCATGCCTTACACCTCTTCAGGCCAGACCCTCAAAGAAGTATATGCATAGGAAAAAGGAACAGCGAGCAGCTTCGCCGTGGGAGGGCCCGTGAGCGGGTGCGGGTCCGGCGGCGGGTGCCGGGAGGTGGGGGTCCAGGCGGCAGCGGGTCCGGGCAGCAGGTCCCGGGCGGCAGCAGGTCCCGGGCAGCGGGTCCGGGCGGCGGCGGAGCGTGCGAGCTGGGAGGAGAGCCGGGCTGCTGGCCGCAGGCTGCTGGCCCCGAGCTCTGCCTCCAGCCCGGCCCGTCGGGCCCCTTTATGCGAGGCAGCGACCTTGGGGCGTCGGGCGGGCGGAGCGGCCGCTGTCACGTGGGTCCCGCGTCCAGCCGTGCCAAGGCCCCGTCCACCCCCACGCCTGTGAGATTGGGGCACAAAGACGAGCTGTGAGCACAGGGCTGAGAGGGGCCCGGGCCGGGGGGCGGCCGCCGGAGCTGGGAGCCCGCCAGCCTGGCCCGCACTTATCTGCCAACGCGCCACTGCTTGCGTCAGGGCCCGGAAAGTGCGCGTCTGTCCCCGTCCTCCCTGCCCCGCCGGAGCCCCTGGCAGCGAGTCCCAGACCCCCCCCGCCCCGGGAACACCGCCCGGGAGTCCAGAGGGTCAGGTGGACGGCTGTCCCTGGGCCCCCGCACACCCGGGGACAGCTGCCCAAGGACCGGAGGCTCCCGTGCAGAGACCACGCGCTGTGCGGGGGGCGGGGGGGGCCGGACGGGCAGGTGGGGACCCGAAGACCCTCTGTTTCGGACTTGGGCCCCCGCCTGCCACCCGCACCCAGGAAGCTCTGTGAACACCGTGCTGGACGCCCCCCATGGGGACCGACTTGTCTCCCAACGTGGGCGGGCGCTGCCCGGGCACCTACTTCGGTGCGGGAGCTGAGCTGCCCCGCTGACACCTCCTCGGCCGGCACCTGCCCAGACTGTGCATGCAAGCGTGTGCATGTGCGTGTGCATGTGCGTGTGCATGTGCGTGTGCATGTGCGTGTACACACAGCAGCCCCTCGGCGCTGCCCGCCTGCAGCCTGGGGTGGACGCCGCCGCATCTAAACCTGACGGCGCCGGGGTAAGCCTCGAGAGTGCACAGCTCCTGCCACCCATGGACACGCGTGGCCCCCGGACCCGCCGCACCGAGGCCTGGGCCCTGGGGTGGCCTGAGCAGCTGCAGGCCTGCGGTCGCCATGGGGCCGGTCCTCGGGCTGACGGACACAGAGGCGCGGAGCCTGGCTGGTCAGCTGGGGACACAGGCTCCCTTAGCCCACGACGGGGAAGCAAAAGGGTGTCCCCCCGTCCGCTGCTGGAGGAGGCAGGGGCGCCCCAAACCCGCTCACACTGGCTGGACGGGGAGCGGCTGCGGAGCCCATACCCCAGCCTCCCCCCTGCGGTGGCCGCTGTGCCCTGTGATACCACAGGGGTCCTGCCTGGTGCCCCGGGTCGCAGGCCCCGCAGACCTGCCCCAGGGCTTCTGGGAAACACACTGTCACCCTTGACCTTGGGCTCCTTGAAGTGGGTCATTGGGAGGACGGACGGACAGACGGTGGGTGGGGCAGGCCCTGCTCCCGAGCATCGATCCCCGCGTCGCCCTTTTGTTTCCTTAAACTTGTTTTCCTGATTATCAGGAGCCCAGAAGGGTATGGAGAGGCCTGTCGGGCTGGGCCCCCGAGTGGCCGGCAGCTGGGAGTCCCTGGCCCCCGCTGTCACCTCATGGGCCCCCCACAGCCCAAGGCGTCATCCGGGTGTGGGGTGGCCAGTCCCCCGCGGGGGGGGTGCAGGGTCCAGACCCACCGAGAGCCCCCGGTGACCAGGGAGGTCCTGTGCCTGGGATCCTCCCTCCGCTCCTGCCAGGCCGAGGCCGCCGAGGGGCCGGGCACTCCGTGGGGTCCCCCCAGCCCCGACCCCCGTGGCCCAGACTCCCGCACACACGGCGTTTGCGGATCCAGGTCAGCCTGGCGGAGCCGTTGGGAGAGTCGCCGGCAGCAGGACCCCACTGGGCTGCCCTGGCCGCCCGCCCCACTCCCAGCCGCCGCCTGGCCGCCTCGTGCCAAGTGACCCTCAGACCTGGGGCCCTGCCCGCACCCTCGGCCGCCGGGCAGCTCCTGCCTGCAGGGGGCCCAGGTCAGACCGCTGTGTGCGTGCGGCCCCCCCGGGGGGAGACAAGGGACCGGGGGAGGCCGGCCGAGGGACCGGGTCTTCGCAGACCCCACCCCCAGGGAGCCGTCCCATCCACCAGTCCCCGGGGTCCACCAAGGCCTGGGCTCTGCGTCTTGGGCGTTGTCACCCGGCCAGAGCCCCCTGCGAGGTCCACTTAAACCCTGGGCACCCTGGACCCCAAGAGTGGCCCCCACCCCTGCACACACCCCGGACCCGGCCCTCCCTCTGCCTACAAGACAGAAAACGTCCTTGCTGGCCCTGGGAGGACGTGCTTGGCACCGGGCTGATGGGCGATAAGGGGTGTCCTTCAAGACGACTCGCTCCCTCCCTGTGCTGTTCCCGTGCGGAGGGGCTGTCCCGGCTGTCGCCTCAGCCCTGGCCCTGCAGTTAACCCTGCTGATTCTCCTCTGTGCCCCGAGGGCAGCCCACGGGTCTGCAGACCCCCAACCTGGCCTGTACCCCAGCCTGCACCGCAGCCTGCACCCAGTGTGCCCTGCATCCCAGCCTGCCTAGCCCCCCAGCACCCCAGTCGGCCCAGGACCCCCAGCCTGCCCTGTACCCCAGCCTGCACCCAGCCTGCACCCAGCCTGCCCTGCACCCCAACCTGCCTAGCCCCCCCTGCACTCCAGTGTGCCCAGGCCCCCCAGCCTGCCCTGCACCCCAACCTGCCTGGCCCCCCCTGCACCCCAGTCTTCCCAAGCCCCCCAGCCTGCCCTGCACCCCAGCCTGCACCCAGTGTGCCCAGGCACCCCAGCCTGCCTAGCCCCCCTGCACCCCAGTCTGCCCAGGCCCCCCAGCCTGCCCTGCACCCCAGCCTGCCCCACACTTTCTTGGATGCCCTGCAGCTCCCCGGTGCTCCCCGCGGGCGCCCTGCAGCCTGGGCCAGGCGGGGTCAGCAGCCCCTCCCTCCACAGGGGCCCAGCTCCCCGGGGCGACACTCCTGGCCTCAGTTGCCCGAGAATGGCCAAGCCCCCTGGAGCATGAAGGTAAAGGCTGCGTCTGGGTGTGGAAATCCGGCCCGCAGGAGCCCACCCAGGGGAGCGAGCCCCCCACTAGAACGAGGGCGCCCTTCCACCAAGGGCTGGGGAGCAGCAACCGTTAATCCTTCATCTGCCTGGAGTGAGCTGGGGCCCTGGGTTCCGACTTGCTCCCCAAGGTGTCTGTGGCGGGGACTCCCTGGGAACCAGGCTGGGTCTGCATCCTCGGCCCTGGGCTGGGCGGGTGCTGCTGGGACCACCTGGGCCCTGGTACCCTGGGCAGGGGGGAGGAGCGGCCAGCCTGACCTCAGCGAAGGCTCCTGGGTCCCTGGGGCCACCTGCGGCCACCTGGGGCCACCTGCGGCCTGTGCCCAGAGGCTCTGAAGCAGGATGGCCGGGCCCACGGGAGGGGCGGCAAAGGGTTAAGGCTGGCTGGGGGGGCCCTGCCTCGGCCTCCCTGGGCCTCCCTGCGTCAGGGTTTCAAGGTTGTGACTCCCTCTGGGGGAGATAATCCGGCTTCTTGATATTTTCTTCCACTTCTCCGGCGGCCCGAGCACAGCAGCCGTGGGAACCCCCCTCCGCCGTCCAAGGCCACTGCACACAGGCCCTTCCCGGGCACCCTTGGCCTTTCCGGGACCCGCACCCACGAGGAAGTGCTGACCGGGCAGCCCTGTGCGTGTGCCTCAGCACCCCTCGCGCTCCCACCCGCCCGCCCCGGCTGGGCCCCCTGCACCCCGGCCTGGAGCCAGGCTGAGCCAGGTCCCCGCTGCCCCGGGCTCAGGGGCTTTCACGCTGGGACGGGGCTCTGACGACGGCCACTGCCGTTCACTCGTGGTCCCTTCGTGTCCCTCGGGTCCTCGGCCAGCTCGCCCACGGAGACACGCCCTCGGCCCCCAGCCCCCCAACCGCAGGCCCCTCGGCAGCTCTGGGAGCCCCGGTCCTAGGGCCCTTTGCTGAGGGGAACCGAGGCCCCGACAGCAGGCCGAGCCCAGCATCCAGGGCCCGGGCTCCGGGGACCCTCGGGGGCCCCCTCCCCACTCTGTCCACAGAGAAACTGGCTGGCTGGCTCGGGGAGGCTGCGGGCGCCGTGTCCCCAGGGCCCCCTGCCTGGGACGGAGCCGGGAAGGCCCAGAGGCCCCTGGATCTGGGGAAGGGGCTGCTCCCCGCGGCTCTGGGTCACGGGGAAGAGGACTGGTCCCAACGGCCAGGGGGAGCAAAGGAGGGCGCCCCCGGGGGACTGAGTGTGCGCTCACATGTGGGTGGGCTTGCACGGGGTGGGGGTGCTCTGGGGCCCTGATGGGGAGGGACAGCGAGGCCTCTGAGCCTGGGAATGCAAGTGAGCAGAGCCCCTGCCCTCTGTCCCCAGGCGCTGGAGGGGTGACCGGGCAGGTGCCCGCGGCTGGGCCCCCAGGGACACTGGGCACCGGGTAAGGGAGGGTCGGTCGGGGCGGGGCGGCGGCCCTGCGAGACGGGGGCTGGCATGGTGCGCGTCTTCAGGAGGGACCAGCTGACCCTCCACCCTCAGCCCTGCTGGTCTCTCCTGGGGCCCAGCCTGGCGGGTGGGCGCTCCCTGGGAGCCCCGAGGGGTCAGCACCTGCCAGTCAGCGGCTCCACGCGGGGCAAGGCGGGCAAGCTGGCCCCGTGCCAACCAGGGCCAGGAGCCTGGGGGGTGATCCCCATGAGGGTGACGGCCACCGCGAGGACATCCAGGGTGCAGCGGCTTCTAGCCCGGCCCTGCAGCCCCTCCTCGGACCCGCGGTCCCCCGCCCGCCCCCTTGACCTCTGCTTGGACGGCAGCTGGGCCGGCCGAGGGATGGGGGCAGGGGCAGGGGTGGGGGAGGTATCCATTTATTTCGCCGTGTGGGGGGAGGCCGAGCCCCTCTGAGAACAGGGGGAGGGTGTGGAGGGCCCGAAGGGTCTGGATGTAGGGTCCCCCCTCCCCGGGGATAAGGCCACCCTGGGGACGCCCATCAGCTGCCTCCTGGCCCGAGGCTGCTTCCCGGCGGGGGGGCCGTGGGCCGGGGCCGTGGGTCCAGGCTTCGTCCAGTTTTGAGCTTTCCTGTGCCCCCTGGTCCCTGGGGGGGGTCTCAGCTCCCGGGCGCCGGGGAGAACCCTTAGTTGCTGTGGTTTCCCCGGTCACAGAACAACAGCTACGGAAACAGCAACACGGATGGGGACGGGCCCCAAGGAGCCGGGTCCTCACGCTGGCTCCCCGCGCCCTGGCCCCGCGGCCACGCAGTCCTCGCCTCTGCTCCGTGCACTCCGACTTATTTCAAGCTTTGACCTAAATTTCATACGTTGTTTCTTTTCTTTTTTTTTTTTTTAATTTACTTATGATAGTCACAGAGAGAGAGAGAGAGAGAGGCAGAGACACAGGCAGAGGGAGAAGCAGGCTCCATGCACCGGGAGCCTGATGTGGGATTCGAACCGGGGTCTCCAGGATCGCGCCCTGGGCCAAAGGCAGGCGCCAAACCGCTGCGCCACCCAGGGATCCCTCATACGTTGTTTCTTAAGTAAGTTCTGCAGAAACGGGCCTTCTCAGCGTGTCTCCGCACCCACGGGCCCTGGGGCTCCCTTACAGACCCGGGGGCGGGGGGCGGGTGCAGGGGGGGGGCTGGTGCAGGAAGGGCCAGTGCAGGGGGTCCAGGTGCAGGGGACGCCGGTGCAGGGGGCACCGCAAAGACACGTGCTGAGCTCTGAACCAGCGGCCGCGCAACCGCACTCCCCGCCCAGAATCCGCCCCCAGCCCAGGCACTGCCCCGACCCCCAGGTGACCCCGGGCCCTGGGGTGGCGCGCCCCTGGGATGCAGGCATCCTTCCCGGTGGCTGGCATTCTGGACGCGTCTCATCAGCGACGCCGAGGACGCCCGTGCCATCCTGCTCCCTCCGCCTCCAAAGCGCAGCCAGAGCCGCGGGCTCCTCAGGCGTCAGCTGCCTCCTCCGGGCCTCATCCACTGGGGGTCGGGGTCACAAGGATCGTGACGCAACGGTGAGCCGCTCGCTTGCCCAGCACCCACCGGCGGCTCCCACCTTTCTCAGAGCAAAGGATCCCCAAGCCGTGACCCGCCATCCCGCAGGCCTCGGACCCCGGGCTCTCTGCACCTGCTGCCCCAGGGCCGGGGCCACCAACCTCCTGTGTCCACCCCGCGGGGCTGCCCTGGCCCCCGCTCTCCACTGCCTGTCACTCCCCTCCCCGGCCCCCACGCCGCCGCCTGCGGTTCCCTCTGCTGCCGGAGGGCCTGTGTCCCCAAGGTGGGGACGCTGCCCCCCCCACCGTCATCCCGCTCGCCAGGACCAGGACCGGGACCAGCAGGGACAGGGCCCTGCCCCTTGCTTCCCCACCACTGCCCGCAGCACCGCAGGCCACCAGGAGCTGCTGCGTGTCCCAGCAGTCGGGCCGGGGCTCCCCAGCCTCCTGCACGCGCACACGCACACGTGGGGCTGGAAACGGGGGTGCGAGGGGACGACAGTCGGATCTGTTGTTTCAAAATTCATGAAAACCAAAAAAAACAACAAAAAAAAAACAAAATTCATGAAAACCTATGCTCCTGAGGCAGCGGGCGGGCATGGGGGGGGCAGGCCCTGCGGTCAGGCGTCTGCCCACGGGGACACCCGCCCCCCCCCCTGCAGCAGCGCCCCCAGGCCCCGGCCCAGCTGGGCACCGCGTGTCGCAGCCCCACACACCCCACTGGGTGTCGCCCATCTCCTGGGTCCGGAAGGGGAGTCCACTTGGCAGGGGTTGGGCCAGCCCGGGGGCGGGAGGGGCAGTGGGATCCTTAGTTCCCCATTTTACAAATGAGGAAGCGGGTAGACCCGGGCCGCCCCAGGAGTGGGGGGGTGGGTGGGAGCGGGTCTGCCCCTGCACAGAGGCCGGGGCGCTGGGCTCTCCTGGGCAGGGGGTGGGGTCACCGTGCCGCCTTCGCCTTCCCCTTAAAAGCTTAAAAACAAGACTGTAGGGCGCCGAGCTCTGCCCCCTGCCCCCCTCCGGCCCCCTCCCCCCGCCCTCTTGCAGCCCCGGGAACCTCGGGCAGCGGCTCTGGGGTCTGCTCCGGGGTCAGTGTTGGTGCAGAGGCTCGTTGCAGGCCCGCGGGCAGCATCGGGCTCTGGCGCTTGCCCTCCGTCCACCCACCCACAGCTGATTCGAACCGGGAGAGCAGCTGCGGGGGGCGGTGGCGGGGGTCCTTGGTCCTAACGTCCCCTCCTCCCGACACGGCCGGTCACTCACCCGGGAGGTGGCCACTCCGTGCACCTGGGCGGCTGTGACCCGGCCCAGCCCACAGCCCCGAGCAGCCCCGCTGTCGAGCCCCAGCCCACCCCGCGCTGCGGAGGCCTGAGCGCCCAGGCCAGGTGGGCCCCGCCCCCGGAACCTGCATGAGGCCCCCCAGAGGGAGCTTGTGGCACGGTGCTGGGGTCCCACCTCCCCAGGGGAGGGTCCAGAAGCCTCTTGGGCCTGACCTTGAGGTGGTCCTAGGTGCCCCGGGAAGCAGGACTGGGTGGTGGGGCCCACAGCACCCTGGTGCCCCACTGTCATCAGCTTTGTCCAGGCCCTGAGGAAACCTCGGCTCCGCAACCCGGGGCACCCCGAGATGCAGGCACACCGGGGAGGCCCCGAGGGGCTGCAGACCCACACCTCCTACCTGGAGTCCCCTGTGAGGCACCCTAGACGGCACCAAGGTCGTGGGTGCTGTGGGGCCAGAGGGAGCCCCCGTTGGGGTCTCAGTTTGGGGGTGTTTGCTGGGGAAGGGCTTCTGCAGTGGCCCAGGACCCAACACAGCCTGCAGGGCTGCAGCTGCCCCCCCTCTGTCCCGCGGAGTCACCGCTGAGGACCCAGAACCCAGTGCCTGGCCACCCGCCCACCAGGTCTGGGTGCAGGGCTGGCCGGACGTGCCCCTCCCACCCGGCCCCAGATGCTCAGGACCACTCCAGGCTGTGGGGCCAGCGCCGTCCCGCCTCTACCCCAGGACGCAGCCCCGAGGGCCACCTCTACCGGTGAGCCCCAGGCAGGAGCAGGCAGGCGGGTCCCCGGCTGTACCGGCCCCCGCACATCCGGGCTCGGCCACCTCCCACCCGTCCCACAGCCGCCAAGAGGCCGCCGTGGGCTCTGGTGACCCGGTGTCCAGGCAGATTTTGTGGCTCTTGACGCTGACGTCCCGGAACAAGCAAGCACCACCTGTAGCCCAGACGTCCAGGGCTAGTGGGGTGTGGACCCCGGAGCAGGAGCCTGGCCCCCCACTGCCCGGCAGCTCCCTGTCCTGCAGGGGCAGGCTGTGTAGACCTCCGAGCCCCCCTCCATCCACCGCGGTACCCAGGTGCCACCCAGATGCCACTGGACCCGAGTCTCCACGTGCCTCCCGGCTGGGGACCAAAACCTCGGTCCCTGCTGCACCCAGCTGCAAGCCCCGACGCGGGCCTCGGTGGCTGCGGGGCCTGGACAGTCTGACTCAGGGCTGCTGAGGTGGCTTGTGGCTCTGACGCAGCTTCCTGAGCCCCGCAGGGCCAGGCTCGGGCCGCAGGAGGTGGGGCGCGGGCAGTGGGAGCGGGGGGGGGGGGGAGGCTGCTCCCAGCAGGAGGGTGCAGCCCCCTGCCGTCCCGCAGGCCAGGGGACCCCAGAGCAGCACCAGGTCGTCTTGGGGGTCGCCTGGAGCCACTCATCGAGGGCGCTTCCCACTCTTCATGTGCCCCCTCCTGGGGAACCTGGGGCAAGGCCAGGGGTGCACCCCGAGGGCCTCCGCAGAACCCTCCACAGGAGGCCAGTGTGGCTGCCGCAGGATGTTGCGGCTCCGCCAACCGCCTGCGTGACGCAACACCCCCCAGAGAGGAACTGCGCATCCACAATGACGGCAGCACAGCTCGGGGCTGGAGGGAACAAGGCCCACGTCTTCACTTGCCGACGGGCGGGGGAGCTGGGGGGCGGGGGGACTGGGGGCCCTCGCGTCACCCCTGAGCACCCCGTGCCGCAGTGGCCCACCCTGAGCCTGCTGGGTGCAGGGGCCCTGGGGGCGCTGGGGGCACTGGGCAGCGGGTCACGGGGCCTCCAGCTGTCCCAGGGGCTCCAGCCTGGCCACCTTCATGTGCAGAACCTGAGAACACGCGGGTCCGAGGGGCGCCGGCACCCCGGGAGCGCCCCGGCACCTGCGCGCAGCCTCAGCCCAGGCCGACAGCGGCGTGAGCACCACGGGTGACGGGTGACCGTGCAGCGGGGGGTTCTGGGCAGCGGGAAGGGAGTCGGGGCGCAGGACACAGAGGAAGGGGTGGTCACGGGAGGGGCGGGCGCTCCCCCTCACCCTGTGTTCCAGGGCCCGGCTGGCGGGAGCTGCGCCCTGGGCCGCGGCCGGGGGCTGGGGCAGGCTCCGCTCGGCTCCGCTCGGCTCATGGGCGCCGGACGCTGCACGGCAGGGGTGCGCGGCGGCCGCGGCACGTGCTCAGCCTGCTTCCAAGAGTCAGCAGCCCACGAGGACGCCCGCCCCGCCCGCGCCCGCGCCCGCGCCCCCGCCCCGCCTCAGCACAACGTCCCCCGCGGGAAGCACAGGCCCAGACAATGCCCCGGGCCGAGAGGAGGCAACGGTGCGTCTGCCGCAAACCCCCAAGAGAAGTGAGTGGTGCCAGGGCCTCAGTCCCCCCGCGGCGGCAGCTGGTGGGGGCGGGGGTCGGCACCTCCGCAGACGGAGCCCCCACCTCGCCCGCCGTCCACAGGGGCCACGCAGGCCGCTGCTCCTGGGACTCGATCTTCCCTCTGCGAGAGCGTTCGTGGGCAACAACCCCACCAGCGGCCAGTGGGCTGCTCCCCGCGGGTCCGCTTGCACCGGGGCCCATCACCTCCTCTCCGCGCTCAGCACACTTCCCGCTTCCTCCAGGAACCGGCTCATCAGGATCTGGGGTCCCCGAGGGGACCGGGCTGGCTCCTCCGACCTGACCCCCGACTTCTGGGCCCGCACACCCACCCTCCCTGCGGCCTCGTGGGCCCAGAACCAGGGACCCTCAGTGCAGGGGCACAGGGAGCAGGCGTGTGGCATGGGGGCTGCTCTCTGGCCCTGACGGCCCCAGCACGCACAGGTGGGGGCACCTGTGCCCGGCTGTGACCCCCGGGGCTCCTGGGCTTTGGTAACTGGTGAGGAGTCCCGGGGGGGCGGGGCAGTGCAGGCCCACCAGACTCCGCTCCTTGCTTCTGGAATATTCCATAGTTGAGATGTTTTCCTGGAAGGGAAGGCGCCCCTTCTGCTCCCCGAGAGGCACCCGGGTCCCTGTACCTTGACCACCCCCTGCAGCACCCCCAGCGCCTGCTCCTTTTGCTCTAGCAGCTCCTGCACCCCCCGTGTCCGGGTGCTCCCAGGGCCCCCTGGCTGGGTCCCCACTGGAAGGCAAACAGCCAGCCTTTAACCCGGAGGCTGGGGGGGGGGAGTTGGGGGGGGGAACGCGGGCGTCGTGGGCAGGGCCCCACCCTGTGCACACACAGTGGCCTGTCTTCTCCAGAGTCTGTGACTCCAAAGAGTCTTTGCACAGGAGGGTGCAGGGCAGGCCTGTGACATAGCAGACGCACCAGCTCAGAGAAGAGCCTGGCGCGGCAGCCACGCGGGGGGGTGGGGGGGTGGGGGGGCAGGCATGGAGCCCAGAGGCACCACGCAGGCTGGGTCTGCATGCTCTGGATGGCTCCTGCACAGCCTGAGGCCGGGGCCGTGGGCTCCCTCGGGAAGCGGCAGCCTGGTGGCCTCGCAGCCAGGAGTCCCCTTGCTGTCCCCTGAGCGAGGACCTGCCTGCTGCAGGTGTGAACCCCAGAGCCACGGGCCTCACCCCTCGGACCCTGCCCCTCCGGGCACCTGGGTACTACCGGTGAGCACGGAGGCGGTGAGGTCCGCCCACGGCCTGTCGGCACTGGCACCGTGGGGTCCCGGGCCCTGCGAGGATTTTAAAGGGTGCACAGTGAGGGGCGGCCAGCGAGGGGCGGGCACCGGCCCATCACTCCTGCTGCCAACACACCTGCCTGGGTTTCTAGTCACAGCCTCGGGTCGGGGGACAAATGGGACGGGAGACAGCCCGGCCCGGCCCAGCCTGGCAGCGGACGTTCTGCACAGAGTCTGCACGGCCCTGGGGCGGGCGGGTCAGGCCCGGGAAGGGCCAAGGGCTGGGGCTGCGCTGCCGTCTGCAGCCCAGGGCTTCACCCCACTTCCTGGCAGAGAGCCACACCCCAGCATGACCCATGCGGCCGGGTCAGAGGTCGTGCGCCCGCCGGCCGGTCCCCGCAGGCCCGGGCCCCAGAGCCCCCTGGGCAGCCTGAGGGACGCAGGGGCCCTGACCCTGCTCCCCACTGCGGCCCCGATGCAGTCCTGGGTCCCGCGCACGTCATCCTGCTGTCACTTCCTCAGGGTCCCCGTCCTTGCCCGCCAGGGCCGCTGCTTAGGCTCTTTGACCTGCCCCAGCGGAAGGGCCCGCTCACTGCCCTGCCTCCGTGCCCCAGAACGACTGCTGGGCCGGCGGGTGAGACTGGCGCCCGGGCGCGAGCAGGGAGCCGGGAGGCTGCAGGGCCAGCGGGCCAGGGAGGGGGCGCCCTGCCTCGAGGACGCTCCAGGTCTGTGTTGCAGGCGGGACGTGCCTGTGCAGGTCGACGGGCCGCGAGCATCACCGCAGCGGCAGGGGTGCGAGCTCAGCGCGGCGCGGAGCCTGGCATCCACCCCCTTCCACCCGGGGCAGTGCCCGCGACCCCTGGGCAGAGGGGGCCGGAGACCCAGCGCGGCGCGGGTGCCCCGGGGAGGAGCGGCTGCGGGGGGAGCCCGGGCTGTGCCACGGCAGGGAGGCCGCGAGCCGGGCCGCCGGGTCTGACCGCCGGGCGCCCCCTGCGTCCGGGAGCGAGCGCCCTCGCCGCCGTCGCTGAGGTCCCGGGCCGGGCGGTGCTGCGGGCGGTGAGCGGGAGCCGGTCCAGCCGGGCGCGGAGGCCGCGGAGGCCGCGGAGGGCGCCGGGCGGCGGCGGGGACTGCGCGCTCGGCCTGGCGGCGCCCAGCATGGGACGGGCCGGGCTGTTGGGGCCGTTGCTAGGAGACGGCGCCCGCACAGCCCTGGGAGCCGGAAGGGGCGGGGCGACGGGCCGGGCTGTTGGGGCCGTTGCCAGGAGACGGCTCCCGGAAGGGGCGGGGCGACGGGCCGGGCTGTTGGGGCCGTTGCCAGGAGACGGCGCCCGCAGAGCCCAGGAAGCCGGAAGGGGCGGGGCGACGGGCCGGGCTGTTGGGCCCGTTGCCAGGAGACGGCGCCCAGAAGGGCGGGACCGCCAGCCGTTCCCTCGGGCCCCCGGGCCGCCGCCATCGGGTGGGGGAGGGGCCCTGCTCGAGTCGCGGCGGGAAGGAGCGAGTTCACGAGCTCGAACTCCGCGTAGTGTAGCACACACACTCTTCCATCGATTTATTTATTTTTATTTATTTATTTTTTATTATTTTTTTATTTATGATAGTCACAGAGAGAGAGAGAGAGAGAGAGAGAGAGGCAGAGACACAGGCAGAGGGAGAAGCAGGCTCCATGCACCGGGAGCCCGACGTGGGATTCGATCCCGGGTCTCCAGGATCGCGCCCTGGGCCAAAGGCAGGCGCCAAACCGCTGCGCCACCCAGGGATCCCTCTTCCATCGATTTAATAACAATTTCCCATTACTTAGAACTTGATCAATAACTTAATCAGAAAATATTTTTCAACGCAGTTTCAGCCTGGCCGCAGGTGCCCCTGGAGGGAGGGCCGGGTCCCGAGTAGGGGTGCAGCAGGGGCGCGGCCGGGGTCCCGGGTAGGGGTGCAGCAGAGACGCGGCCGCCGCCTCGGCTCTTCCGTCAGCACTTCTCCGGGCTGACCTGTCCGGGGGCGGGGCGGGGGCCCAGGCCGGGCGAGGCCCCTTCAGCAGACGCAGCAGCAGCTCCCGCTCAGGCCCGTCACCTCCTCTGCACCCGGGGCTTCAGAGCCACCTTGGGAGGACCCCCGCCCTGGGAGGAGGAGACAGCGGGTGATGCTAACATGCATGTGCTCCCAGGAGCCGCTTTAAAGCCTCTGGAAATGCGGGTCACGGCTCAGCAACAGGTGTCACCCGTGTCCCCAGCGAGGCCATGTTAAAGCTGGCGGACAGTGAGTGTCCCCCACAGGGCGGTGCCCCCGCCCCAGTCAGTCAGCCCGGGAGACCCAGCGCCCTGGGAGGGAGGCTTACCTGTGAGGCACCAGGATTGGCAGCTCCAGTCCCGGGCTTGACCGGGGGCACCGGGGGTGGTAAGGTCGCCTTGACAACCTGGAGGACAGACCGGGACACTCAGACACCGTCTCACGCCCCCGTGTCCCGAGCAGGCTCTGCTCCTGGCCACCCCGCAGGCTTCTCAACAAGGTGCCCCCAACACACTCCCCAGCCCGTGGCTGCGCCGGGGACAGAACCGAACCCCATTCCGGGGCCTATCCCCCGACCTACCTCACTGCCCCCTCCTCTCCCCAGTGTTTCCCAAGAAAAGCTCTTAAATGGCCAGAATGTGGGTCTTTGGAAGTTCAAGAGCCAAGAATTAACTACTGAACTTTGCATGTTTGTATTTCAGGTTTTGGGGGTGGTGG
This sequence comes from Nyctereutes procyonoides, assembly GCF_905146905.1. Classification (NCBI taxonomy): domain Eukaryota; kingdom Metazoa; phylum Chordata; class Mammalia; order Carnivora; family Canidae; genus Nyctereutes; species Nyctereutes procyonoides. The sequence goes on from NW_026575133.1 coordinate 33,331,719, forward strand.
GGTGGAACCAGGGAAGGCCCACCCCGGGGCACTGGCCACCCCACCCCTGCCCCAGGGAAGACCCTCGGTGTGCACAGCTCCCTTGTAGCCTTGACCACCACCACTCATTGGCCAGACCCCTTTCTGCCCCGTGGTCCCCATTTGTCCTGTCAAAGTCCCTCTAACCCTATTTTTGCAGCTTTTTAGTACGTCTAAAATGAGTTTAGGGCCTCCAGACACAGGCGGACCCTGGAGGTCACAGAGGAAGGAGTCATCTGCTGAGCATCTCTCAAAACATCTCTAGAAATCAGGTCCAAAGGGAAGCAGAGGACTTCATGGCGGAGGAGCCGCACACACAGCAGGGTCCGGCCATGGAGGGCCCCCACGACCATAGAGGGGCCCAGGCGCAGGGGTGGGTGGGGGGAGTCTCCCAAGTGGCCCAGGCTTCTCACCTGCTTGGGCTTCAGCTCAGGGAGGGGCGCGGCAGGAGGAGCAGGCCTGGGCTGGTGGGAGGGAGGAGAGCAGTCAGGTCCCCTGGGCACCCGGGTTTCTTTAGCAGATGTCCTCTCGGACAGCACCATCGACCAGCCCAGCCCATGGGGCAGCCGCAGCCCTGGGGTCCCCGGCTCAGCACATCCAGCCCCCAGCCCCTGCACTCCCCACCTCAGACCCACTGGGAACCCCCGATGGCCTGGCTGCCGGGCCCCCTGTGGCTCACCTGCTGTGGGGGCGGCCGGGTGTACACAGGAACCGTGAAGGCGGGGTTGCACAAGGTGGCTGAAGGCTGCGGGGAGCAGGGGCAGGAGCCTGGGTCTCACAGGGAGCAGCGCCCCCAGCTCGGGACGCAAGGCTCCCACCCTCCCAGGGCGAATAAACTGCGTGCAATGCACCGCCCCGCCCCACTGCCCAGCAGGGCCCAGCCCAGGTGCGACCCCCACACCCCCTCCCTCAGCCTTGTGGAGGGGGCTCAGGTGCTGGGCAGCAACAGAGGGCGTCTGGGCCTTAACACCTCCCGACTGACCCTGCAGAGGCCGAGAGCCTCCCGACCAGGTTCAAGCTCCCGTCCCGTCCCTGGCTCCTGTGAGCTCTCAGACGGTCCACCCCAAAGCCTGCTTCTGCCTCCCTGGGGCAGCCCTAAGCTGCTGGCGGGATGGCCCAAGGATGGCCCAAGGATGGCCCAGGGATGGTCCAGGGAGCGGGGATGCTGTGCTTACAGCGAAGGGTGGCTGCTTAGGGGTCGCCGCGGAGGCCATGGGCCTGGCGGGCTGGCAGGGGTGGATGGTGGGGCCCGGAGCCCCACCCTTGGCCGGCACGCCTTGCCCCTCGTGGAACAGGGGTTGGACAGCCCCTTGGCAGTCGCGGGCGCTGCGCTCCTGGGGAGAAAGCACAGCTGGTCAGTGTGTCCTGGCCTGGGGCTCTGGGCCAGGGACTCAGGGGCTCCCCTGTGTGTCCCTCAACCAGCAAGACGGGGCAAGGTCCCGAGGCAGCTCCGAGGCGGCGGCCCAGCATGCGCGGTGGAGAGCCGCTCCTGCAGAGCCCCCATCTTCCCAGGTGTTCTGGCACCAACTCGGGTGTAGACGGAGGAGCTCTGTCTGGGTCACCACCTCCGCCTGTCACCAGCGCTTGTCACCTGCACCCTGCCCCGCTCAGGGAGAGGCAGAGGCCCGAGGCTGCCTCTCTTCATCCTCCCGCAGCAGCAGGGCATTTCCCAACCGTGTGAGCACGGGAAGCGCTCCCTGCAGGTGATGGTATTTTGCAACCCGCAGCGGACTCACCTCCTACAGGTGGGGATCCAGCCCTTCCGGTAGAGGAGCATGGCCACCAGGAGCGCCAGAGCCAGCAGCAGCACGAACATCAGCACGCCCACCAGGAGGTCCCTGGACCCTGTGGGGTGTGGGAGGCCAGGTGTCAGAGAGCCCCGAGTCGAGTCGAGGACTGCAAACCCAAATCCTTAGCAGTGCCCCGAGGGGCCTGGGGGCACAGGGTGTCCTCCACCCCGCCCGGTGCCTCTGAGGGAGGACCCCATCAGGCTGTGTAGGCATGAAGGCCCCAGGGCGGCCGGGCCCACCTGTGTGCCTGTGCGGCAGCAGCTCTGTGCAGTAGGGGGGCGCCCAGCCCGGGTGGCAGTGGCACTCGTCCTTGTGGTTGCACACCTGGGGGTGAGTGGGGGTCAGGGCCCGGCCTGACCGGTGGGGCCCTGGGACAGGCCGTAGGGTCTGCTGAGGGGCACCCCTACCCCCTGGACCTCCACACCCCATCCGCTGCACCGCCCAGGGCCCAGCAGGCCAGGCCTCAGGCCGGAGAGGGGCTCTGCTGTGGCCCCGCCGATGGAGCTCCGCCGTGGGGCTGCCATAACCAAGGGCTACGTCAAAGGTGCTGACGGCAAGGCGAGCACGTGAGGCCTGCGGGGCACACCCCAGCCCCTGCCGTTCCGAGCTCTCAGGGGCCGACTGTCCCCGCATCACCTCACGAGTTATCGGTTATCAAGAGCTGATCGCGCTAGTCCATGTTCCGGATCGTTTCAAGCCTGCGCAGCCTGTGCCCGTGTGTCCACCGGCACCACTGCCCTGGACCTCTGTGCTCACCGGGGACGCCCAGTCCCCCCAGTTCCAGCCAGCAGGCCCGGCTGGGCCTCTCACACGCCCCCAGGGCGCTGGCTCTGCCCCTGCCATGCCTGGGCTCGCCCCCAGCCCGGCCCACCGGTCTCCTTCAGCCCCAGGGGGCAGGTGGCGGGATGTCCCCGGGCTCACGTACCCCATGGTTGTTGCACTGGGCGGAGCAGTTCCTGGATCTGTAAACTTGCAGGTGCTGGCAGAGTCCTTTCCAGCAAATCTGGGGGGCAGCAGGGGGCTCCTTAGGCAGACGTTCCAGACCCACCTCCACCGGCGGCTGAAGCCGACCATGGCCACTGCCTCCAGGGTCGCCCGGTCCCCGCTCCGTCTGCTGGCCAGCCAAGCCCACTGCCGTGCCCGGGGCCAGAGGCCTGGCCTCCGCCATGCCCAGGGGCGTGGAATGCAGGGCAGAAGGGTCTTCAAGCCCCGGGAACTAAGGGCAGGGTTTCCGGAGCCCCCCACCCCCCGCCCCTGCTGAGTCTCTACTGGGAACATAGAGGAATCTGTGTGCACGGCCCTTGGACCAGGGGCTCGCCCACGAGGGACGTGTGTCTAGGACCTGGAGGTCCAGCAGCCTGACCGCCTCATAGGACACGTCCAGGCCCACGTCTGGGTCACAGCCAGCCGATGCCCTGTCCTCACCCTGTCCTCGCCGCACCGGGTGCCCTCAGGCACGGGCTCATACCGAGCACCTCCCTCCAGGACGAGAGCCTGGCAGGTGCCCGTGGGGAAGGTGAGGGCGCAGGCACTCCGTTCCAGAGGCTTCTGTCCTCCCTCACAGTAAAGGACGCCACACTTGTTGACTCTGTGGAGAGGAGCATGCCATGCCGCCAGCCCTGCTGGGTCTGCTGCCCGGGGCACGCAGACTCCCCCCTTTGGAGGACCCGGAGGGCTACACGAAATGGGGCCCAGAGCCCTGGGACAGGCCATAGGGTCTGCTGCGGGGCATCCCTGCCCCCTGGACCTGTACCTACCCAGGCCCAGCCCCAGGGACGCAACCCTCCCTCCCACGAGGGCAGATGCTCAAGCCTGGGGGTCCTGGGGGCGGGTGGACCCCCTGGAGAGCCCCTGCTCCCCCCGATTCAGGGCAGCCTCTTGGGCAGCCCCACGCACAGGGACAGCCTGTGGCCCTGGACCCAGGGGAGCCAGCCATGGATGAGCACTTACCTGCTGGAGCCAAGAAGGAAACTGCCCTGGCAGCCTGGAGAGAGGCTGTGGGCGTAGCATGTCTCAATGGCAACCCGGGAGCCTGTGGGGGCCAGGAGGTCAGTCCCCCAGCTTGGGACACGCAGCCCCCTGCAGGCCTGCGGGTCCACGGCCAGAGCGCACAGGCCTCACCTGTCCCCCACAAGTCCTGGCACCTCTGGGCCAGCGAGGGGCAGACCCCATTGTAGCAGTAGCCTCCTGGGCAGGGCGTGCCGTTCTCCTGGAAGGCGTCCTCCGGGCACGCTGGCTGCTGGCCATCACAGTACTCCTCAAGGTCACACGCATCCTTTGGGGGGCGGCACAGCTCACCGGCAGGGGTCACCTGCGCAGCGGAGCAAAGCTCACGTGGGGAACGCAGGCCCCCACAGACCCACGCCTGCCCTGCTCTGGGCCATGTCCTCGGCCCCCCCCACCCCTGGCCGGGGGGCGGCACTCACCCTGCACTCGCGGCAGCAGGCGCCCTGCGCACACTCGGCCCCCGCAGCCAGCCGGCAGGTGGTGGCGTTGCAGCAGGGGTTCTGACAGGCCTGGGGAGTGGGGCAGGGCCCCGCAGAGGTGGGAGTGGGCTCCGGGCTGACCCGGGACGCCCTCCAGAAGCCCCCGCGGCTGGTTACCCGAGTCAGAGCACGCGGATGGGGCGGGCGCCCTCGGCCTGTACCTGGGGCGGGCCGCAGTCGCACTGCTCCCCACGCTCCAGAAACCGGTTCCCACACACGGGGTCGCCCACCAGCCGGTCGGGGTCCGGGGCGTTGGCCAGGCAGGCCGTCCGCGGCTTCTCCATGAAAACCTCCAGGTCCGTGCGGCTGCAGTGGCTGAACATCTTAGGGAACTCGGTGCTGGGGGTGCAGGGTGGTGCCTGTCAGGGGGTGGTGGGGGCGCCCAGGCAGCCCGCCCTGCGCACAGCCCCTGGCCTCACCCGATGCTGGCCGCCATGACACAGCCGCCGCCCTCCTGGGGCACCGGGCAGTAGCAGCCTTGAATGTTGTCGTCGTGGTCCATGCCCAGGTTGTGGCCCATCTCGTGGGCCATGGTGGACGCCACGCCGACCGGGTTCCCGAGGCTGTGGTCCTAAGGGAGAGGCCGCGGGGCTGATGCTCCCGCCCGCCGCCCGCCCCGACCCGGGCTGGGCACTGCCCCCCAACACCTCCTAAAGCATCGGCGCGTCCTCCCGGGGAGGCAGGTGCCCTGACCCTCCTCGCCCAGACCCCCTCCGCACCTGGTTCACAGCCCCCGACTCCCGGGAGCACATGGCCGACACCTTGGCCAGTCCCACGGTGGTCCCGGTGAAGTCGACCCCCCTGAAACAGCAGTGCACCAATGTGGACGCCCCGAAAACTGCCTCCCTCCCTGGGTTAGGGTCTGGGCTCTGCGCCTGGCACCGAGCACCCAGCACGCCCCGCCCACTGCCGACGATGCCCCGCCCCCGCCCGGCGCCCCGCCCAGCGCCCCGCCCACTGCCGGCCATGCCCCGCCCCCGCCCGGTGCCCCGCCCACTCCCAGCCATGCCCCGCCCCCTGCCCCGCCCACTCCCGCCCATGCCCCGCCCCCCGCCCACTACCGAGCCGGGGATGGGGGCGCCCTCGGCTCTGCGCCCAGGCACCTCCCCCGTCCCCGTCCCCCGTCCCCGTCCCCCCGCCCCGCCCACGTACGTGATGAGCTGTGCGTTGTCGTGCTGGTGCCGCCCCACCAGGTTCTCCACCCGCCACCGGAGGAAGTTCTCCAGGGTGGTGTCGGGGTTGGGGCTCACGTGAATCTCGTCCCCATGGTTCCAGATCTGCAGGCCCACCAGGAAGACCCGGAAATCGAGCTCCTGGTAGAGCTGGGAGGGCCGGAGAGCGCGCGGTCAGGCTCAGGGACAGCGGAGCCCCTGCCGCACCCCGCCCCCCCCCCCCCCCCCCCGTCCCCCGCGGGGAAGCAGCTCCCACCTTGTCCACGTGGTTCACGACCTCCAGCACCCGGCTGCGCACGGCGGCCCTGCTCCCCAGCTTCTGGAACTGCAGGGCGGCGGACCCTCAGGGGCCGGTGTCCCATCCGCCGCCCCGCTCCCAGCCTGCCCACCCCGACCCCCAACGGCCTGCCCCCCACGGCCTGCCCCCCACTACCTCTGTGCTGTCCACCACCACATACAGCTCCACGTATTGGGTGTCTCGGGCCAGTGGCCGGTTCTGGAGACACAAGAAACTGGTCAGCGGCCCCAGCCACAGTCCCCCTGGCCCTGGCCGGGTTTTCACACAGTGACCTGTACTCGGGTCCTGTGGCGGGCACCCTGCTCAGGACTCGGGGTGCCCACCCAGAGGCTCCAGTACGGGCTCAGGAGCGACCTCTGTAGCCACCGGCGAAGCCAGGCCCATCGGCCACAGGGACCACACGGAGATGCCCAGGCCGTGGGACTGGGGACGGCAGGTAGAAGCCCCCTGAGCCGGGCACAGGGGCGGTCGGGATGCGGGGTCCCTGTGCCCAGGGGTGGGGAAGCGGGCCCGGGCCTGCCCTCACCCGGGGCCGGAAGGCCGCCGACACCCGAGGCCCCAAGGCCTTCTCCAGGCTGCTGTCGCTGACCCCGCAGGTCCCGGCCTTCCGCAGCAGGTGCTCCGCTCGGTACAGCGCGTGCTGCCCCTCTTCACCGCCCCCCTCCAGCGGCTCGATGAGGTGCACGGTGGAGCCAGCCCGGAAGAAGCCCCTGAGGGCAGAGGGGAGCCAGGGGCTCTGAGTCAGCATGTGCGCCGGCCCGAAGGGCAGGGGCTCCTCTGGGGGCTCCCCCCACGCTGGGAGGGTCGGGGAGCTGCACACGGAGGGGGGGGGCATCCGGCCCAGGGAGCCCGCAGCCTGGGACCTGTGACGCCAGCGACCGGTGCCAGGTGCCAGCGATGGTGATGCCCGCGGCACGAAGGTCGCCACGCCCAGCCGGGCCCTCCTCCCTCCTGACCCCCCCAGCTTCTCTAGAGCGGTGGGGACGCCAGGCCTCCCCCGGTGTGCGGCACCCACCTGAGGCCCGCACAGGTGCTGAGGCTGGCGGCGGAGTCCTGCTGGCCCTCCACGTGGCCCTGGTAGAAGCAGTGATCCTGCGGGAGGGAGGGGGCGTGAGGGGGTGTGAGGGGGCGCACCTGGGCCCCCCTCTGCCCGCCCCCGGAGGGCTACCCTGGGGCTCATACCTGCCCTTGTACCTGCTCCACCACCTGGGAGCCGTTGGCAGCCCTGTAGGTCTCAGTGTAGCCCGAGCCCACCAGGTCCCTGGAAAAGAGCCACTGTGATGCCTTGGGCCCCCCTGTCCCCCCCAGAAGCTGCCGCGGGCATGGAGGAGAGGCTGGGCCAGGGAGCCACATGCCTAGGACGTGAGGATGCTGGGGGGCAGGGGTGGGACCAGCCTGGGGTGCTGCAACCCCTCCACTCACCTGTTCTTCCGCAAGTGCAGGGTGAAGGTGTGCTCTTGGGCCCCAAGGACGTAGCTCACACTCTCTGGGTACAGGTCCTGAGCCTGGGCACAGAGAGGGGTCCAGCGTGAGGGGCCTGCCCCCTGAGATCTGAAAGCCCCTCATGGGACCCTGGGGGTGTTCAGCGTTGGGCTAGTATTAGGAAGCTGGGGCCGGGCAGGCTGGAGCTCTACCTCAGTCTCCCCATCTGGGCACACAAGTAACCACGAGGATCCCGTTCCCCCGGGAGCAGGGGGAGGGGGAGACGGCGCCCCCTGGCAGCCCTGATCCAAGGTAGCAGAGATGGGGGCAGGCACCTGATGGAGCACCCCAGGGCAGTGACCTCTTGGGACAGGATGGGGCGAGGGCCCAGGCAGTAGAAAGCCTTCCCCGGACACTGGGGTCAGGACGGTGCTGTCCCTCACGCACCCACACCCATGTGGGTTTCAGGAATGCCCCAGGCCACCTGGCTTGGGGAATCCCAGCCTGAGGTGTGTCACCACCAACAGGCAGGGTGAGCCATCCCCTCCGGCCCTACTGGAGGACTTTGACTAATCCAGCCAGAGAGTGAAACTGGGCCCACCCCCTCCCGAGGGCAGGGTGAGGCAGGATGCAGGGAGGGGAGGCCTGGGGGTGGAGGGAGCCCCGGCAGAGGGGCAGAGGCGCCTCACCGCTGGCTGGGGCTGGGAGCTTAGCGGCACCAGAGGCTCCGAGGACCCAGGACAGAGCCCCCAGGCCAGCATCCTGGGGAGACCTACCAGGTGGGAGGGCAGGGCTCGGCGGGCTCGGGGCGCTGGCAGACGTCGGGGCCACACCACCTCGTACTGCTCCACATGGGGCAGGGGGGGCCTGGGGGCGGCCACTGCGGGAGAGAAGGGGCTCAGCGGGCCTCCTGGGGCGTCCCGGGAGACCTGGCTCCCCTGCCCTGGGTGGGGCCAAGCGGGCTGCCGCGGACGGCTCCTCCCCGAGGCCTCAGGCCGACCCTCCTGGGGCCCGGGGGTAGGTCTGGCCATCCTGCCCGTCCCAGCGTACCCCGTAACTGCACCCACCTGAGGAGCCCACCTGAGGAGCCCCTGGGCCTGCCTGCAGGTGGTTCCCCTGCCCGGATCCAGGGCTCCTGGGGACCCCACCACAAACAAGCCTGGGAGTGGGGGGAGGACCGGAGCTGGAGCTTCCTCCACAAGTCACCCGGCGAGACTCAAGACTCCACTTGGTCTCTCTTAGGGTGTTAACCGGAGCGTCTCCCACCATCACCGCCCACCCCGGGAGAATGGGCCCCTCCAGCCTGGAGCTGGGAGCCACGGAAGCCAGCCCAGAAAGCTCCCAGCAGCAGCGGCCGCGGGACGGAGGAGGGTCCCCACGTGGCTAGGCCACCCCTCTCCCTCTCTCTCCTGCCTACCTACCCCCCAGCTTCAGGTCACTGCTCCCCAGGCTGGGGGCTCTGGGCGGAGGGGGCAGTCACCCCAAGGCTCCGGGGGGAGATGAGTCGCCACCCCACCAGCGCTGGAGAAATGCCCCAGGCGGCTTCTCCCCAGTTCCCCTTTGAAGTTCCGTCTGCCACCTTGGGCCCTGCCGGTGACGGCTCCCCGCTGCGCGCCCCACCCGCCGCTGACCCAGAGCTGGGTGCCGGAGGCCAGGGGACCTGCGCGCGCCCAGGACGCCGGCCCCTCGCCCACACTCACCTTGCAGACACAGCGCGAGCAGCTGGAGCCCCAGGCGGCGCATGGCCCGGGCGCGCTCCGGGCGCACGGTGGGGATCCGGGGCCGGACCGGGGGGAGCGCGGGGATCCGGGGCCGGGACGGGGGCGCGCTCCAGGCACGCGGCGGGGATCCGGGGCCGGGCCGGGACCTGAGCGCCGTGTGCGGGATCCGGGTTCCAGGGACGCTGCTGGCGGGAGGCGGCTCTGTGCTGGGGACTAGGTCGAGCCTCGGTGCCCCGCCCCGAGAGAAGAGCCCCTGGCCCGCAGCTTATCGGCCCCTCTGACGCCGGGAGGGGCGGGGCTTGGGGCCCACGGGGTGGGGCTCGCTCTGGGGTTCCCTGCGTCCCTCCTGGGCCCCTGGGGGCTCCTGATCGGCACCTGGCGCCCAGCATGGGGCGGGGGGAGGATAGAATGAACCGAAGGGTGGCGGACAGACTAAGCCGGCCCCTCCTTGCAAGCCCGCGCCCTGCCCTGCCCCAGGCAGGTGAGGAGGCACAGGGTTGCCCTCAGGCCTGCTGGCCCAGTGGCCGCCAGGGGCTTGGGCGCGGCTGTGGGTGGTGGCAGGGGGTGTTCAGGTGTGGATGCGCCCTCACTTCTGGGGGAACAGAAAGCTGCTCACACAGCACCCCGAGCCTCTTCCTGCCCTGCGGGAAGGCAGCTGCCACGCACCCTGGCTTCTCTGGTGGGTCCCTGTCACCTGGGCCGCCGCCCCCCCCCCCCCCCGACCTCCTAAAACTGAATCTCCACGGTGCAAGGCGCCCAAGCCGTGCTCTGGACACGCTCCCTGGGGGACGGCACATCAGGTGTGAGCGTGTGTTGGCCAGAGGTCAAAGTTTAGCAGATCAGCATTTCCCCCAAAGCAAATGGCATAAAAAAAAAAGGGCAGGAGGGGCTGCAGACTGTGAGCAGCCCGAGCAAGGGTGACAGGCTAGAGGCGGTCTGGACGCAAAGGCCCTCCCCCGCGTCCCCGCGCTGACACACCACTTCCCCTTTCCAACAAGGTATGGGAGCCCCCTCCTTCCCAGCGATCTTGATCTCATTTCCTTCCTTGTGTGTCGCAATTATTTAAGAAAAAGTCAAAGGCAAAGCCCTGTATCGGCAAAACCCAAAGCCGCTGTGGATGCACCAGCGCCCCAGGCAGCTGACCGGGCCGCCGCGTGCAGCTGACGCCAGCAGCCAGGAGCAGCACGGCCTCCTCCCAGGACGCAGGACCCCACGCAGCCCACAGAACCCGCCTCGTGCCCCCTTCCCGCCCTCCCCACCTGCTGGTCCCAGGCACCAGGCTTGCCCAGAGCCCGGGACCAGGACACAAGGTTCCTGGGCCACAGGGCAGCACAGGAGGCCCCAAGCCGAGGGCCAGGGTCTGCTCTGCTCTCAGTGCGAGGTTTGCACTTCGGGGCTCTGCGCCTTCAGCCCACAGGCCACCCCCGGGCACGCTGCAGATTGGAAGAGGAAGCAGTCTGGCTTGCAGGGGGAGCTGCGGCCAGGCTGCAGGTGCCCACACCCCTGCCCTGAGGGGGGACCCAGCCTCCAAGAACCTGCTTCTCATTCCTCCTTGCCTGCCAGGACTCCCCCACCCCCAAACAGGTGGTCAGAGCTGAACTGGGACAGTGACACAGGACCTCTGGCAGGTGGGCAGCATGGTGGGAGCACCAGAGCAGGGGGGGGTCCCAGCTGTGGGGCTGGATGGGGTCAGGTCCCAGCCACCACCTTGGGCGCTCCGCAGGGCTCACACGGCCGGGGCCTGCGAGAGCTCGAGGACCGGGCTGCCCCCTAGCGCTGGAGCCCGGGAGCCCAGGACAGTGTACCTGGCCAGGTGTGGACACCTGGACACCTGAATCCTGTGCCCTGTGTGGATCTTGGTAACTGTCTCCGTATTGCTCCACGCCATGTGTTTCACTTTGTCTTTATTCGGGAACAAACACATTATAAAAAGTCCCCCTGCACAACTGAAGCTCACGGAGGCACGGCTGCGGACACACCCACTCTGGTGGGGGGTGGCTGCCGCAGAGCGGAACCCGGGACCCCAACAAACGAGGGCAGCGAGAGGGGCCACATCCAGACTTTAAACGGTAACAGCACGTGGTTCGGTGATACTCAGGTAAAAGCTTCTGAGCTCCTGTCTCCGCAGCACCTGCAGCCTCACTGAGCGGGGACGGCGACCCTGGGCGCTGATGCTGGGGGGGCCCGCGGGACGGACACCTGGGGGGCTGCCTTCTGGCTCCTCTCTGCAGACAGGCGCTCCAGCCGCTCCGTGTAGAAGCCATTGAAGTCCAGTCTGAGGGAGGAGAAGACCTGGCTCCTGCAGACGCCCCAGAGGCCCCGCCAGCCAACACGTCCACCCCTAGGCAAAGGGTCAGCTCTGCCTCGGGGGTGAGGGACGCCCACCACACAACTGCCGCCCCTGGTTTAAGCGATCCTGACGTCAGGACTTGAACACATGCACACTGAAGGCAAGACAACCCAAACCCGACGAGGGGTTCGGGCAGCGGCATCCCCAGCAGAGAGCCTGTCCGCCCCCCTCCCCTGGATGTGGGGCCGGCCCAGGCTGGGGGCACCTCCCAGGCCCTGTACTTAGGACATCAGACAGCCCCCAGCCCGGGTGCCCTGGGAACCAGCTGGCGACTGCTTCTCCCCCACAGAGCAGGGCGTCCAGGATCCTGCCAGGCCCACTGGTGGTGCGAACCTGCCCCAGAGCCACAGCCTGGCTGCCCAGCCTGACCCCCTGCACCTGTCCTCCCCAGTGAGCCCTCCTGAGTCCTCAGGAATGTGCGGCCACACCCCAAGAGTGTGCAAGGCACCTGCACCCCAAGAGCCCAAGCGCAGGGAAGGAGGGAGTGACTAAGCGCTGCCATGACCCCGCTGCTTGCTCCCAGTGACTTCCTGGTCGAGCAGCACCGCGGGTCCCATCCTCCCTTGCCCACACCCTGGCTGCTCATGTGAACGTGGGTGATGCTACTGCCGTGTACGGCCCAGGCTGGGGGGCCCTCCAGTGTTCAGGATCCCAGCTGGGGGCGCAAAGCGTCAGGGAGGCCGACGCAGCCCAGCTCAGGGACCAACGCTGGGGGCACGGACGGGGCAGCCTGACGCCCTGACGCACAGCACAGCGGGGCACACACAAGGGGACACAAACTACCGCACACGCCCATCGGTCACTTCAGGGAGGGAGGAGTGACCAGCAGCACATGGGACGCGAGGGGCAGACCTCAGCCCGCACACCTGAGCAGACCCAGCGGGGGCAGCGCACGGGAGGCACCCACCTGGAGATGACGCTGGCCATGCTGTGCTCACAGTCGCTGGTGCTGTAGAGGCTCAGCCTGGCCAGGAGGTCAAGCAAGTGCGCCGAGAAATTCTTATCAAACTTGTTGATGGTCGCCTCGAAGCTGGATGCCAGCTGAGGGGCGTCCACGTGCTCCGCCAGGTACTGGAAGGCACGGTCGGGCACCATGAGCGCCCCTGGCCCGACCGCGGCTCTCTACCAGCTTGGCTTCCCTTTCCCCTCCCTTGTCACAGAAGGGGTCTGGGGGAGTTTCCATGTGACGGAAGGTAAGGGGGCCTCAGAGAAGTTCCTGAGACGGCGGGACACAGACACGCTCTGGCTGGGCAGCGGGCGCCCTGCCCTGCTCCCACCACCACATGGAAGCAGGTCCACGCACCTCAGCTGTTCTATACGTGGCCCAGATTTTCAAGTGAAAACGGCGATTCCTCCCAGCGCCCTCTCAGCAAGGGAGTGGCCTGGGAGCAGGGGCCCGGGCGCCGTCCAGAGTGGGGCTGGTGCCCAGAGACGCCTGCCCTTGCAGCGAAGGCTGGACCCTGACTGGTGACCGCAGGGACCTCCGCAGGACACCCAGCCCTGCCCCGGACACTGCGGCCTCGCCCTGGAGCACAGAGGACCCGAGGACGGGACGGTCCGGGGAGGACACCACCTAGGGCGTGTCTAGGTTCTAACGAGAATGAACTTGTTGAATCAAAGGGAAGACAGAGCAGAGGGCGGCAGCGGGACTGCTTCCCGGGCGGCGGCCCCAGCACGGCCGGACGCAGCTGCAGGCCACGTACCTTCCTGGCGAGCTCCTTGCGGGCGCGCTCCTCCGCCCGCTCAGCCTCCGTGGGCGGCCCCAGCATCGTGCCGCGCTCCAACGTCAGCCGGCCCAGCTCCCCGTCCAGCTTCATGCTCTGCGTGAATTTCTTGGGGTCAGAAAGAGACGCTGCTGTCAGTTTCAAGGCGCCCGGCCCAGGTGAAGCACGAGCCAGTGCACAGCTGGGGGGGCCTCTGCGGATCCGGGGGTGCAGGGGCCCTCACGACTTCCAAGGGCGCCGTCAGACGGCTCGTCAATGCAGTCTCGTCAAGACGGCATCTCCCCAGGGCGAGCCCCATATGGACCTGGTTCCCAGGCTCCTGTTCCCCCACACTGGCCCCCACCTTGCACGCTCTCCTGCCGGCCCCGCCAAGACAGACCCCCCAGGTCCCGAAGCCCTGGTGAACCCCCGTGTCACCCCCGCCTCCCAACACTTAGTTCCTGTGCCAGCACTTTGGGGCCACTGCTTATAACTGAAACAAACACCTTCCGTGGGACACCTCCTGTGGGACAGAGAGCGCCGGGAGCCCAGAAAAGGCTCGGGAAAGCGGCCCAGCCCACGCCGGCAGGCAGGGGTGGGTGGCCTGCGTGGCGGCGCACCTGCATGCAGTTGGTAAACATGACGCACACGGACATGAGTCTGGAGAAGACTTTGAGCAGCTCGGGGTTGGTCAGCATGCAGTCCTTCAGACAGTTGTCCAGGAAGCTCGTGTGGTGGCCCAGCACGTCGTCGATGTTGGATGCCTGCGTGGAGAGAGGGCACCTGCCATGGCTCCCGGCACGACTCTGTGCAGGAACCAGACCCCACGCGGGCCAGGCTGCGGCTGTGGCTTTGCATGTCCTTGCCCCCAAAAGTCCACAGTTCTGGTTCTTAAGCACAGAAAGCAAGAAGGGAACGGTGCTGCTGGCCCTCACGCTTCTGGGACGCACCGACAGGCCCCAGGATGTGCCGCGGGGGCCGCCCCATCCCTGAGGCTCTCTGCATAAGCTCAAGAGCCAGGCGCCCCCGCCCCCAACACTCGCACACCCTCGCCGCGCCCACCCAGAAAGCTCCCGTGTGTACAGAGGGCTCGCCTGCTCCTCAGCAGCCGGGGGCCGGTGCGGCACTCAGCCCCTGGCACCTGGCCCACGCCGTTCCCGTGAGACCCTACTTGGTGCCACACACCCTGGGTGCCGTAGAGCCTCTCAAGTGCTGTGACAGGGTGAAAGCTAAAACTCACAGATTTCAGGTTTTTCTCCAGGATGTGCCAAGTCGGTTCCATCACTTCAAACATCATGTAGTACTGAATGTTCTGAACGAAGTTGAGCATCCGCTGTCGCAGAGTGAAGGCGCCAGCAAACCTGAGCGAGCACGCGGCAGTTACAGCGCGGGGGACGCCGATCCCGCCTCACCGCAGCAGCCGCGAGCCCTCTGCCTTGTCCGGGGCCCACACAGGTGCACACGCCGCCTGGTGTCACCCACCGGTGTGCAAAGCAGCCTGGCCAAAACAGGGTGCCCCGCCCACACTGTGCAGCTCCACGTGCGCCAGCGGGAGCCAACAAATACTCCCAGACCTCAAAGGGCTCACGTTCTGATAGACCCGGCCACCCGCACGCCGGCACCGACAGCGGAGGGACGGCCAGCGTCCACGTGGCGGGCCAGGGCCCGAGATATGTCGCGGACCTAAGAGCTACGGGAGTGTGGGACAAACTGCCTTTTTAAGGGTGTGAAGAGGGAAACCGTCCTGCCCTGAGGGGAGCATCTGAGTGTGTGGAATGACGCACCACTTTGCGGAGTGCAGAGAGTACTGCTTGGCGGCTTTGTTGCTGATCCAAACGTTGCAGAGCTGCCGCTCCACGTGCTTGCAGTAGAACATGTGCCTGAAGAGCATCTGATAGCGGGTCAGGGCCTTCCTGCAAGGGAGGAAAAGGTGCACAGGACTCTGACACCTGGTGGGTGCAGGTGGCGTCAGACACCCTGAGGCTCACGGCCGTGAGTGGCCGAGGCTTTGACGTCACTGATGCAGCTCTGCACCCTGGCCCCCAGGCCACCCACGCTGGACACAAAGGGAAGCGGAAAGCTGCTGGGAACAGTCCACACGAGGCAGCGGCTGAGCAGATACGATCCTGCCTTCCTGGCAAACCCGGAAGGGCATCCAGGGAACTAGTGCCAGAAGGATCAATGCTCACCTATTGATGATCAGCGACAGGGGCCACTTGACGACGTAGTCAAAAGAGAAGGCCTCCAGGCCACTCAGCGTGAGCTCAGTGGGGTCAGCATGGACCATCGCCTTCTCCTGCTTGGTCTCGATGGCCAGAACCCGCAGGAGCTGAGTGATGAGGTCATGAGGCATCAGGTCGATCTTGAGAAAGACAAAGGAAAGTGCTGCGTCCTGACCGCTGCCCCAGCCCAGCCGCGCCGCGAGCTGGGGAAGCAGGTCCGGATCCGAGGCAGGTCCCCCCGACAGACTGTGCTTCGGGAAGGCTGGCTTACAAAACGAGGCTCTGCCAATAAAGCCCAAGCCGCTTTCCACCAGAGTGAAGGAAGAGTACAGAGAGATCGTTTTAAAAATACCCAATGGTGTAAACGGGAAACCACACAGCAAATCAGAAAAGCCTGAAGCCCTTCGGATCCATGACTTTATTTTACCACAGCGCCAGGCCCATGTCGAAACAGGAAGCACGCCCAGTGACAGCAGCAGTCGACCTTCCACAGCGCTGGGTCGGGCGCCAACTGCTGGTTCAGCTGGAAAGCCCGTGCAACCGCTGACCTCCCCTAATACGAACAGCCTCCTGTTGACCCAAACCCGCACCGACACGGCTGCCGAGCGCCTGTTCTGTACGTCTTAGCACGTAGCGTGTCCTCATGGGGGAAGCTACAGGACACGTTAAGGAAACGCGCCTGCATCGCTGTCCTCCCCTGGTCGAGTGTGCGCGTGTGAACAGACCCGCCGGGTCACCCGCGTGCTGTCCGAGGGTGAGCTGCGGGATCACCGGCCGGAGCTGGCTCTCCTGGGTTTTCACCCGCAGCCTCCTGCTCAGACTGCTGCTCCGCCTCCTCGGACGTGAGTAGCGGGTCTGAAGGGTGCTCCCCCACCCACCTTGAGGTCATCCTTGAAGGGATCAGTGTTGGCGGTGCTCATGCGCAGGGCCAGCTCCAGCAGCGCCTCCAGACGGGTGGGCGTGATGTCGTCCACCGGCTTCTTCAGCTCCTCCTCGGTGAGGTCCATGAAGTGCACGAAGAAATCGCCCTGATCCATCAGGAAGTAGCGCTTGATGGACCTGCAGCGCGGGCGGAGGCAGGGGGTCAGCACCGAGGCTGCGGGACGGGACGGACGGCTGACAGAAGAGCTGGGCGCCGACGAGGGGCCCGCAGCAGAACAAGCAGTGCGCGTGGTGGGGGGGCGGGGGGCCGCACAGCCCAGGGGTGGGGCCCGAGCCCAGCTCCTCGCCCGCTAGCACCCCGCGGAGAAGTACCCCGCAGAGAAGTACGTTAGACCATACTGGGCAGTCCGACCCCGCTTAGCTCCGACACCAGAGGAGGTCGGTGCGGGCGGGGTGGTATGGCCGGAGACCAGGAAGGGGGGACCAGCGGCCAGCTCCACACGGGCAGAAACGAACCGCTTTGGCACGGTGAAGGACCCGGTGTCCTGCTATGGCAGGAGACGCTGCCCACAACGGGCTGCAGGGCCTTGGCCGAGGGCAAGACTGGGAAGCTGAGCTGCCTCCAACAGGCGACACAGGCAGACACGGCCCCGCTGGGCCCCTGGGAAGCACGACCAACACGGCAGGGTTCTCAGGCTGGAGCCCACCTGCCAGCGTGCCCGCTTTTGTATCGACAGAGCCACTAAAAGTAAGTTTCTGGCCTCAGTCAGACGCCAGGAGGGTTCCAGATGCTGAGCTGAAGGCAGACAACGCACCTCAGATGCGCCACGAGCTCCTTCTCTTCCATCAGGAAGGCCAGCAGGACCTTGCTGGCGTAGTTAAAAGCTTTCTCGATTTGCTCCACATATGCCCGCTCCTTCAGAGTGTAGATGATCTCCTTGGCCACCGGGCAGGTGACGTCGTGGCCGCACTCTCTGACGACATTCAGGTACTTTCCTAGCAGACAAGGAGCAAGCAGATGAAATCCCTAGTACCCCTACGCTACACCACAGTCCGCTGGCTGGCGGACTGAACACCAGGTGGCAGGACGGTTCCGGAGCCCGGCACACAAGGCAGAGCAGTGTCCTGATGCCCACTCAGGACACAACCACTAAGCGCTGTTAACGGGCCAGACTCACTTTGATCTGAATTTTTCTAGCAAAGAGCATGGCAATAAGTTCAAAGCTTCCCAGAGAAGATTCTCCATCATCTTCCATCCCCCTCCTAGGTTGCTGAGTCCCTCTGGGTGGCTGCCAGCGTGGCCAGTATGCCCGCCCTTACGTGTTTCTACGTCCTGTCTCCTGCACACGTGAAGGTGACCGGAACACCACTCGGCCACAGAGGCCCGTGTCCTCGACTGCTTTCCTATGGTGCTTGGTGTCATCGTGACCCCGTGGGACGTGCATCTCTGGCCCTTGTCCCTGGCTGCCGGCACGGAGCTCCTGAAGCCCCTTCCACGCACACCTGAGTTCACGCCCGTGGGGTGACTGTGGGCAGCCCCCAGGCAGCTCGGGAACCAGCCCTGTGACTGGAGGCCTGGAGCGTCCGGTCCCACCCCGATGCCGGGGACGGGAGAGGCAGGAGGCGGGCAGATCGCCCACGGCCAAGGATTTCATCGGTGGGGCCTGTGCCACGGACGCTCCCTGACACTAAGTGAAGGGCTGTGGGGAGTTTCTGGGGTGGTGGACACGTCCACACGGGGGGCGCACCCGAGGCCACGCGCACAGGGCTCCTGCGCCTGCCCCCGCCCAGGCCTCGCCCCCGGGACCTCTTCACCCGGCTGCTCGCGTGTCTCCCTAACAGCCCGGCCACCCGGAGAGCGGTGTGTCCCTGCGTTCTGGGAGCCGTCCTAGCGAGTCCTCAAACCCCGGGGGGGCGCGGGAACCGCCGATCCGCAGCCACGTCACACAGGTGCGGGTGGCCCAGGGGCTCGGCACTTGCTGACCTGGGGCCGCCGCCCTGAACCTGCGGGGCCCCTGCCAACCAAGCCTGGGGGGTGGGTGTCGGGCCTGTGGATCCCACAGACGACGGGCGGGAGCTGGACGCTGTGGGGAGAAGCCACACGTCTGGGTCGCTGTCAGCGGGACCGGTTCTAGAGGTGAGCAGTGGAGGAGAGCACCCGTGGGACGGGCCCCGGGGTCAGGGAACGGAGGCCAGTGCCCACAGGCAGAGGGGCCGGCTGCCAGGCACAGAAGGCCAGGCTGAGGGGCAGGGGGGCACCCGCCCCGCAGCAGGAGCACGACGAGAGCCACGGGAGGACGGGCGCAGTGGCCTGGGGCGCAGGGCTCACCTGTGCTGAGGACCTTGCCCGCCATCTTCTGCAGGAAGGAGGGGATCTGCCGCTGCACGACCGTGTACCTCTGGTCCCAGTACTTGTCGTTGTAGTCCTCCTGGATCTTCTCCTTCCGCAGCTCGTGCTCCTCCACCATGAACTCGCTGGCAAGCACAGGACGCGCTCAGGTGGCGAGCCCCCCCGACAGGTTCAACAGCCAGTCCCCAGCTGTGAGGTGGCCCGAACCCAGCAGCCCCTCGGGGGCTCCAAGGACGTCCAGGCACAGGCTGGGGTCAGCTCTGTCTAGTGCCCGCCGCCAGGGGTCTGTGGTGGCCCTTCCCTCCCTGCGAACACGGGCAACACGACGACCCTCACAGCAGGGCTGCGGCCCCTTCGCGCCTGTTTCAGACGCCGCTCACGCCAGCCACGGTTCTAAGACCACGTTCCTCCTTAGGACTGTCCCTCAAACCGCTGATGGAGACACTACTCGGGCCATGACTGCATCTCTGAAGTATGTCAGCCAACATACCTCAACCCGACAGCATTCTCGTGAGCCGTCCTCGTGAGCCCCCTCCACGGAGTGAACACATCACAACGGCAAGGAGCCCACAAACCGCACTAACCGTGGAGGAGGCCAACGGCAGGAGGCCGGGAGCCGCCATCCGAGGGGTCTGGAACCCCGTCACGTGACAGAAGGTCCCCCGGGGCTGCGGGGCTGCAGGCGGGCGTCTGCTCTCCCCGTGTCTCCCTGCGTCTCCCCACGTCTCCCTCAGGCTCCGCGAGCCCTACCTGTAGGGGTCGTTGATTATCCCTCTATAGATCCACTTTTCCAGAATCTCGAAGTAGGGCACGCTGGCAGCCTTGGTGAGGTACAGACACAGCTCCTGCGCCTGGCTGTCACCCGTGTAGTTGAAGCTGCGGTCGTGGAGAAGGCTCAGCGTGGATCCCCCCACACACTCGCCTTTATCCACCGAGGTGGCTGCCAGGAGGAGGAGGCGGCACTCAGGGCCGAGAAGGACTGCCCGGGGCTCTCCCAGCTCCGTCACGACAGAGCGGGGCCTCCTGCAGGCAGATGCCTCTTTTGCAGGATCGGCTCAGACCCTAAGCTCAACGAAAGCTTATCGGTAAGAGCTTCCAGAGTTCTCCTCCCACAAACTAAAACATGAAGCCACACGGGCTTTGGCCTCACACTCTCGTGTCCAAGTGAGGAATGCCTCTGCCCGTGCCTGAGCTGGGAGTCTCCCCTTCACCCACCACGACACGTGCCGCCCGCTGCCCCACAAGCCGGGTGGGGGGCAGGCACGTACCCAGGGAGGCCAGGATGTCTACGGTGCGCATGGCGGGCTGGATGTAGAACCAGAGCTTCTGAAGGGACAGGAGACCCTGCCTCTGCAGCTGCTCCAGCTGCGTGACCAGGATGAGGTACTCCTTCACCAGGGTTCTCATGGCGGCCGCCAAGGCATGGTTCACCTGTCCGTATTCGAAGGAAGACTTTTCTTCGATGAACCTGGGAGAAAAGGAGCACCGGGGTCCTGTGGGCACGGGAATCTACATTTTCAAATCGGATGTCAGATGTTCCCTTTGGTTTTTTTAAAGATTCTATTTATTTATCTGGGGAGGAGAGAGCATGAGCTGGGGGAGGGGGCAGGGCAGAGGGAGAGGCAGACGCCCCACTGAGCAGGGAGCACGACAGGAGCCCGAGATCACGACCTGAGCAGCAACCAAGGGCTGGACAGTCGGCACCCCGAGGTCAGATGTTCGGACTCCCCTCCCCACTCAAGGTCTTCTCCCTCAAGGGAACCCGTAGACACCAGCCCCTGCACTGGTCCCAGGCCCTTCAAAACCATGCCGGGTGTGAAAGCAGGTCACAAGACACGGATGCTCTCTGGATGAGGACTCGAACGAGCTTACAGACACAAAGTGCAAGCTGCGGGGGTCAAGAGCACCGGGAAGGCCGGTGTCCAGCCGCAGGTCCCGTCGGGCACCCACCTGGTCACCGTGGAGTAACTGGCAGCCACCGGGAGGATCCTGTTCACCAGCTCCCTGATGGACAGGTCGAGGTTGGGATCCACGAGGAAGGTGCGGCTCTGCCTCCCGGTGAGGGGCTGGGCGGTGATGTACCTGCCGTCCACACCCACCAGCACGTAGAGCAGGTCCTCCACCACGGCCGACTCCTGGGAGGCCAGGGGCAGCGTGCCTGTGGGCCGCAGACATCAGCCGGGCCGCGGCCCCGCCTGCAGGGCCCCCCACTCCCACTGACCTAATCTACTCAGTCACGTCCCCGCTGGTTTCTCTCTGTTAGTCCCTCAAACAGTCACGGGCGCGAGCATCGGGCTGCTCCCTGGGATCTGAGTCCTCCCAGCGAGGTCCCCAAGGCTGGGATTCCAGAAGCACCACAAGCACAGGGCAGGCGGAGCCGGGGCTGCACCGCAGCCTAACGCACCAGGGACATGGAACCCCCCGACACAAATGAAGGCTTGGCTGTTAAAGGATGAAGTAAGGAACTGAAGGAGCGCTCCTGACACACGCTGTCCTTACGGCACCGGTTACGACTTCGGGTCTGGGCCGCTGAGGGACATGAAGACTTTCCTTGAAGTCTTTCAAGTGCCGACCATTTCCAGCGCGCCTGCACCGCAGGAGGTGCTTTCCTACCACCACCCAATCAAGGACAGTCACATGCCACCAACCAGGACCACCCGCCAAATGCCTCCTGGCCCAGGCAGCTCCCTATCCCTCTCGTTGCACAGCCCCGGGACAATGCTCGCCCTCCTCCCCAACGCCTGCTGGGACAGACCACCACGCGGCCCCGCTTTGCGCAGCTGGCCCCACGGCACCCGAGAACCGGGGCTGGCAGCCCAGGATGGTGCTGCCCCGCACGTGCACGTGGCAGTTCACAGAAGCACGGCTGGCGTCACACACCTGCACACCAGCCTGCTGACGGCAGGTCACGGGCCCTGAGCACACCAGCCACCTGTCGTGTGGCCGGATCACATGGCATTCAGAGCCACGCTAACTTCAAGCTCCATTTTCTCTCTGCAAGTGCGATGGCCATCAGGACTGTCCTACTCACAGCTCCCACGGGAGCCCCAAGGATCGGCCTCCGGCTTCTCAAGCACAGGCGTGCCTTCCAGGACCCGCCGCCAACCCTCGCCACCACTCACTCAAAATCCGAGCACCACCCCGGTCAGAGCCCCCAGAGCACTCGGGGGGCAAGAGGTGCAGCACTGGGTCAGCTGCTCCTGGGTGGGAACCTCGGCTTCAGGGGCAGATGCCCCGCTGCCCCCCAGGGCCCCGCCCACCCACGGAAAAGGACGACCCTGCAAGCTGTGCCAGCAAGAGGCCGGCCGAGAGGAACCGCTGCGGTGGCACAGGCAGCCTGGAGCCTGAGCTCTGCAGGGACAGGGACAGCCAGGGGGAGGGGATACGGTACGGGACGTGTGGCCAGGAGGCCAATCCACCAGCGTCTCTGCAGCTCACCAGGGTCTGGGGAGTCCAGAGAGGCTACGTGGGGCACAGGCCTGAGGCTCAGGGCCGCTAGCTCTGGGATGATGGGCAGCCACAGGGCGGCAAGGCAGGATGTGAGGCTCCACACCTCCGGCCGCCTGCACCAACGGAAAGAAAGCTAAACACCCAATCCTCAGCCACGCCAGTGGCATCTCAGTGCCCACTGCCAACATTCAGCTGCCGGCCCCATACGAGGCAGGGCAGATCCAGAACATTCCTCTAACACAGAGAGGTGGGAGGTGCTGAGCCCCAAGCCAGTGAGAGCAGGACAGTGTCTGGGCAGGAGGGGCAGATGGAGGCGGGGGACCTGGGACCAGGCTGGTGCAGCGGGAAGGAAGCAAACGCAGGTGCCCACCCCAGCTCCAGGACCTGATGAACTGTGACAGGAGTCACCACACGAAAGGTGGAGACACTAAAGGGAAGGTCGGGAGCCCCACCAAAGACACACAACAGGCAGATGGCCACATGAGACCCAATTCAGGGAGGTGTCCCGAGGGCAGAGATCCAGGAATGGGGGGGCGGGGTATGATTCCTTAAAATAAACAAGACCTCCCTGAAGAGGGAAACTGGCAAGGAAGACCCGGGAGCGAGCCCCGAGAGTCCCTGTAGAAGAGGACGTGGGGGAGGGGAGGAGAGACAGAACTATCCAGGCACAGCGAGGACATAAGAGCCGGCACCACCGAGACCCAGCACTCAGGGAGGACAGGGCCCGCGCTGCTCAAAGGCGCCCGAGGGGTAGAAACGAACACACCACATACCTATGGGCACAGCCGAGTCCGTGCTTACACCCGAGCCAGTCAGGAAATCCCCAACCAGTGTGGGTCTCTCGTATACCCAGGGCGGGAAGACAGGGAGGCGCTGGCCTGAATTTTTTTTGTTCTGCTTATCTCGAAGCAACTTTCTTGTAAGTTCCAGAGACTGGCGAGGATATTTTCAAAAACAAAGAGAAACGTACTTTTAGTACAAATACTTACAGCCGACATCTGTGACACTAGAAAAGTCAATCCCTGAATCACTCAGCAGGAGGGTTCAATGGACACGTGAAGAAACGAAGTGAGGGTCTCCATGCCCATCGTGGCACAAGGCGCTGGGGACCAGACAGGGACCCGTCATCAAGGGCTCGGTCTGTGCGGAACCCACAGGCCAACCAGGAGCACCGGCAAAGGACTGCACCCTTCTGGGGAGCACCTACACACTCAACTGCTTTCCCCTGGTGGCATGAAATCTAGACGTCACCTGAGGAGTGAAGACGAGGCCCCTGTGACAGCCAGCTAGAGAAGGGGGCCCCTACCTGGGTCCCCCAGGGCAGGGGAAGGCCAGCTCCTGCACATGCCCAGAGCAGAGGCCCTCCTGTGGGACCAGCCACCAGAAGCTGACCAGGGCAGTTGTAGGGGCCGGACTTTTAGAAGCACCAGGGTCAAGGGTGGCCAGCAAGAGGGCAGGTGTCGACTGCCTTGTCATCTGTCACATGGGGCAGCAGTGAGAGGACACATAAGGTGCCGATGTGTCAGAGCCACTGAGCTCGAGCACAGGCTCCACTGACACCCTCACGGGGTGCAGCTCGGAGGGGCCCGCGAGGCCACAGAGGCACCACCACGGGAAGGCACAGACCAGGGCGGGACAAGAACCAAGAGCAGAATAAAGCAATACCCGTAACAGACAGAAAAAGGCACACAAAAAATTATAAGCTATAATTCTACAAAAAGAAACTGCCAAAAACTAATCAAGAGAAACAAAGAATCAGATTTAGGGAGGCTGAGATCCATGTGAGTGCCCCCCACAGGCTGGCCCCACAGCCCAGCAGGTGGGAACCTGCCCATGCCATTCCACTGCTGGGGGGGGGGGTGTCATCCTTGCAGAGGAGGTCAGGAGCCAACCCCGCAACGGCCAAGCTCCTCTCTAGGGGGCAACAAAGATGCACACGTGCTGCAGCAGGTGCAGAGCCTGGGGCAGTGGGGGCGCCCTACCTGCTGCAGCGAGGTGCCCGTGGCCACACTGCCAAGCTGCTTCCGCAGCTCCTCGAGCTCCTGCATGGACAGTTTGGAGGCCGCGGTGGGGGCACTGAAGTTGGTGCTGCTGCCCGAGGCATTGGCTGCGAGCTCGGCGCGTTCTTTCGCGTTTTGTTGTAGATACTGCAGAGTCTGCAAACACACAAGACCGTGCATCGCAAGGGCCAGCCCCCACTTCGTTCCCAAGTGCAACCAGCACGTGCACTTGTGTGTTCCCGTGAGTCCCTGAGCTGCGGCCCACTGTCAGTGTCCAGGAGAGGAGGACAATGCACTCCGCAGCCAATTCCCAAGCTCCGTTCCCAAGGGCACAGCCTCTTCCCTGCGCTCGGCCAGTTTCCCAGGCTGCACACTTCCCTTTATCCGTCCCCGGTGTGGGGAGTCAAGGTGCCTGGCCGCAGCCTTCACCCCTGAATAGACCCTGGGCCTGCGTGGGGAGAAGACCGAGCATGTCCCTGGCCGCTCCCGGGTGTGGTGGCTCCTTCAGCCTCGACACTAAGTGCGTCCACAAGGAGCCCACGCGCAATTCAAAGCAGACAGAGACACGGCGAGGAGCAGGGAGGTATCACTGTAATGCTTCTCAAGTCTGTGCCAACATGAGCTGCTGTTCATTCGGAGGCACCACGAGTACATTCCTACATTCCCTCGAGGTGCTACTAGCACAAGGCAGAGAAAGATGTGACGTGTCAGGGGCCACATGTGGGCAGAGACCTGCGTTACGCAGCACACTCGGAGCACATCTGGTGCCTAGAACGTCCGTTAGAGCAACCCCAAACCCCACCACTTGAGCTCCCTCAGAAACCTGCGACACGCCCACCTTTCCCGACGCTCCCGAGGCGCCCACCGGCCCTTACCTCTCGGTCTTCCGTGAGTTTTGATAACAGGTACACCAGCGGATCAAGGTTCCTCGTGTTTTTGGATTTCAACTCATCATATTTCTTTAGAAAGTCTTCTGGGGTACGAGAAAATTCTGCTATTTTAACCTCGAGAGTATAAACGTGAGAGATTCAGTAAAAACACACGACTTTAAAAAAACCTTCCAAAAACTTAAACACAGAAACCAAAGTAAGTGAAATCAGGCAGGCTACGCGATCACACACCTCTGAGATAAGCCCCGGACCCAACAGAACATCGATCGTCAAACCTACGTGCGGTCCCCCCTGTAGTTTCCCTCCTGTTCTGCTTCCTCAGCCTGAGATCAGGGAACCACCACTTAGGCTTTTTCTACCAGTTTATGCATCACTTTTCACGGCCACACTATTCCCTCTGGAGCCAGGCACAGGCTCAGGGCTCGCGCTTACTCGCTGATTCAGGCCGGCCCCTTGGAATACATCCGCTTCTGTGTTCCCGAGAGCTGCGTCTGCTCAGGGAATTCTTCTAATTGCCCCCGTGCCCTTATTGATCTAGTTAAATAACTGAAGCGCTACGACTAACGTCTCTGAAGATGAACTTCTCAACTCCATTTCACCGAGAACCCATGATTCTGAATCACAAACTACTTGAATAGACAAAAAAAAAAAAAAAAATCTGCTTTAAAGAAATTTCAAGGGCCGCCCGGGGTGGCTCAGCAGTTTAGCGCCGCCTTCAGCCCGGGGCGTGATCCTGGGGTCCCGGGATCCAGTCCCGTGTCGGGCTCCCTGGTCGGCGTGGAGCCTGCTTCTCCCTCTGCCTGTGCCTCTGCCTCTCCCTGTCTCTCTTGAATGAATGAATAAAATCTTTAAGGGATCCCCGGGGGGCTCAGCGGTTTAGTGTCGCCTTCGGCCCAGGTCCTGGGGTCCCGGGATCGAGTCCCGCGTCGGGCTCCCTGCACGGAGCCTGCTTCTCCCTCCGCCTGTGTCTCTGCCTCTCTCTCTATCATAAATAATCTTAAAAAAAAAAAAAAAAAAAGGGGGGGGGGATTCCGATACAGTTGACAGGAGCGCGCTTCCCGTCCTGGTTACTAGGCCGTCCCACACCCAGCGCGGGGCTCGAACCCCGACCCGAGACCCAGAGTCACGGGCGCCACCGCGGAGCCTCCTTTCCATCCAGCGGGATCCGAGCGTCCCCCGTGGCGGGCCCGAGAGCTGGGGCCGGCGCCGCCCCTGGGCCTCCGCGTACTCAGCGGGGAGGGGGCCCAGGGCGCCCCGGGGAGTCACCGGGGCGGGCGGGGCGGGCGGCGGGTGGCGGGCGGTGGGCGGGGCGGGGACGGGGTGGGGGCGGGGCGGGGGCGGGGCGGGGCGGGGGCGGGGCGCGGCCCACCTTGGCGCTGTGCGCGGACACGGTGGTCGTCACGTACGGGGTCCGATTCTTCTGCAGCAGGTCGATGTAGACCTCGGCCCCGTCCCCCCCGTGGACCCGCAGCAAACTGAGCAGCTCGTTGACGTCGTGGTGAATCCGAAACTCACTCATGGCTCCGGCGCTGAGGCATCCCGCGGCGTCCTCCTACAGCGGCAGGAACCCGGCCACGCCGCAGCCGCCAGCGCGCCCCCGAGGGGAACCGCGCAAACCACGCCCGCGCCCCGGCCCGGCTCCCCGCAGACCCCGCGCGTCCGCCCGCGCGTCCGGCCCCGCGCCCGCCGAGGCCCCAGCGCCGCCCGCGCCGCCGGCGGAAGTGCGCCGACGTCACTTCCGGCCCCGCCCCGCCCGCCCGCGGACGGCGGCCCGCAGGCTCAGAGGCCGGCCGCTCGCGGGGCGATGCAGCTGCCGCCCGGGCTCCACGCCCGCCTAGGGGGCCCGCCCCGGGCGGCCGAGCCGCTGCCTGTGGAGCGGGACCCCGCGGCCGGGGCCTCGCCCTTCCACTTCGCGGCGCGCCGGGTGCGCTTCCCGCGGGAGCACGAGTTCTTCGAGGTGCGTGAACGAGGGAAGGAGACGGCGGTTGTCGCTGGGGGCGGGATTTCCGGGGCGGGGCGGGGCTGCCGGGGGGCGGGGCCGCGGGGTGGGCGGGGCAAGTTCTGGCGGGGCGGGGCTGGCGGGTGGAGGCTGGGCTTCCTGGGTGGGTGGTGCCGCGGGGCGGGGGGCAAGGGCAGGGCTGTCAGTGCGGGGGCGGGGCTTCCTGGTGGGTGGGGCTAGTGGGCGGGGCGGGGCTTCTTGGGTGGACGGGGCAGGGCTAGTGGAGCTTCCTGTGTGGGGCGGGGCCGCGGGGGCGGGGCAAGGGCAGGGCCGGGAGTGCGGGGGCGGGGCTTCCTGGGTTGACGGGATCGCGGGCCAAGGGCGGGAGTTCCCGGGTGGGCGGGGCAAGGGCAGGGCTGTCAGTGCGGGGGCGGGGCTTCCTGGTGGGTGGGGCTAGTGGGGCTTCCTGTGTGGGGCGGGGCGAAGGCGGGGCCGCGGGGGCGGGGCAAGGGCAGGGCCGGGAGTGCGGGGGCGGGGCTTCCTGGGTTGACTGGATCGCGGGCCAGGGGCGGGGCTTCGTGGGTGGGCGGGGCGGTCCCGCCCGGCCCCGCCCACAACATGCTTGCCCTGCAGGACGGGGATGTGCAGCGACACCTCTACCTCCAGGACGTGCTCACGCAGGTGGCAGAGGAGCCCGAGAGGCCCAGGTGAGCGGCTCTGCCCTGCCCGCCCCTCCTCGGGTCACCCGCGGCCCCGCTCTCTGCCCCACCACCGTCCCCACCCCTCCTGCCTGGCCTTCTAGCTGCTTTGTGAAAATCTGATTTTTATGTTTTTTTTTTTTCTTTAAGATTTTATTTATTTTTCATGAGAGACGCAGAGGGTGAAAGAGAGGCAGAAACACAAGGCAGAGGGGGAAGCAGACTCCACGAAGGGAGCCTGACGTGGGACTCGATCCCGGGTCTCCAGGATCAGGCCCTGGGCTGAAGGCAGTGCTAAACCGCTGGGCCACCCGGGCTGCCCCTGAAAATCTGATTTTTAAGGAAGTAGAATTTGGGGTTGGGGAAGACACACAAAGGTTTGTGGGGCTCCTTTCTGGGCAGGTGTGGACCGGCAGCCTGAGGCCCCCTGTCAGCTGCAGGTGGTTTCCTTTGCCAGGGTGCCCGAGTTCACCTGCCAGGTGGCAGGGTGCTGCCAAGTGTTCGACAGCCTGGAGGACTATGAGCACCACTACCACACTCTGCACAGGAACGTTTGCTCCTTCTGCAGACGATCCTTTCCCTCGCTCCACCTGTTGGACGTCCACATCCTGGAGTGGCACGACTCCTTGTTCCAGATCCTGTCCGAAAGGCAGGACATGGTGGGTGAAGTGTCGTAGGTGCTGGGGCAGGGGTGGGGGTGGGGGGTTGTCCCCAAGCTGGCTGCCTCACAGGCACCAGCGCCGTGGGGCGGGGGGGGGGGGCGGGGGGGCACAGTGAGGGTTTGGGAGGCCCCAGGGGGTCAGGACACAGGTGACACTGCTTCTGTTTCAGTATCAGTGCCTGGTGGAAGGCTGTGCAGAGAAGTTCAAGACCAGCAAAGACAGGAAGGATCACCTGGTGCGGCGTCACCTCTACCCTGCCGACTTCCGATTCGATAAACCCAAAAAAAGCAAAGGGTACGTGGGGCGGTACATGAACCAGGCTGTGGGGTGTGGCCCTTGACTTTAGAAAAGCATTTTGACCGGAGACGCTTTTAAGGATATGGGAGCGGGGGCAGCCCGGGTGGCTCAGGGTTTTAGCACCACCTTCGGTCGAGGTCATGATCCTGGAGACCCGGGATCGAGTCCCATGTCGAGCTTTCTGCGTGGAGCCTGCTTCTTCTTCTGCCTGTGTCTCTGCCTCTCTCTCTGTGTGTGTGTGAATGAACGAATAAATAAAATATTAAAAAAAGGGGGGGCTACAGGAGCAGTCGCTGAGCGTCTATGTTACTTGGGTCACGTTCAGCTGCAGATGAGCGACAGACTGACTCGTCAGGCGGGGTTAAAGCAGTAGGGACAGTCTTGCTCTGCCGGGAAGGACTGGGGTCTCACCTCGCTGTCCGCCCGGTCAGGTGGGGCATCTAGGAACGTTGCCCCTTCCTCCGCGCTCCCCCGGGGCTGTACCTGCCCGCCTCCACCACTCTGGGGCGCCAGCCCCACCAGCAGGGCACTCACACAGCCGCTGGGCATTTGTCCCAGGCTGTCAGGCCCTCCCCACACATGGACCCTCTGATTTTTTGCCTGGTTGGTAATTTGGCAGTAAAGCCCTTTGTTACACGTCAGTGTTCAGAGTGCATCCTGGGGAAATGCCTCGTGGTTCTTGAATTTGTCTTGTTTGTTTTTTTTTTTTTGTTTTTTGTTTTTTTTTGCCTCATTTGAGTGATTCTTTCAGTGATTCTTCAGAACCTCCTGAGAATTGTGGATTGAAGTTTTTTCAGGCCGGTATCCCTCGGCAGGACCGTGCTCTTTAAAGTGACTCCGAGAGCGCGCTGTGTCACGGGAGAGCGAGAGGCTTCGGGTGGGAGCCAGCGCTCTCCTCTGGGAGGAATCATTTCGGGGAGAAGTGCCCTGCAGCGCTAGGTCCAGCAGGGTCAGGGAGGGGACTCCCATACTCCGTAGTTGGCGGTGGCAGGCTTCTCACGAACAGTCGCAAAGACTTTGGGCTCCCTTGGAAGGCACGTACCCAGTGGCAAACCAGAAATACTGTTTTTAAAAGATAAAGCGTAGGCGTTGCCAAGTTTACAGATGCAGCGCCTGTTAACGTTCTCCTAGGACTTTGTCGTAACCCTGGCTTCCGTCTGAATAGTCTAGGGGTTATACTACGCTGGAATAGTCATAAAGTATTTTTGCAAGAGGTATTGTTTTCTGGCGAGTTCGTCCATGAGGAAAGACAGGGTCACAGGAGCCACAACTCACCCGTCTGTCTCCGCAGCCCAGCCACGCCCGGGGCCACCGTACAGGGGTCAGCAGAAGCTCTGGGGGATGACGGGGAGCAGTTGGGAGGGGACGCCATGGAAGTCAGCTCTGAACACGTGGCCCCCCTCCCAGAGCCCGTGGCCGAACGGCGGACCTACAGCCACAGGTTAGTACCTGGCACCTTGGTGCAGCAAGTTGTGAAGGTGAGCTTCCTGAGGATGCCGGCTTGACCCTGGGCAGCGTCCTGTCTGGGAGAAGCAGACGTTGGGTCGGAGCGTCAGCTTCCGCGGGAGCTGAGAGCCTGACTGTGCTTCTCTTGAATGCCTCGCCTTCCCGTGCGCGCTCGCTCTGGGGCCCAGGAGGGCGAGGCACCAGCTCCCCTCTGCATCATGGGACGCAGGATCAACACTGGCTGTGGTTGCTAAGGACCCACAAGCCTGTCTCTCTCGTACTGGTTTTGCTCTTAATTAGTCAAACTCGGTTTCAAGTCTAATTTTAGGAAAAATGTCAGGCAGGAGGAAAGAGATTGCCAACAAATCTCTTTGTTGCCCAGACTTTGGCCTGCACGGGGGTCCCGGATGCCCGTGGCGGTCGGGGTTTCTCCCGGATGGTGGGTCACAGGAAGCCTGGGCCTGCAAACTTGGCCGCAGCAGCCGTCTTGGCCGAGTGTCCCAGGCAGGGGTGCTGCTGGCGGACTGTCCCTTGGGAGCAGGTCCAGGGCCGCTGGCCAGCTGGGAGCTGCCTCGGGGCCTCGGGCACGGAGCGTCTGGGGCAAGGGGAGCCCGTGTGCCAAACGTCCCACAAAGTGAAAGAGAAGGAGCAAGAACGCCCGCGTGATGCTGCTCTTACAAGTGGGGGTTTTTGTTGCCAGAAACCATGACGGTTTAGTACGAAGGCTCATTTTCCTTTTCAGAATACCTTCTACCATCTGCTTCGGTCAAGGGGCGTCGCGAGGATTTAAAAGCAGCAAGAAAAAAAAGAATCAGCAGTGACCACGTGGTCAGAAAGCCACGGGCCTCCAAGCAGACCCCGAGGGGGGCAGGTGTCCTCCACAGGACACCGTGTGAGTAGTGCGATGTCTCCGCCTTCTGCGTGGCTGCCCCGAGACCCCGGTCCCTGTCACCCTGGATGTCAGTCCTCGGCGAACGACTGCGTGACTGCGGGAGCAGTGACGGACCCACCGGCTGTGCTCTGGCGAGTGCAGCGGGGACCAGCCGTGCGCCGCCCTCTGCAGGGGCTGTCCTGAGGACGCGCTTTGCAAATACGTAAATATTTGTCACTCACAGTGTCCGGTGGTCTCTTCTGCCTCATTGGACCAGGTAGAGAAAGGAGTGGCAGGTCCCTAAGGCCAGTCTGGTCTCTGCGCTCAGTTCTCAGGAAGATGTCCGAAGCCTCAAAGCCCCCGGGGGCTGAGGACGGGACGCAGGGCTGAGTCGCCGATGCTCAGGGCTCGTGGGGGGTTCCTGGGCCGCCCCTTCGCCCGTCGGCGATCAGAGTGGACGGGGTCCGGGAGGACCAGACCAGCTCGTGCGTGCCTCAGGTGGGCAGTTGGCAGCCAGGGGCGGCTCCTCCAAGGACGCTGGTGACAGGGCAGACGAGGGGTGTCGCAGCGAGGGATGGGGGGGCGCCGGTCCCTGTGCGGCCGGGGCAGGGCAGTGCGCACCTCAGGCCCTGGAGGCAGCGCGGGAGCAGAGTCAGCGGCCCAGCACTGTCGTGGTAGGGCCAGGCTCTCGGGGCCCGGCGGGCGGAGCAGGGACCCAGCGGCACAGCCTGTGTGCAGGGCCCATCCTGTCGGCCCACGCCCGGCCTGCTTCGGGGCTGACCGTGTGCGCAAGGGCTCCGGGTTCGAGTGGAGGCAGCTGGTGCTGAGCCAGACCAGAGCAGAGGGGCTGTCGGGGTGGCAGGTCACGGCAGTGCCTGCGCCACCGGAGCTCGGAAGGGGGTCACTGCAGTTGCGGGTGCAGGCCCTGGAGCGTCCACAGAGCCCTCATGTGGCACTTGGCAGGGGGCGGGGGCAGCAGTGGGGCAGCGGGCCCCAGGCCACCCTCCTGGGCTCTGGGGAAGAACCGCGTAGAGGAGGCTGCTCACGTGGAGACGCCGGCCCAACCTCGGCCACCTCCCCTGGGAGACTGGCCCTCCCCGTCCCCCCCGACGCCCTGTGGAGCATCCTCATCCCTCATCAGCCCCATAAGGCGGCCTGTCCACCCAGGGCCGGATGGCCGCTGCCGCCCTGCCAGGCAAGCTGCCGCTTCAGCCTGTCCTTGTCCCCCGTGGAGGGTTTCTGCCGCCGAACCGCGTGTGCCCCCGGGGAGCCTCAGAACGGCAGGCGCTGCCAAGGAGGGGGGCTCATTTGCAGGGTGCGTTGGGCTTGAGGGCAGGCCGGCGGCGCCTAGGGGTGCCCGGCTGGCCCAGGTCTGTTTCTGCTGGGAAACGGGGTTATCCCCTTGGGTTTGCACCAGGCGTTTGACGTTCTGATCCTCAGGGATCCAGAGCCCACCCACGCTACCCTGGGTGCGGGGCTCAGCACACGGTGGGCGCTGGCAGGGCAGCCCCGCTCTCTGGGGGGGGGGTGTTCTTCAGCGTCCTAGAGCCCCGTGAGTCTGCATGGTGCCCCTTGGCTCACCTTTTCTTTCTTTTTTTCTTTTTGTGCTTTATTATGGACGGAGCAGGTCCCTTTTCTCATTCTGACAATTGGGATGTCAGGCACTCGCGTCCCATCGCAGAAACTTCACCACGTGACTGCCTGTTCGGGTCCAGGTCAGCGAGCGCTGCTCCTTCCTCCGTAGGTACAACAGCTGCACCCTGACTCCGCCCGCAGTGCCCTGGGCGTGACCACAGGTGTGCACGGCAGCTCGTCCCCAGGGACGTCTGTGCCTCATGGTCAGCACACCCCGCGTGGCTCGCCCGCCGGCCTCCCTGCTCCACGTGGAATCCGTCCTGCCGCGTGCGTCCTGCGTCCGCAGCACTTCCCGTGGTGACCGTCAGGATGACAAGCGTTCTCAATTCTGTTTGCCGGGAAGCGTCGTTCTGTTCTTGCGCTTGAAGGAGTCTGGTCAGGACTGGGCGCTTGGCCGCCAGCCCCCTCCCCGCGGCGTCCTTCCTCCGCGGCTGCTGCTCAGGGTTTGGCCGTCATCCCGTGGCCGGTCCTCCCGGGGGCTCTGTCTCCGTCCTTGGTGTCAGGCGGCTCCGCTGGACGGGAGGGGCCCCGTGTACCTGGGGTCCCCTCCCGCAGGGGCGCCCCGTCCTGTTCCTCCTTCCCAGACCCCAGCCTTGCGTGTCTCAGGCCTCCTCACTCCGTCATCTCTCCCACCAGCCCTGCCGTACTTTCCACTCCTTCGCGGTCTTTCCCTCATTCTGGACGAGTTCTTCCGATCTAGTTTCCAGTTCACTCGTTTTCTTATCAGTTATATCAGATGTGCAGTTAAACGCATTCAGGTTTTAATTTCAATAATTCTCATTTTCTTTTTCTTTTATTTATTTATTTATTTATTTATTTATTTATTCATTCATTCATTCATTCAGAGAGAGAGAGAGAGAGAGAGGCAGAGACACAGGCAGAGGGAGAAGCAGGCTCCCTGCAGGGAGCCCGACGTGAGACTCGATCCCGGGTCTCCAGGATCATGCCCTGGGCTGAAGACAGCACTAAACCGCTGAGCCACCGGGGCTGCCCGATAATTATCATTTTCAATTCTGTTAGTTCTGTGTTTTCTAATTTATTTGTCTTTTATGGCTTTTGTTTACCATGTTTTCAACTCATTCTTTTATTTTTTGAACTTATTAAGCTAATTTTATGTTATTTGATCAATCATGTTAATGTCTGAAGGTTCTGTGGGTCTGATTCTTTGTCCATTCCTCTGCTGACTCACAGTGCCTCGTTTCCTGGCCAACTTTGTCATTTGGGGCTGTGAGTTTATCTTTTTTGGAACTTTTTTTTTTTTTTTTTTTTTTATGATAGCCACACAGAGAGAGAGAGAGAGACGCAGAGACACAGGCAGAGGGAGAAGCAGGCTCCATGCACTGGGAACCCAACGTGGGATTCAATCCCGGTCTCCAGGATCGTGCCCTGGGCCAAAGGCAGGCGCCAAACCGCTGCGCCACCCAGGGATCCCTCTTTTTTGGAACTTTACCTCTGGAACTTCTCTGACGTGTCTGAATTCTTCCAGCAAAAATTAGTATCTGCTCCGCCTTGTGACCAGGGGCGCTCCCAGCCTTGGGTCGTTGGGTAGGGGTTCTTGGTCCAGTTCACTTTTCCTACAGATGCCTTTTCTGTGTCGCCTCTGCATGACCCTCAACCAAAGCAGAACAGGACAGGGAGAGAAGCAGACTCCCTCGTTTCACTCACAGCAAGACAGCTAGAAATAAAAATACCCCCGAGGCCTCTTCTTACACTTCCAATTTGGCTGCACTGTTTACGAGGTCTGTGTGGAGACGGGCTGGGGATGCTGAGCTGCAGCCCCGACCGAGAACAGCGCTCGGTGGTATCCAACAGTTGTTCTTGCTTTTACCCTTTGACCTTTGCTGCTGCTTTTTTTTTTTTTTTTAAGATTTTTTTTTTAATTCATGAGACAGAAAGAGGGAGAGACACAGGCAGAGGGAGAAGCAGGCTCCATGCAGGGAGCCCGATGCAGGACTTGATCCCGGGACCTAGGTTCATGCCCTGGGCTGACAGCAGACGCTCAACCACTGAGCCACCCAGGCGTCCCCAGCAAGGTGCTTCTAAGGATAGATCCTGAACACACACTGGCAAGAATTTTATTCAGTAAAATGTTTAATGACCAAAAACTGAAAGCAGCCGAAATGTCCCACATCGTGTTGAGAAGTGACATTTTCTGGTACGGTAACAAGAAGATTTGGATTTAGAATCAATGAAGTTACTAGAAACCTTGTCCTGAATTTGACTTAGAAGCATTCTGATTCACTCGTTACGGATATTCCGTATATTCCAACACATACGTACGGTTAAATCAGATTTACTAAAGAGCCTGGATTCAGTTTTGGAAGTCAAGGAAGTTACAGAATTCTGAGGTTGGACTCAGGAGCCAACTTAACGGGGCCCCACTGTCAGAGACGTGACTGCTGAGCATCGTTGAGAGTCACAACTGGGATGCCTGAGTGACTGAATGAAACATCAAAATATACTCAAACCTTTGAGTTCATAGTGACGTTAAAAAAAAAAAAAGATTTATTTATTTTGAGAGAGAGAGAGTGGCAGGAGGGGAAGAGCAGAGACAGAGTCTTAAGTAGACTCTGCACTGAGTGTGGAGGGACAGCTGGGGCTCAGCGGGTGAGCGTCTGCCTTCGGCTCAGGGCCTGATCCTGGGGGGTCCCGGGATCGAGTCCCGCGTCAGGCTCCCCACATGGAGCTGCTTCTCCCTGTGCCTGGGTCTCTGCCGCTCTCTCTCTCTGTCTCTCATGAATAAACAAATAAAATCTTTTTTTTTAAGATCATACAGGACAGCAGAAGCAACACCTGTCTGTCTAAGCGGAGACACTTCTGTAAAAGTCAAAACCAAAGCCCCAGAACCGCAGGCGCCCCGGAGACGTCTGAATCACCACGCCGGAAGAACAGCGCAGCCCGTCTGCTCAGAGATACTGCCTGGGAGCTGCGGGTTGGAGGCCGCGGAGGTCCCGGCGCAGGGGAGCCCCAGGGAGCGCGCCTGGCCCTGGACGGTCAGCTGCCTGCTTTCCCGGTGCCGCAGAGACGGTGGTGGTATTCAGCAGTCATCGTCCCCGGCGGAGAGCAGCGTTTTCTTGTCATGAAACGTCTCATGGGTACAAAAGCACGTGTAGAGTCGCCTGTCCTGGC
The DNA here is from genome assembly GCF_905146905.1 of Nyctereutes procyonoides. Lineage (NCBI taxonomy): Eukaryota > Metazoa > Chordata > Mammalia > Carnivora > Canidae > Nyctereutes > Nyctereutes procyonoides. The sequence goes on from NW_026575133.1 coordinate 33,367,150, forward strand.
GGAACCAGTAGATGCCACCCCGCTGCCCAGCTTAGGAAGGACCCAGAAGTCCCTGTGCCTCCTAGACAACAGCTTCTCTGTGATCGTCGGGATCTACGGTCAGACTGTGGGAGTCCCTCCCTGAGAAACACTAAAACGGAACTGACCGGTCCACCCTCTGAGGACCCACAGACTCGGGACCTGTGGCCGGGGGACCCCCCCCCCCCCGGGGATGGGCCAGGAGCAGCTCCCGCAGCCCCCGAGCAGGCTGGGCTGTTGCAGGGGCGCCTGTGGCCGGTGCGGTGACCAGCAGGAGCCCTGAGCGCTGACCGTGCCCCGAGACTGCCCAGGGACCAGAGTGAATGAGCCCGACTGGAACTGGGCCCCTGGGCCAGCAGGTCCACACAGCTTGGGGATCTGGCCCAGGACACGCAGGAACCCGGGACCCCCGAGAGAAGGGGAACAGACAGCAGAAGTCTCCAGAGGGAAGCCCCCTGCCAGGGACAGCAGCCCTCTCCACAGCAGCGGAAAGGCTTGGTCTGGACAAGCGACAAGGGCACCGGGCTGGTGGGCCTTCCCAGGTCCCTTGCTCTGGGGTGGGGGGCGCACCACACCCCGGGTCAGATGAACGGGCCAGCGACCAGATCCGCGGGGGCACCCATAGGTGTTGGGTGGGGACGGTGGAGAAACCCTGACCTTGACTCGGCACGTTCCTCCGCCAGCTCCAGGCTGCCCAGGACCGTAGGGACCGTGTGCGGGGCTCCGCATAGACCCCGGCTCCATGGCATGGAGACCGCGGAGGTGAGTGCAGACGCCGGGCAGTGGGCAGGGGATGGTGGTCTTCCTCCTGCCTTGGTTTCACTGTCTCCTATGCCTTGGATTACCCTAAGTGACCACGATGATCCTCAAACTATTTGCAAAGTGAGCCTTGTGCATCCATGAAATTTGGTCCTGACTTTCAGGGAGCTTGGGTTTGCCAGGAAGAGCAGTGCCGGCTGACCAGGAGGCTCAGGACTGGGGGTGTGGCCCTGCACGGTGGCCGCCAGCCGCCACCTCTGCCCTTGGAAATCCTGCAGGAGCTCCTGTCAGCACCAGGAAGGTCAAAGGGCAAGGGGCGTCCCTGCCCTCCCTGGTCACCGCACAGTCACTCTCTGCAGCTTGCACTTCAGGAGCTGGGGTGGGGTCCCTTTAAAATCCATCATCAAGTCTCCTCTTTCCAGGAACCTAGGGAGAACCGTGGCTACTGATAGCAAGTTCAGGCATCATCGTGACTTGGGGGAGCCTCCTGCTGCTAAAAATGGGTCCGTCCCCTCCTCCGGGCCACCCCCGTGCAGTCCTGTAGGGAGGGAAGGGCTTGGAGACCCGCACCCTGTGGTCTGGGCCCTGCAAGCCTCAGCTGCCTGCGCCCAGGCTGCAGTGAGCCCGGAAAGCAGACCCTGTGGGCTATGCCGCCGCCGGACGCCCGCAGACAGAGCTGGGGACACAGGCAGTCGCTGCCCGTCCTGACTCCCGCCCCAGTTAATGTGGCCTGTGGCAAAGCCGCAGCCGCAGGAGCCACCAGGCCTGGCCGCAGCCCCCAGCTGGGCAGGCGGTTCACCCACGGCCTGGGCGCCCGCGGGCCACACGCCCCCCAGTCTCAGCACTTCACCCACGCGCTCCACGAAGTGCACATGCGGGGAAATCCCCAAAACAAGCCTGAACGTTTGCATTTGGTCCGGACGGTAACAAACCTAGTCAGTGAAAGTCATAGTGAGTTCACGTAGCAGTCCTGGCGCCAGACTGTTTCCCCTCCTGGTTCCCGCCTCAGTCTCCTCCTGGGACCCCAAACCACAGCCAGTTCTGAGTCTCCTGCTTGCGGGAGGAAGGGACGCGGGAGTCGCACCCCAGAGCGGCCTCAGAACACCTGCCCGCCTGCTCTGCACAAGGTGAGAAGCTCTATGCTGGCCCCTTTCGAGGACACTGAAGGAGACTGCTCCCTGCTCTCCAGAGAAGTGTGGTAGGGACATGGTTTTAAAAACTCACTTTAAGGGGTGTCGGGGGGCTCGGCGGTTTAGCGCCACCTTCAGCCCAGGGCATGACCCTGGTCCCGGGATGGAGCCGCACGTCGGGCCCCTGCAGGGAACCTGCTTCTCCCTCTGCCTGTGTCTCCACCTTTCTCTGTGTCTCTCATGAATGAACAAATAAAATCTTTAAAAGTAACGTGTTTTATCTGTAAGACCCTGCAGGTAGGCTTGAGGCATCAGAACATGTACTAACAGCAGGAACATGAAACCTGAAACACAGAACAGGTGGGGCCGACACCCACCTGGCGCCCAGTGGGAAGCCAGCAGCCCGGCCGCCCCCGCCCCCCCCACCAGGTAATACACGTGGCCGGTGGCCCGGCGCGGAGACCTGGCACCTGCAGGGCCGCCACCTCGCTGTGTGCCGCCCGCTGCTGCCGCCCTGGGCCTGCAAGACGGGGACGGGACGGGCCACGCGGTGCTTGCGTGGGGAGGATGAGCGGCCGCCGGGGAGCCCAGCCCAGGGCTCCGCCGCCCCGGCCTCCCCTCCCCAAGCCCAGCGGGTCCCTGCGCTGCTGGAACTCGGAACTCGCAGCCTGGGGCGGGCGGGGCGGTGCCATCCCGGGGCGGTGCCATCCCGTCGCTGCGGGAGCCTGGGCGCCCATTGGCTTCGGACCTGGAGGGGGGAGGGGGGAGGGAGTCTGCCACCTGGGGCCCTGCTCCCCGCGCCCCTGTCCTCGCAGCCTGCCTCTCCCAGAGCCCTTGGCCAGGCCGCACCTCCTGCCACAAGCTGCCGAGCTGCCCAGGGCGCCCAGGGTCCCACGGAGTGGCCCAGCTTCCCTGCCCGGAGCCAGCCCTTCGCGCCGCTCAGGTTCGGGCGGTCCCCCAACCCAGGGCTGCGGGTGACCGCCCAGCGCCGGGCCTGGCGGCTCCGCTTCCGTCCTCCCGAGGTCGCCTTGGGCCCTGGTGGCCCTTCAGGCACCCAGCACTGCCCACACCGGCCCTGGGAGCGGCCAGAGGGCGCAGCCAAGGCCCCTGGGCAGGTGGCAGGGGGGCGACCTCTTCGCTGCTCTAGGGTGGCAGGGCTTGGCCCTCAGGCCCCTCGGCCGCTGGTGGCCAAGAGCGCTAGGTGAGGGGTGCTTGCCGTCAGCCCCTCCCGCGCCGCACCACTCGCCCCAATGGGCCCAGGACTTGGACCAGGGACCAGGGACCAGGGACCAGGGACTCGGGAAGGGTCCAGGGGGGAGGGCCTGAGCCGACGCTGGCCAGGGCTGCTCTTGGGGAACACACGGACCAGGTGCGGGTGGGAGGGGAGGCCCTGGGACACCCGCACTTACTCACATTCTTTCCAAAACTGGGCAGTTTGTGGATTAAAACCCTCAGCGGGTTGCTGCAGGCTGCCGGCGGCCTCTGCCCGAAGTTTGAGAACAGATCCGGAGACCGTCTGCGGGTCACGACAGACACGGGAAGCACAACCTGGATCAGTGCATGTTTATTCTTGAAAAACCAAAGTTGCTTTAACGAAATCCAGCTTGGGGGCCGGTTAACTGTCTGGCTCAGCCAGAGAAATTCAATTAGAGAGCTCTCCCCCGGCAGATGCAGAAGGGGCCCCGGTGGGTGGGGGCTGGCGGCCAGCGTGGCGAGGGCACCGCTCTCCCCACCCCAGGCGGGCTGCCCCTCCCTAAGGTAGTAAAGATGTTCCCGGTCCATGAAGATGGATCCTTAAAGCACCGTCTTTGATGGACCGTCTCCCGGTAGTTTACCTTCAGCCGCCACTCACAGAAGTGCTTGAAGAAGAATTTTAATGAGGGTGACAGCGAGCTGCCCTAGCCTGCCCCGTGTCTGTCAGGACACCCCGAAGGTGGCGTCTGGGTGGGTGACGGGGGCGTGTGCTGTGGTCGGACGGGGTCTCGGAGCCAGACGCAGCAGCAGCCTGCACGACTCACGTCTCGTGTGTGAAGAAAGACTAGACGGCGTCTCTGGCCGCCAGAAGAGAGAAAGCTGACTGTGGTCACCTGGCGCCCCCACCCCGCGCAGGAGCAGGCCAGGCAGGCTGTGTGAACAGGAGACGGCCGCAGCCCGAGGCTGCTGGATGCCGAGGCCACTGGCCCCCATCCCAGGTGCGCCCCGGGAAACACTGGCCCCATCACCCCACCTTCCGACGGCACCGGTCCCCACCACAACCCACCACCTGCTCTGAGCTGTGCGGGGACACAAGGTCACCCAAAGGCCCGCTTTTCCTTCCAGTGTCCGGTGCCTCCGTCTGGGCTGCCTCCGCAGGGAGTGAGCACATCCTTCGCCTTCAATTACAGAGCTGGGCCGTCTGGAAGTCCTGCTCGGGGCTCCCTTGGGGGAATCAGTGTAATGACTGATGCTAAGAACGGATTCATTTTGTAGGACTCCTATGGCCAAGTTTATGGACAGGACTAAGGTAGAAATGCCGTTTCTCCTCAAAAATCTTGGTGGAGGGGAGTGTTTGGTGCCATGGATGTGGGGTCATGTGAAGCCCAAGCTAGCCGGTGCCATGGGGTCAAGGTGACATCTCTTTACTGAAGAAACCGACTGTTCCTCTTGGATATCAGGACGCATGTCCCGGTCCTCGATGGAAAGACTGGGGCAGACTTTCCCCTATACGTGGGGGCCAGTGGCAATCAGCAGTTCTCACCCAGTGGGACCACGGCCTGCAGCTGGCCCTGGGGTCTCACTATAGGACTCCTCCAAAGCCGCGCTCCCCAGACCCTAATGTCCCAGGAAGGTCCTGTTGGAAACCACCGGCAGCCCCCATTCACCCTGCGAGGCCGGGCCACTCCCCTCCCCGGGGGCATTCGAGCTGGAGCCTGACTTGTTCCTTCTCAACTTGGTGCAAAATTGCTGCAAACACAAGTGGCACTTTACCCAACCTCTGGCCAGAGGGGGCAGGAGGGACGGGACGTCCACCTGGAGGTGGACGGAGGGGTGGCCCCGGCCCGTCTGTCCTGTCTGCCGTCTGTCTGCCAGGCCAGCTCACTGCCACACCCGCCAAACCTCCCGAGCCTGAAAGCAGAGCAGGAGCCCCCTGGGGCTGAGCAACCCTCCATCCTTGCGGCCCCTGCCGTCTTGTCCAGGCCCATACCTGCGCCCCAGCCCTCGGGGGCCTGGGAACACGCCCGGGTGCTCACCTGACTTAACACCTGCCCCAGAGGTGGGGACACATGGTCCTCAGGCGGACAGACCCCGGGTGATCGTGAGCCTCCCCAAAGGAGAGGGGTTGCAGACACCTGCACCTGCCGCAGGCCCTGCGGGAAGCGTCTGGAAACCAGGCCTGGGCTGTGCCAACCCGCCGCCGTGACTGTAGCCCAAGGAAACCACCTGCACATCTCGCCTCCAGAACCTCGCGGGGAGCGTGTGCTGTGTGGCATCGCCCCTTTTGTGCGAAGTCCTTACAGCCGCACAGGGGCCAGTCCACCCCGGGAGGCACCCGAGGCGCGGGGAGCCTGGTGACCAGGCGGGCGGCGTGGGGCCAGCCCTGGTGACTCCTGATGCGCGCTCTCACCCCCCAGACTCCCTGAGCGGGGGCGGCGGACCTCCCCCTGGGCCCCGCACCACCTCTCCCGGGCGCCCAGCCCCAGCCCCACGGCCCTCAGGGGCCTGTGCTCTCACGGGAGCCCAGGAGGAGGAGGTAGGCGGCGGCGGCAGTGGTTCCGCCCCTGTGAGGCCCGGCGCCCCAGCGACTGTCCACTCCGAGGCTGTGTGCCCGCCGCTGCGAGCCCTCCTGAGACCCCGGCGCTCAGGGCTCCCTCCCGGATGCCGCCTGGACGCCGCCTGGATGCCCCTCCTCTCCGGCTGGCTGGCTGGCTCACCGCCCTGGCCCAGCGTCTGGCACTGGCCAGGCTGAGGAACGGGGGCGACCCACGCACGCGTGGGGCCTGGGCACAAGGTCTGGGCCTCAGGGACCCCTCCTGCTCCCATCTCTCTAGAGGCCTTGCTGCCGTCCCTCTCAGGGCCCCAGGGGCCTGGCTCCGGCCCGAGGCTCCCTGGAGCCCCCTTAGTCCATCCTGGAATGGGAACGGCCCCCATCAGCGCTCAGCCAACGTCCCCACTTGCTGAGACGCTGCCCTCCTGGGCCAGGATGCCCTGATGGGTCAGATCCCCCCCGCCCCGGTGTGCGACAGGCTGAGGCTCAGCCAGGGGATGGCAGGGCCAGGCGGCGAGCTGAGCAGGGCAGCATTTGCCCAGGCTCCGGCTTGGGAAGAGGGGAGCAGACGCGGGAACCCAGAGCAGCGTTGAGGGCGGAAGCCAGCCCCCGCCGCCCCCCCCACATCAGAGAGGACCGCGGAGGGGAGGAGAGGGGGGGAGGACCGTGGGGGAGGGATGCACGGGGCGGGGCCCCGGGACTGACAGAGCCAGAGGCCCGCAGGTGGAAACCTCGGGAGCCCGTGGGGGCTCTGGGTCAGGTCAGCGTGGTCCTGGGCTTAAAAGGGCCCCCCCAGAGCCCAGAGGATATGGGAGCACGTGCTGTTGTGGCCATTTTTGAACAAAGCGAAACAGCCAGAAGCTGTCTCTGGGAGGAGCCCTGGGGCTGAGGGGGGCGGTGGGGGCGGCCCCTGCGGCGGGTGTGGGCCGCGAGGAAAGTGGGCGCAGGGGGCAGGGTGCGGGCGCCGCCCTCCTCTGGCCTCTGTGGTCCGGGTGCACCCTGCGCCGCCAGGTCCGGAGCTGCCGGGAACCTGCACGCTCCTCACCCCCGGGCTGGGGGCAGCTGCCGCTGCAGAGAGGCCAAGGGCAGGAGTGTGGGGGTGCTGTGGGCTCCCCGCCGGCTCGCGGCTGCAGGGACCTCTCCTGATGCGCGAGAACCGCAGCACAGTGGCTGCTGTCGGGGCCCCAGCTCAGCAGCCGGGCCGAGGGACTCACAGAAGACAGGGGTCGTGCTCCCCGGGGAGGTGCTCCTGCCCGGCCCGGCGCCGTGGCGGGGCCTGCGGGTCCACAAGCTCCAGGCCCCAAGGCTGCGTCCCCAGGCCCGCCGGCCTCTCTGGGCTGCGCACACTGTCCCCGCGCCCACACGATGCGGGAGGGGTGTTCCAAGGGCCTGAGTAAACAGGCGGTACCTCTCGGGGAGGACCGTGTCCAGGCGGGGCAATTGCGCTTCCCTGGCTGTGAAAACTGCTTCAGGGGCGGAGTCCGGTAGGTGCCACAGGAATCCAGGTGCAGCGCATCCTTGCAGAGCCCTGGGGGGGGGGGGCGTCCTGCAGGGAAGACCCCTAGGCCACCAGGCTGCAGAGACTCAGACCTGGGCCAGGACCCCAGGGAATGAGGAGGCTTTATTTTTATTTGTTATCATTTTTTTCATGAGGCTTTAAAAACAAAAGAAGCGGCTGATCACCTCCTACCGCTCCCACCTTCCAGAGCCCCATGTCCTCTTTTGGACCAGAGTGACCCCCCGTTCCCTTGTTGGGGAGAGCTGTGGAGTGGCCACCGTCCCCGGAGGATGGCCCTGCTCCTGCTCTGGACACCGGGAGCGGCAGCAGGCAGGCCCTACCAGGACGCCGATGGGCACTTGAGACTTTGCCCTTTGCTTGGCCAAACAGCATATTCACGGTGTAATACATGTCGCAGGCCCATAGGACATGTTGTTTGGGGCAGATCATGGAATTATTTTTTTTTTAAGATTTTGTTTATTTACTCATGAGAAACACACAGAGAGGCAGAGACACAGGCAGAGGGAGAAGCAGGCTCCCTGCAGGGAGCCCGACGCGGGACTCGATCCCAGGACCCCAGGGTCACGCCCTGGGCCGAAGGCGGCGCTAAACCGCTGAGCCCCCCGGGCTGCCCACGTGGAACGTTTCTTAATCATTTCCCAGGTACAGGGTCATGAACACTGAGACTTCGGGGCCACGCAGAGGGCCTGACACTCGTGTCCTCATCTCCCATCTTCAGGCTGACCCAACACTGGGCGTCCGTTGCGTGTGAAGCTCTCGGGGCTGGAAGCTGGGGCCTTGCTGCCGGCCAGCCTGAGCCCCGGGGGTGGCCTCCGCTCGGGGACCGTCCCCGGGGCTTCCCTGCCCTCTGCTGCGGGGAGGTCTGACGCTGGGAACTCCAGAGGGGACCTGCGAGCCGCTTTCTACTTGGACCTGGAATTCGGAGCTGAAACCCTGATTCCCAAATCTCACTCCTGTGGTGGCCAGAAGCCCCGAGAAGCCAGAGTGGCTTGATTAAGCCTGTAAATCCCAGGGGAGGGGGCTCAGGACAGCGGGGGGTGTTGAGGGGCACCGGCCTGAGCCGGGCGGCGCTGGACAAGACACGGACGAGCACAGCCCCTCCGAGCTGCCTCGCTCCGGGCACAGGGGAAAACGCCCCACGGCCTCGCGGCCTCACATTTCCCCCCCTGAATTCTCACTGACGTCCCTTAATGCTCAGAACAAATGCAGCCTCCACTGATTTCCAGGAGCTGCCGGCTCCAGATGCAGGCCCGCCCCAGGGGGTGGGAGTCCTGCCTGCAAAGCCGCAGCGGGGACGGGGCCTTCCGGGGCTTGGAGTGGCCCTAACCCTGTTGGGCCTCGGAGCCAGGCAGGCCGGGAGCAAGGCCCCACCGACACGGCCGCGGGGGAGGGCCGGGAGCTCCGGGCCCCAGGGCTCCGGGTGCGGACGAGCTGACCGGTGGCTGCGCCGGCCCTGCCCGCCTCTCTGTGGCCAGCCCGGCCGAGTGGGCCGGACCCAGCTGGGGACTTGGGGGCTCTGAGGGGTGCCCTGGGTTCTGGGTCACACGGCGTCCCGGTGGTCGTGCCTCAGGGCGAATGCGAGGACAAGTGGTACCTCCAGGCTGACCTCCAGGTTCTGAAGATGCCGAGTGGGAGGCAGTACCTGGTACGAGAAGGTGGCCGCCCCCCGGCCCCCGCCGCCGCCCCGGCCCAAGCCTGGCCAAGGGGAGGTGGGCCCGGCCTCCAGGCAAGCCTCGACCTGTCCAGGGTCAGCCAGTGAGGGGCACCGCCCACACTCCGGGCAGGGAACCGTCCTCCTCAGCCCCGGGGGTGCCGTCAGGGAAACCCCAGCATGAGGTCTGAGCAGCGACTCTAAGGGCAGGAGTGGGGGGGGGCCGAGGCGAGGCCAACAAGGCTGGCACGGGGCGGGGGGGAGGCCCGGAAGGCAGTGCCATGTGGTCATCACCCCACCCCCGGCTGGCTCTTCCCAGGTGTTGGAGCCCACTGACCGCGATGGGGCGTCCTTCCGTGTGGGACCAGCCCCGCTCCCGCTTCACTCCCAGATCCTGAGCTGCTGTGCCTGGGGGCACGGACCTCCGGCCGTCACCTGAAGGTCCAGCTGCAGGCCTGGCTGGCCACAGCAGCTGACGGTCCCGAGGGCCCCAGTGTCTGGACGGATGGACCCGGCATGACGCAGGTGCGTCTGGAAGCGGCCTGGACACCTGTCCGTCCTGCGCTGGGACAATCCGGGAAGGACGCTCGGCCCCCGCCTGAGTCTGGGCCCTCCTTCGGCGGCGTGTCCCCTCCCGGCCCGCGGGGACGGCTGCCAGCTGTGCCTGTTTCCAGACCCTTTTCCAGGAACAAGCGGAGAAGGGGCCTCCTGTGTGCGCCCTAAATTCTCAAATCACCCCCTGGGGGGTGCGAGCCACAGTGGCCTTCGGGAGCCGTCCTGGGCAGCAGTCACCATGGACACACGGTGCCACGACCCCGGTGCTCCGACGCCCTGCACAGCTGCCCCGCGGCGGCAGTTCTGTTTTCTGTGTCGGCCCTTGTTCTGGAAGGAAGTCAAAAGAAATGCTTTGTTGGGACGCCTGGGGGGCTCAGTGGTTGGGCGTCTGCCCTCAGCCCAGGTCGTGACCCTGGGGTGTCGACAGACGGTGAGGGGACAGGGGCCGAGCGCAGACGGGGGGCTGTTGGGGCCGAGCAGCAGGTGCACCAAGTGAGGCCAGGCCCGGGGAGCCTCAAGCCTCCGGGCACCTTCCAGAGCGTCAGGGCAGGGCCGGTCGGGAAGCAGGTGGGAAGGGAAGCAGCACCCTGCGCGGAGCCCCTGAGCTCTGGGGGTCACCCCCTCCCCTGAGTCCCTGGTAGGTTTCTTAGGAGCAAAGTCTTTCCTGCGCCAGGGACAAGGCCCCAAGGACGACTGACCACTGCCGGGGATCCCTGACCGGCGATGGGGGCGCCGGGGGCTGTGCACGCCCCACCCCCCAGGGTCTGCTCTGCTCTCCGTGGGCTGCCGAGGAGGGGACCCCCCGGAAGAGGAGGGGACTTGCAGGCGTGTCCCCCACGCCTCCCCAGGTGCCCCTCGCCAGTCCCGACCCCGTCCTTGGTGCTGGACGCCCAGTGACTCCCTCGGAGTCAGAGTCGGGGTGGAGGGGGTGGGCCCAGGCCTGAGGAAGGACCAGGATTCCCCCCACCCGGCCCCCCGAGGAGCAGGGCCCCCAGCCCTTGGTCAGAGGCAGCAGCTGCCCTCTCAGGCCCGCCTGGCACACACTGGACCCCTGGGGGCGGGGGCGTCACTGCTCTGAGACCCCAGGGACCCCCGGGAGCCCTGCCCCTGGTGCTGAACCTAAGGAGCAAACCCCCTTGGTGAGGAGCGGAGTCTGCTGGGGAAGCAGAGGTAACAAGGAAAGTGGTGACGGTGGGGGGGGTCCCCACTTGAACCCCCACCTGGCCCTCCCGCACTCCCCACAGCCCAGGCTACCGCGTGAATGAGTGTGGGGTGCAGATCCTCCCGATGCCCCCAGTTCTTCCCCTTGGCTCTGGTAGGGAACCGAGGTCTGGGTCTGGGGTCCCCGGCCTTGCAGAGGGGGAGGGGCATCCATGGCCGTGGGGGGCAGGGTCGTGTCCCCAGGTGCCCCCAGAGCCAGGAGGGCAGGGGTGTGCAGCTGGGAGGCCCTGCCCAGCAGATCTACCGCCCAGGGTGCCCCCAGCGGGGGCTGTCGGGGGGGGGTCAGGGGCTCCCAAACAGCCCTCCTGGGGGGACTGTCTTCAGCCTTTGCACCCCGCTGCCCGCCCGCCCCCGTCTCTCCCTGCCTTCCTGGGTCCTGGCAGGTGGAGCCACCCCTGGCGCCGTCCCCTCTGCTGAGCAGAACTCCAGGGCTCCTGCCCTGTCCTTGTGGGGGGGGTCACCCCAGGCCACCCCACTTCTGGGGGCGGGTGCTGGGGAGGGAGAGTGTCTGTGTGATTGGGGGGCAGAGTGTGCAGGGAGGGTGGCCCCTCAAAGGACTAGTTGTGGAAATCCTCCTTACCGGGGCCGCCGGGCTGACGGCTCAGGTCACGCTCTCAGGGTTGGGGGGTCGAGCCCCGAGCCCCTGCGTGGACCCCAGGCTCAGCCAGGAGTCTGCTGCTCCCTTTCCCGCTGCCTCCCCGCCCCCACGCTGTGCGGCCAGCGTGTGTCTGCTCTCTCGCTCTCGCTCAAGTAAATAAAATATTTTGAAAAACTCTTATCCTCCAAACAGTGACAGTGCTGCAAGTGCACGTCCCTCGACGTCCCGTTGTTTCAGGCACAAGTCCATCAGCTGGACATACGGCCTTTTTCTAGGGGATTCGGTCCTCAAAGGGCAGGCCCGTGTCTCCAGGCCTCTTGGGGACGGTAGCAGGCTGTGCCCCAAACCGGTGGTGACACGTCGCAGGGCAGGTGGGCTTCTCCTCCTTGGTCTCCCTGGCATCAAGGCATCGAGCCGCTTCGTCGATTCTGGGTTCTGCTGTTTGTAGGAATCACACAGGAGCGTGCGGCTTGGAGTTTCTTCCTCAGGTGTGAGTCCGAGTAGCTGTTCTGCTAAGTGACCACGGGAACCGGAACCGAGATGGTGCAGGTGGGAGATGGGCCTCTGGCTCAGGTGGGGGGGCCGTGGGGGTGGGCACAGGCCCCGGGGGCACAGACGCTACTCCCCTGGGTCATGGAGTAGGACTGGGGGAGGGGCCGGGGTGGGGGTGGGTGGGGGGAAGCCTCCGGGAGGCTGCACCTCCAGGCCTGGGGGGGCGGGGGAGGCGAGCTCCACTGTTTGGGGAAGTCACCCAGCAGCTGCCATCGGCTCTTGGAGGGCGTCGCCAGCCCCGGGGACACAGAGGATGCCCCCCCCGCCCCCTCCAGGCCTGCTCCAAGGAACCAACCGGGGGCGCCCAGCCCTCCCCGCCAGGCGGGCCCCAGCGAGCCGGCGACTCCAGCAAAGCTGCCGCGCAGCACCCAGCATCACCCCCGGGCCGATTTCAAGAGCGTCATGGCCGCGTTACTCCCGCCGTCCGGCCGGGCCCCGTGAGGTCCCCAGCTTCGTTCTCAGAAGGGGCCCTGTCCGCCCACCCCCATCCCACGCCAGGGGCCTTCCTCAATTTGCTTCCCTTTTCAGTTTCCCACTGCTCGTGCTGGAGCAGAGATGCCTCTAGAAAGTGTTGGCTGCAGACTTCCTTCTGTCTGAGGACAGCGCTGGGGGTGGGGTGGGGGGTTCCAGGTCGCCTCCCAGCCCGACCCCTCGCCCGAGGAGCGGTGAGGCCAGAGCCTGCGCTATTCGGGCCCTCGGGGCCCGGAGCAGGAGCAGCATCGGAGTCCCGCGCCGCGCGCACGCCCAACCCACCTGCAGGACGCCGGTGAGAGAGGGGGGTGGGCAGCCCTCCCTGGAGGGGGCCCCGGTGAAGTGCCCCCCGTAGCCCCGCTCACAGGACGTCTGGCTGCAGGGGGAAGGTGCCCGTGCACCGGGCCTGCCGGGCAGGAAGGGTGAACGCTACGGCCTCCTGCAGCGGCTCCATCCGTGCTGTGCTGGGTGGGGCTGCGGGGCGAGCCCCCTCCTATGGGCGCCCTGCCTCCAGCCACCGGGGGGAGCAGGGGCGAGGCCGCGGTGGGCAGGTGGGCTTCTCCTCCTTGGTCTCCCAGGGCTGCTCGCGGGCCCTCCTTTTGTGCCCCCTGCTCCTGCGCACCCAAGGGCAGGGGTCTCAGCAGGGGCTGCCTGGCACCGTGGCATCGCAGCCCACTCTGCCCGTGAGGCCGGCCCGGGAACCAGCCGCCACGCGAGGTGTGCAGGGCGCCCAGGTGGTGGCAGGCACGAGGCAGGGCCTCAGCCCGGAGTCCTGGGGGGTCGGGCTGGGCGAGCCTCCTGGGCGAGCGGCGCACACCTCGCGGGGCCGGGTGTCCAGCTCAGCCTCTGGGTGCTCTGATCACCGAGTCTGAGCAGTGGGATCTTGCTGCGAGGCTGTGGAGCGGCTTAGAGACCTGCTGGCATGTTCTAGAAGGGGCCCCAGGGAGGGCCCGGGCTCCTAAATGTTAGTGATTTCTCAGAGTCTGGAGCCTGGCGGTCAGTTCAGGGCACCGGGCTACTGCTCAGGTGGGAGGACGCCCCAGGTGACGGCTCACGGCCCCGGGAGCTCGGTCACTGCGGCAGAGACCCGGAGGCAGGCCGGGCAGCGGGGGCGCCCCGGGGGCGGGGGCTTGGTCCAGGGGGGAGGCTGGGGGCCAGGGCCAGGCGATGGCCAAGGGATGCGGACGGCCCTCCCGGTGGGTCCCGAGGTGGAAGGGGGCACGGAGCAGGAGCTGGTGGTCGCTGCCGAGGCGGGTGGTTCCTGGGGCTGCTGGCGGCTCCCCCCTGGCTCCTGGGGCCTCACTGCCGTCCTGGCCCATCCTCCGCAGCGGTCCTCCCGTCCTCCACAGTGGTCCTCCGGCCTCCGCAGCGGTCCTCCCCTCCTCCGCAGAGTCCCCGCAGAGGGAGTCTGTCTTCCCGTCTCACAGCCTGAGGGCGGCTTCCTTCTCCGGAGACCCCAGGCGGCTGCCCGGGGGTGGATTCCCTGGCGGTGCCCATGGATCCCGACCCTGAGGAGGAAGGGGGGGCCCTGGCCATCCCCCCGCTGAGGCCCGGCGAGAAGTTCCACGTGTTCGTGAGCTACAGCAGCAGGGACGCGGCGTGGACCCACGCGCTCATCGGCCGCCTGGAGGCGGACCTCCCGGGGCTGCGGGTGTGTCTGCACGAGCGGGACTTCGTCCCCGGCAGGAACATCCTGGAGAACATGGCCGAGTGCATCCAGCAGAGCCAGAAGGTGCTCCTGCTGCTGAGCCAGGACTTCGTGCAGAGCCGGTGGTGCCTCCTGGAGGCCGACCTGTCCCTGTTCGGCTACTGCCTGGAGAGGAAGGCCGTCATCCCCGTCCTGCTGAAGCCCTGCCGGGTCCCGCTGCACCTCAGCCACCTGACCTACCTGGAGGCGACCGACAGCCGCTTCTACCCCAAGGTGCTGCGGCTCCTGTGCCAGGCCACCCTGTGCGGGGCGCGCTCCGTGCCGGCCCTGCGCCCGGCCGCCTCCCTCTACAGCGGGAAGGCCCTCCTCACCCTCAACTGCATCAACAAGGACAGCCTGTCGTCTTGGCAGGTGGGGACCTTCAGCACCCTGAGTGTCCCGGACCCCCTGAAGGAGGTGCTGGAGGAGCCCGAGGTGTACCGGCGCGCCCTGGGCGTCCTGAACGGGGCGCAGTCCCCCAGGTCCTGCCTCCGCTACCTGGGCTGCAGGGTCCCGCTGGGCATCTTCCTGATTCTCGTCTCCTTGGCGCTGCTGTCCTTCACCCTGGTCCTGGGGTTCCAGCGGAACCCGCCGGCTCAGCGCTTCCTGCTCCTCTCGTGCGGGGTGTTTTTCTGCCCCCTCGCCTTGGTCCTGGCGGTGAACACCCTCTGCTGGTTCCAGAGGTTCTCCAGGAGGAAGATGCGGGAGCTGGCCCTCAGAGCGGGCGAGGCCAACCTCCTGCTGGCGCCCCACTCCGTGCTGGTGGGCTGTGACACCATGAACAAGCTGCACTTCGTGTACGTGCTCCTGGAGGAGTGCAGGCAGGTCTTTCTGGAGTGCGCGGAGGGCGAGGCGCTGTTCCGGGAGGCCATGCTGCGGTTCTCGTCCAGCTACGCCTGCTGCGTGGCCCACGCGTACTTCCCCGCCTCTGAGGATGTCCAGGGGGCTCAGGGCCACCTCCAGCTGGGCATGTGCTTCTGCCAGTTCGTGTCTCTGCAGCTGAAGAGACACCAGGGCCTCGGGGTTTACCCCGTGTGACGGCAGGACGGGCTGGGGACAGTGCCTCCTGCCTGACTGCCCGGCTGCCCCCCAGCTGGCCCTGCGGACACGGCCTCCCCGGGGCCTGGGGGTGCACACGGGACCCTCACCTCTGGCCAGGACCGCCAACCTCGGGCCCTTACACTGCCCCGGCGACCCCGCAGCCTGCTCGGAAGGCAGAGGTGACATCAGCCCAGGTGGCCTCACAGTTTGGGGAGGCGGCATTTCGGACAGGCTCCCCGAGAGGGTGCTGGGGAAAGCAGCAGGCTTGCCTGTGACCCCCGGGCCCCTTGGGGTGCGCCTGCCTCTGCCTGACGGCCCGTTAGTGTCCAGAGGACCAGGGCGGCCCTCCCCTGAGCTGCTCTTCCAGGCACCGGCCCCTCATTCCCGGACACGGAGCGCGGGGCCGGCGGCGGCGGGGTCCAGGCCAGGCAAGGGGGACGCACCCACGGAGCTCACGCCGTGCACAGAGCCCTGCGGGGCCAGCCACGGCCGCCCTGCGTCCGTCCCCGCGCGGACACCCCGACAGCCCCGCGTGTCCGCCGCCTCTCCCCGGGGGGGCCTGGGGCTCTAGGGGCGCGGCCCGGCCGGGACCTCCGACCCCGGCCGCCCGCCCCCGGGGCCCGCTCCCGGGCTCAGAGGGCAGCGCCCACCTCGGAGCTTCTGGGCTTCCGCAGACGCTCTTCCCCGGGAGAACGCAGGTACCTGCGGGGACGAAACCCGCGCGCCGGTTCTGGACGTGGGGGCGCAGCAGCCGCAGCACTGGGCGAGCAGCAGGGCCCCGCCGCCCCGCCCCGCCCCCACACGGAGCCCCGCCCCTCCGCTCTGAGCCCCGCCCCCTCCTCTCTGAGCCCCGCCCCCCCGCTCTGGGCCCTGCCCTGTTCAGCACCCCGCCCCCTCCGCTCTGAGCCCCGCCGTTCTGAGCCCCGCCCCTTCTCTGAGCCCCGCCCCTCCTCTCTGAGCCCCGCCCTCCGTTCTGCTCCCCGCCCTGTTCTGAGCCCCATCCCCCGCTCTGAGCCCCGCTCCCTCTCTGAGCCCCGCCTCACCGTCCTGAGCCCCGCCCCCTCCGCTCTGCGCCCCGCCCCCCGCTCTGCGCCCCGCCCCGCCGTTCTGAGCCCCGCCCCCTCCTCTCTGAGCCCCGCCCTGTTCAGCGCCCCGCCCCCTCCGCTCTGAGCCCCGCCCCTCCGCTCTGGGCCCTGCCCTGTTCAGCGCCCCGCCCCTCCGCTCTGAGCCCCGCCCTGTTCTGAGCCCGCCCCTCCGCTCTGAGCCCCGCCCCGCCGTTCTGAGCCCCGCCCCTTCTCTGATCCCCGCCCCTCCTCTCTGAGACCCGCCCTGTTCTGAGCCCCGCCCCCGCTCTGAGCTCCGCCCCACCGTTCTGAGCCCCGCCCCCTCCGCTCTGCGCCCCGCCCCCCGCTCTGAGCCCCGCCCCGCCCCTGTGCGCCCTGCGGGACCGTCGAGACCCCCCTGGGCCCAGGGACCGGAGGGCAGGGCCTTGGGCAGCAGGGGTGGCCCCAGGTGCTGCCCTGAGCCTCAGCGCGTCCGTGAGCGAGCGAGCAGCTGGCAGGTGATCTCCGGGCGGATCTGCGGTTGGAGCTGCGCACCTGTCCCCGCACCCCGGTGCCCGTGCGCGCCTGGGCAGGGGCCGCACTGCGAGTCTCCGGGCGGCTGCCTCGCATCCGTTTTGTGCGGCGTCGTGCTGACCCGGCCGCCCGGGGAGCTCGGGCCCCAGACCCCAGCACAGAGCAACTAGCAAACAGTCCGGGACCCGACTCCCCAGCAGCCCTTAAGGTCCGCAGCGCGCCCGCCTCCCGGCCCCGCTGTCGTGCCCCTACGTAGCCCCGCACCGCGGACCTACCCAAGCCCTGCTCCTGTGGTTTGAACCGACCACCTGGCCTTAGCTCGGGAGCCCCTGGGAGCGCCGTGAGCCTCTGCGCCGCTGTCTGCGCCCTGCCTTGACCCCCGTGGCTCGACGTGGCCTCTCCAGCCCTCCGGACCGGTCCTCAGGATACGCGAGCAACAAACTTCTCCATTTCAACTTCTCGTGTGAAAGAACAGCAGGGCCTGCGGTCTGTTGCTGAACCAAAGCTGGCCACCCGGCGGCCTGTGCCCACTTAACAGGCGGTGATTGAACACAGGCTGGCCCGCTCGCCTCCCTCCTGGGGCCAGGACTGCCCGGGGAGGCCCCCACAGAGGCAGGAGGGGGCACGAAATGGAGGGGCTCTGGGCAAGGGGACGGCGTGAGCACAGGCCCTGGGCCCGGCCAGGTCACAGGAGGAGCTGCCAAGTAGGGGAGGGCCTGTGAACCACAGGGCTCACTGAGCGGCTTTGGGTGCCAGAACTTTCCTGGGTTCATGCTTGGTACCAGGATCCTCCCCGAGGGGCCCCAGCACCCGGTCTCTGAGCTATCCAAAACAGGCGCCATGGTCTGGGCCCCAGGCTGAGGAGCAATAGGGACGCCAGCCCCCACAATTGTAGCATGGGGTGAGGACTCAACAGGCCCACCCGTACCTGCCCTGGGCCAGAGCCACGCTCCCCGGGGGCACACAGGGCCCTGGAGAACCCTTGGGGCCTGGCAGGCCATACCCTGGCTGTGCCAGAGAGCCCGGGAGCCCACGCCGAGCTGGGTGACCAGCCAGGCCTTTTAGGCCCTGGACTCCTGGCTGCGGCCCGGGAACCCCAGGGGCAGTAATGGGGGCCCACGGGCTGAGGCCTCTGGTGTGCAGGGGCACCCACGTGCACATGCAGCCCCTCTGCTCCCCGGCAAACCGCAGGCTGACCGTGCTGTTCCTGCCCTGAGCACCGTGCCGCGAGGCCCAGAGGCAGCACACGGATGAAAGACAGATGACAGTCTTGTCACTTCAAAAGGCCGTGATTTTTCAGGTCACGGAAGAGCACAGCGGCGCACAATAAAGAGAAAACATCCAGGGGAACCATCTACAGGACCGTTGATGTACTCGGGCTGTGGGAGGCCCAGACGCCTCACAGGTCCTGCGGGCCCGGGGACTCCAAGGAGGCTGAGCCCGTGGGGCTGCCCCGAGTCCCTTCTCTGCTCCCCGCACCGTGTCCAGTTAGCTCCCCAGTGCTTGCACAAAGCCCCCTACCGGGCGGGGCAGGATGACGCTGGGGGGATGCTAGGCCCCAGGGGGTGGGTCTGGAGCTGACTGCACTCGGCACCCGCACTCCCAGCGAACGCTTCTCCCCAGGGCGGCGTGACCCTGGCTACCTCCCCGCAGCCTGGACACAGGGGACACAGGGCTGCCCCAAGTCCCCCTGCCTGCCTGTCCTGACGCACACCCGGTCGGTGCTCCGGAGGTCTGATGGGGCCCAGTCCCCCTGCCTCCAGGCACGCCTGCTGCGCCCAGGTGCCTGGTCCCCCGCGGAGGGAGAAGCCTCAGCATGCCCGACCTCCACTGTCCACCTGCGGGGCACCAGAATGCACCCCCTGGGCAGGTGAGGCAGGAGGCAGGGGGTTTCCTGAGACCTGTATCTCCTGCAGATGCCTCAGAAGTGCCTCAGTCCCTCCTGGCCTGGATCTCTGGCGGGGTGGAGGTGGGAGGGGCTGAGGCTCTAAGCAGTACTGGGGGCACCTCACTGGGCTGCCGGTCACTAGGGCCCCAGCTGCTGTCCCGGCCAGCGCTGAGTCTTGCTGTGCCAGCCACTGGGGTGCACCCCATGGGGCCGCTGCACAGGCGGCCTGAGGCCTCCGCCGCAGCACCGGGGCTCCCTGTGAGACGGGAGATGAAGGCCTCCAAGACCAGCTGATCCCCCGCTGCAGCTCGGGCCTGGCTGCTGCAGGTGACTGGGGCCCTCGGTGCCCCGTGAGGCCCTGCAGGTCCTTCCAGGACTCCCCAGGTTCCCTACCCACCCCCCTGCCACTGCCGCTCCACCTGGCTGGCCTCTGCCCTGTGGTTCTGGAGACCACTTCTGGGGGAAATCTATTCAAAACACGCATCAGGGGCAGCCCAGGTGGCTCAGCAGTTTAGGGCCGCCTTCAGCCCGAGGCGTGATCCTGGAGACCCGGAATCGAATCCCACGTCGGGCTCCCTGCGTGGAGCCTGCTTCTCCCTCTGCCTGTGTCTCTGCCTCTCTCCCTGTGTCTCTCATGAATAAATGAATGGAATCTTAAACACACACACACACACATCAGGTCAAACTCTGGCTCGTTCAAGGAGCCCTATTCAAGCCCCAGGGGCGCTGCCACCTTCTGCTTGCCCCCATCCACCGCCCCACCCTGGGGAACGGTGTCCGCCCAAGAGAACGTGCCCATGCATCTGTGTGTGGGGATATCTGCAGAGAGGAGACAGTGAGAGGACACGTTTGCATGCATGTGTGAGTGTGCATGTGTGTGCACGTGCAGCTCGTGTGCGTACGTGTATATGAGTGTGGGCACGTGTGGCACGTGTGTGCAAAGTGGGCACATTGTAGGGCATCGAGGGAGGAAGAGTGTGTTCTGGCTGCTGTGTTGCACTGTGCTCCTCAAGCTGCAGCCCGCAGGTCACGCCGTGGGCCCCACATCAGGGTCACCCCCGGGGGTCACACTGCAAGGGCCACCCAGGCGCCTGCAGTTGTAAGAGGTGCCAGGGCGCTGCAGCCCACTGCAGTGTGGAGCCCCACCCCCACCCCGTGAGCTGGGCCTCCCTCCCGGCTGGCCCCTTTGCACGCTCCCCTTTCCTCTCGGCAGCAGCTGGCAGGTGTGTGGCAGCAGCTGGCAGGTGTGTGGCAGGCGGACGAGCTCTGTGCTCAGGGCCGGGAGTGACATGCTGCTGTGCCTTGTCTCGGGCGGGGACCCGGTGGTGCTGCTGAAGGTAATGACGATGGAGCAGAGGCCTCCCACCTGCTGGGGCGGTGCTGGCCTGATGGGGAAGCAGGTGAGCCTTGAGATGACCTTGACGACCGACCGCCACGACCTAGGAGGACTAGGAGGGGGTGATAGGAAGTGGCGGGGGGGGGGGGGGGGGGGTAGCTGCAGCAGCCGGCCCCGGGCGGAGGGGGGTGACCCGCTGTGTGCATCCTCAAGAGGTGCCCTGTCAGCAGGTGCTTCTCACTGTGGAAACCACGTCCAACCAAACAAAATTCTCCTCCTCCTTAAGCTGCGCCGAGTGTGCCCCCCACGGTGCGACAGCCCCCAAGGACGAGGCTGAGCCTGTGTTTGATGGCTCGGGCGACTTGGCGTTGACTTGCAGAGGACACGTGAGGTGCGCAGCGTGCCCTGCAGACAGCCGGCGGCGCCCTGTGCTGACCTGCAGTGGGGCGGGACCTCTGGCGGGGCCTAGGACTTCTTGTCCCGCATCCGGGAGCCCAAGAACTCGGGACACGTTCTGTGTTTGGGTAAGAATTGTTTTAACTTTTGGACAGTGTATCTGACGCTGTCGACACCGTGGGGTTCTGCTCCGGCACCCGTGGCTCGTGAAAGACTTTTTGCAAGAGGTGTCCGTAAACTGTGGGTAAGAACAAGATCTCCAGGGCACCCAGAGGGTGTGTGGGCCCTGAGAAAGCGGGGCCTGGCGGGGGCCTGCGGAGCCCTGGGCCTGGCCCCCGGGGGCTGCGGGTGCTCCGGGAGGTGGTGTGGAGCTGGCTCTGCAGCCGGGTTGGGATTGCCCGGAAGCCCCGGGGCCGTCGCCTTCGTAGAGACCTGTTGGTTCCCGCTGATGGCGCCTTAGCAACTGGTTTTGTTTAGTTTGAAGGCAACGGGTTACCTCAGTGCCCCTGGGTTGTAGTTCTAAGATGTGTGAGAGAATTTCCATTAAGACCCGGTGACCAACGCCGTCGTGTCCGGTGGCGGGAGCATGTAGGTGCTTGCAGCGCATCACAGGGGGGTCTGGAGGTCCGCACGTGACCCGGATGCTTCGAATCAGCTGTATCAGCGTGGTTAGAGCTTGAAATGCCTAAGGCATCTAATTAATCGAGTTCATCATGTCTGTGAAATGTCTTTCAAAAATGAGAGACTGAACATACATCAAATGTATAAGTTAATAGAATAATAAGTACAGAATCAGGGAAGACACACCAACACAAGAGTACCTAGATTCAGAAGTAAGGGTTTTTCTTTTTATTTTATTTGTTTATTATTTTTGAAGATTTTTATTTTAATTATTCATGAGAGACCCAGAGAGAGGCAGAGACACAGGCAGAGGGAGAAGCAGGCTCCATGTGGGGAGCCCGACGTGGGACTGGATCCCGGGACCCCAGGATCACGCCCCGGCCGAAGGCGGCGCTAAACCGCTGGGCCACCGGGGCTGCCTGCTTTTTTCTTTTTTTTAAAAAAAAAAATTATTTATTTGACAGAGAGAGAGAGAGAGAGAGAGCATAGGCAGGGGGGCTGCAGGCTGAGGGAGAGGGAGAAGCAGATTCCCTGCTGAGCAGGGAGCCCGAGGCAGGACTGGGTCCCAGGACCTCGAGATCATGACCTGAGCCGAAGGCCGTGCTTCACCCACTGAGCCCCCCCAGGCACCCCCATTAGTAAGCTTTTAAATGAAGCTTTAAAGGCTGGGAAGCCAAGGAAGCCAGTGGAGAGACCTCCCCAGAATGTGCCACGTGGATCATTCTAAGCTGAACGCACTGGGACCCTGCAGACTCCAGAGAAACTTCCACCTCCCTCCTGACTATGCAGAAGAATCTAAATTGGGGGACCTTCCCAGAATAGGGGTGGTTAACAGATCAGTTCCCTCTGAGTGACCCCTCTGTGAGGCAGGACAGACCTGTGCCTCATCACCCTCCCTGGAGCCCCAGGCCCCACCGCCTTCTCCTTAGTTCCCGACGACATACGCCCCGCACCTTGTCTGACTCGGAATTTCCACGCCTGCATGGGGTCCCTGTCCCGACCCCATTAAATTGGATTTTCTCCTGCTAATCTGTCTCATCTGATTCTTACCCAAGCTAGAAGGACCTTTGAGAGGACAGGACTTCCTGCTCTCTGACCCTGCTTTAAATTTATAATCAAAAAAATAAATAAATAAAAATAAATTTATAATCGTAAATCATAACATTTTATAAATCAAAAGCATTTTTTTTCATATTTCATTTATTTATTCATGAGAGACACAGAGACACAGGCAGAGACACAGGCAGAGGGAGAAGCAGGCTCCATGTGGGGAGCCCTACGCGGGACTGGATCCCAGGACCCCGGGATCACGCCCTGAGCCCAAGGCAGACGCCCAACCGCTGAGCCGCAGGGGTCCCCTCAAAGGCAGGTTTTTTTTTTTTAATTTTTATTTATTTATGATAGTCACACACACAGAGAGAGAGAGAGAGAGAGGCAGAGACACAGGCTGAGGGAGAAGCAGGCTCCATGCACTGGGAGCCCGACGTGGGATTTGATCCTGGGTCTCCAGGATCACGCCCCGGGCCAAATGCAGGCGCCAAACCGCTGCGGGGGTCCCTTAAAGGCAGGTTTAACTCAGCAAGACCACTCCTGGGAGTTTGCCAGGCAGTTAAATCTCCAACCACACAAAGCACATATGCATAAATTATTCATGGAGCATTGTGTTGCAAAATGTTTAAAGCACCTGGAAAGCCCTGGGTGGGGGGACGCAGCGGGAACGAGGGGGTCCTGGGTCCGATCACACCTTGTGCACTGGCTTCCCGTGGGTTAAGTCCATGTGCTGCAATAAAAAATGCATTTGGTCCCGTCCCGGGGTCCCGGGGAGCAGCTCCCCAGCCCTGGGCACTTCCTGCGAGGCGGGGCCTCTGTTCTCAGGGCACACCTGGCTACGCTGCTGAAGAGGTCGGGCCGGGGTGCAGGCTGCTTGGGGCCAGGGCGGGAGCCATGCTAGGCGGCGGGTGTCCGTGGGGCTGTGCCCGTGCACCCTCCCGTCCCCCCCGGCCCTGACTTGTGAACTTTATGAGAAACTAGTCGTCCAGGAGGCGCTTTCCCGAGTTCTGGAAGTCACTCTACTGAGCAATCGAATCTGAAGAGGTGATCCCCCAGCTTCGTAGTCGAGGTGGACAGACAGGGTGGCTGGGGGGGGCCCCCCGATAAGGTCTGAACCGGGAGGCAGGCTCCCCAGACCAGGCCCTTCCCTGGCAGGGTCTGTGCCTCTTCCGGGGAATAGGGTTGAATATGGGACACCCGGTGGTGCGCAGAATTGGAGAATTGATTGTCACTTGTGTGGGGAAAAAAAAAATCATTACAGAGAAAAAAGTCAAATGGGAGGGGAAAACGGCAGATGTATGTGCTTGTTTGTGCAGAAAGACGCACAGACAGCTGAGCTAGAAACTCAGAAGACGGGGACGCCTGGGGGGCTCAGCGGCTTGGCGCCACGGCCTGCAGCCCAGGGCGTGACCCCGGGGTCCCGGGATCGAGTCCCGCGTGGGGCTCCCGGCGTGGAGCCTGCTTCTCCCTCTGCCTGGGTCTCTGCCTCTCCGTGTCCCTCATGAATAAATAACTAACCTTAAAAAAAAAAAAAAGAAACTAAGAAGACTGATTTCCCTCAGGGGTGGGAGGGAGTCGGCTCCTTAGGAATCCTGTTAATGTTTTACTTATTAAAAAATAATAGGCTGTGAGGTGGCTGGGTGGTGGCCCGTGATGGGATGAGCCCTGGGTGTGATCACTGGCCTCCACCTCTGAAACCAACAGCACATTATGTCAAAGGCTGGAATTTAAATTTTTAAAAATGTGAATTAAGGGCGCCCCGTGGCTCAGTGGTGGAGTGCCTGTATTCAGCTCAGGGCGTGACCCTCAGGGTCCCACATTGACTCTCCGCTTGGAGCCTGCTTCTCCCTCTGCCTGTGTCTCTGCCTCTCTGTGTCTCTTATGAATAAATAACATCTTTAAAAATAAATTGTGATTTCAAAAAAAAAAGGAAAAAACAAAACTAATGGATAAAATCAACGAAAATGGGGGAAGGACCCAAAACCAGAGTGTGAGCAGTAATAAGTGACTCCACCATATATGAAAGGAATAGCGAGGGCAGCCCAGGTAGCTCAGCGGTTAGCGCCACCTTCAGCCCAGGGCGTGACCCTGGAGACCCAAGATCGAGTCCCATGTCGGGCTCCCTGCATGGAGCCTGCTTCTCCCTCTGCCTGTGTCTCTGCGTCTCTCTCTCTCTCTGTGCCTCTCGTGAATAAATAAATAAAATCTTAAAAAAAAATAGCAACGTGAACAACAAACGCAAATATCCTGCGCGCAGCATTTTGACTATCGACCCGCACGTTCCAGACAGAACCCTGAATAAGCAGCAGGCGCTTGTTTGGGCCCTGGCGTGGGTTACCAATGCCGAAAAGGACTCCAATGGATTCTAAGACGAAGCAAATAAATATATTGAGAGTCACAGGAACCAGCTTTCTGCTGTTGGAGGGCAGTTCTCACACCAAGGGCAGGGGAGCGAGAACCGCGGAGCCGCTGGGACCTCACGGAGATCCTGTGTACCCCGCGTACACCTGCAGTCTAGACGCCGCGTGGAAGTACCACATAGATTAATGTGGGCTGTGTCTACACGTGTGTACATACTCACACACACATGCACGTGTCTGTGCACACACAGAGGAGGGAGATATGGAGCGTGTGTGCACAAACGGGTGTGCTACAGATCACACGCGCAGCTCTGTGCACAGAGCACCCAAAGCAACACCCAGATCCTGGTGGCACCTTTGTTGTTGGTGGTTCTTTTTTTGTTTGTTTGTTTGTTTTTTTAAGATCTTATTTATTCACGAGAGACACAGAGAGAGGCAGAGACACAGGCAGAGGGAGAAGCAGGCTCCATGCAGGGAGCCCGACGCGAGACTCGCTCCCAGGACCCTGGGGTCATGCCCTGAGCCAGAGGCAGACACTCAACCGCTGAGCCGCCCAGGCGCCCCTGGTGGCACCTTGTGCCAGGAAGTTAGGAAGTGCCCAAAGACTGATAGAGACGTGTCCCCAGGACGACTTCTACTAGCCAGGTATGAAGCAATGTGACCATAAAAATAAATAACGAGAGCACGGATTCCAGCCGCTTGAATGACATGGGAATCGGCGGGTCATGCTGATGCAAACAAATGAAAGGGGAGAAGGGAGAGCTTTTCTTTCCGGTAACCTAGTGGAAGATCAACTAATAAGTGTAGAAAACATGCTGAATTTAGGCAATTGTCACTTGGAAAATACAGTAGCTGGATTCAGACCAGACTGTGGGTGCGTGCTCTGAGCAGGGAGGCCTGAGGACCAAGGTGTTTCGTAGTCTCAGAGCAGTGTCCCCCGGAACGTGTATTAACTTACAGAGGCAAAGGGTAACGTCACGGGGTGCAACCCATCGGAAGCCACCCGAGCCGAGGATCTGTCCCCCTCGGGGCGCACAGCCGGACCTCGGTGCCTCCCGGCGGGACACCGACACTGACTCAGTCTCTCCCGGGTATGTGTCCCGCAGCTCATCAGGACAACACGCCTCACACGTGCGAGCTGAGGCCGCTCTAAGGTGACCTGAGAACGGGGAAGGAGGTGGTGGCTGGGCTCCCGGACCGCCTCCCAGCCAGGCTTTTCTTTTTGCTAGGAAGGATGTTATTGAGACAGTTGGGGAAATATTAATAAGGTATATGGATTAAACAAGAGTATTATATCTAAGCTAAATTCCTGATTTTGGTCATTGCGTGAGGTGATGTAAGAAAGTGCCCCTAGGAAATCCGCAGTGAGGTATTTAAGGGTAAAGAGGCAACTTCCTCTCCAACGGCTCAGAAACACTCCAGCAGAGGACAATCACGGGGATGGTGGCTGCTAGAGACAGCTGGCAGGTCACGCCTGGCAGATCCACAGACAGATGGACGGCTGGCTGGACAGACAGGAGCCCAGCGACACGGAGACAGCCTCAGGCCCAGCCCCCCCCCCCCGCCTCGGTGTGTCCATGGAACATCTCAAACACCTGCCTCACCCACTTCCTGCTATTCCAAAGCTGCTCAGACCCCTCACCTTGCCTCCCTGGCCTGGAGGCCGGATGGTCCCACATTGAGCATCCAGCCCTATGTCCCCACGCAGGACCCCACTAGGGCCCAGGAACTCTGACCCACAGCATCGGTCGCTGGGCCACGCACTGAAAAGGCCTCTTTCCTGTTTCCTTGGCCTGAGCACCCAGCCCTTGGTGCTGGAGTCTGAGCTCCCCCCTCACCAGGGTGGGCATCTGGGCCTGGGATCAAAGCCCTCAGGGGAGGACAGGAGCTGGAGTGGGGTCCTGGTCAGGCCTAGCCAGGTGGGAGCAGACTTGAGCCTCCCAGCGCTGAATCGGAGGGGGAGATGGGGGTGCTGTGGGCTGCGCGGAGACTCCTCAGACCTCCCACCGCCCCTGTACTTCCAAGGGAATGGGAGATGGGGTGCTCTGGACGCGGGGAGCCCCCTCGGGCCCCAGGAGTGGGCTCACATCCCCTCTCCGGAGGCCCAGGGCCGCTTGGATCCACGCATTCGCTCACTTCTTCAGTGACGTGTGCCCGCGGGCCAGGCAGTGGGGGCGGGCACCACGTGTGGGTGCTGCCGGGGACAGGGGGCTCCAGATGCTCGGTCCATCGGGGTGGGGGGTGGGGAGCACGCAGAGCACAGCACGGGAGACGGACCAGCTCCGCTGGAGGTGGGGCTGGGCGAACTCAGGGACGGAGCCAAGGTCCCAAAGGCTCCCCTGAACATCGCAGTCAGCCTCCGAGGGCGAGGCCGCGTCCACGCTGCCCCCCCCCCCCGCCGGCGTGCACAGGTGCACCCCGCTTCCCAGGGCGGCTCGCTGCCCCCCCACCGCCGCTCTTCAGAATCCTGCAAGGGCCCCTCCCGGCAGGAGGGGGAGGCACGCGGGGGTGGGGGGAGGCAGGAGCAAGGAGCGGGACCAGGACGCGCAGGAGAAACAGGAGACGCAGCTGGATGTGAACCTTTACTTAGAGAAAAGCAGCAGAGCTGGAAGCTCAGGGGGCAGGGGCATCAGCGAGGGGTCCCGGAGGCGGGGGCACGACCACAGGAGGGGAGCGCGTCGGGCGAGGGCGGTCACAGGTGCCGCCGGGGGCGCTGCCGAGACAGAGGGGAGGCGGGAGGAGAGCGGGCGCTCGAGGCGGGCACGCGACCCCCACCGCCCAGGTGCGCGGGAAGGACCGCGCGGCGAAGCCCCGCCCCCGCCCCGCCCACTGCCATCAATGCCCGCCCCCACCCCGCCAGGCCCCGCCCACTGCCATCAATGCCCGCCCCCACCCCGCCAGGCCCCGCCCACTCTCATCAATGCCCCGCCCCCACCCGCCGGCCCATCCATCCACGCCCGCCCACTCCAATCAATGCCCCGCCCCTCTCGCCCACGCCCCGCCCCTCTCGCCCACGCCCCGCCCCCTCCGCCCGGCCCCGCCCACCTACCCGGGCCGCAGGTGCGGACGCCGTCACTGGGGGGCCGGGGGCGGGGCGCTGCCCGCTGCCTTGCGCGGCGCCTCCTTCGCCTCCTTCTCTCCGGGCGCCGAGGGCTTTCCCGGGGGCTCGGTGGCTCCCGCCCCCGCCGCGCTCGCCCCCGCCGCGCTCGCCCCCGCCGCCCCCGCCGCCGCCGCCGCGCCCGCCTGGGTGGGCGCCTTGGGCCCCTCCTTGACGGCGCGGTAGCTCTCCCCCCAGGCCGAGGGCGTCTCGGTGCCGTGCTTGCGGCTCAGCGGGTAGGCCCCGATGGCGGCCAGGATGCTTCGGTGGCGCTCGGGGTCCATCTCCGTGTAGTACATCTCCAGGGTCAGCGGGGTGCAGATCTTGTGCTGCGGGGCGCGGGGGGTCAGGGCGGCCCGAGGGGTCCTCCCTGGGGCGGGCAGCCCACCTGCCAGGCTTCCGCGGGGACCTGGGGGGGCCCTGCCCACCCCGCCCCGCCCCGCCCCGCCCCCCAGCGGGCCAGGCCTTACCCGGAGCAGGAAGCCGTCGGGGCAGGTGAACTGGTCATACCAGATGGCCTTGTACATGATGAGGACACAGCCCAGGAGCGCCATGGCAAAGGCGATCATCCGCGCGGTGGGCAGCTGGGGGGCCGGGGAAAGAGAGGGGCGCCGGGGAGGGTCAGCCGCTCCGGGCAGGGGCTGCGCTCACTGCCTCTGCTGGGGGGTCCCTTCCAGCTCCCAGACGCCCCCCAGAGAGGGCAGATTTCACAGGGCTTTAGACGTGGCATGCTAAAACTGGCAAAGCCATCATTTAGGGGACTTGAGGGCGAAAAAACAGGGTGGGAAAAAATATTAGGCACATACACAGCAGAAGTACATACAAAGCCCAGGTCGGTCAGGAAGAGACACATGACCCCGGGAGATGGGCACAGCAGGAGCCCTGGGCCAGAGGAGCCCCGCGGAGCCGCAGGGCAAGGGCCCAGAGGGGGGGTTCCCTGCCCACCTGGCTCCCTGACCACAGGCGAGGGGGCGAGGGGCCCAGCCCACCTGGCTCAGAGCACAGGCTCCCCTGCCTCAGCTGCCTGCTCCCCATCTTCCCTGCCCCCACCCCCCTGGGATCAACCCCTGGGCAGCGTGGCATGGGGAGGGGGGTTACCCTGCGCCCTTCCTCTGGGTGGTTACAGGCCAGCTTCTGGGCCTCCAGGTCGGGGAACTTCTTTGGCTGGTCCGGGGAGGACAGCTGGTATTCCGTCTGTGTCTTGATAACCACCTGCGGGAAGAGGGGAGCCAGGACCACACTGAAATGGGGGGACTAGGAGGGGCCCCAGGTCGGTTGCCCTGGAGCTGGGTGCTGAGCAGCTGCCGAACCATCTAGTGGCGAGGCTGCGCTGGCTACAAGGGCCGGCTGGGGGCAGGCAGGCGGTGCCCCCAGGTGCCACACGGTCCCCTGAGCCCAGGGCTGCCTCTAACCCCGAGCCGCAGGGCCCCGGCCTCAGGCCAACTGATGCAGGCCCGGAAGGTGGCTCCTCCACTCTGCTGCAGCACCTGCCACGGGTCCTGCTCCAGGGCACACGGGGCGGCGGGGGGGGGGGGTGTGCAGCTGTGCCTCGGCAGATTCCTCCAGAAAGCTGCCCTCCATCAGACCTTGCCCAAGGACCCTGTCTCGCCCACAGGGAAGGTGGGAATTTTTGCTCGCTCGGAGCGCCTGCTGGGCACCCCTGCCGGGCACCGTCTGCCAGATGGCGTGGGAGTCCCGACGGTCACCCTGCGGTCAGTTTACACAGTTCGCAGATGAGGAAAGGGTGACTCCGGGTGACGGGACAGCTGATCAGGTCACAGACCGCCTGGCCAACTAGGGTTGTGGCCCAGCCCAGCCCTTCCCCTGCTTGCTCTCCTGCCTGTTGGGGGAGGCCACATGGAAGCGACCCTTGCCCCTCCCCTCTGTTCCGGGTGGGCTGAGAAGAGCCCTCCGTGCTGGCCCAGGCGCTCACCTGGTCAGGGAACGGTGGCTGGAGCTGGCTGACATCCAGGGGGCTGATGAGAGGGACGCTGTCTGTGGTGGCCCCGTCCTGATCCCCTGGGTCTTTGCCCGGCTTCCCAGAGAAGCTGCAGCCCAGCTTCACCATGGTGAGCAGTGGTCCTCGGCCTGTCCGGGGGAGACACCGGTCACTGCCCACTCACCACCCGACCATGGCACCCCTGGGAGAGGGTGAGGGGGCCCCAGCCTGGACCCAGTTCCTCACACCGGAGCCAGGACAGCCAACATCCCAGGACAAACCGGGCATGTTCAGCCATAGGTCTCCTGGCCCCTGGGCCCCAGAGCCATGCGGGGTGTGCCCAGGCACACATGCGGGCCTGCCCCAGCGCACTTCGGAGGGCAGCCGTTGTGCTCAACAGAAACAGATCCCGATCCCGCCTGGGGGGCTCGGTGGGTTCAGCATCCGACGCTGGATTTCCGCTCAGGTCGTGGTCTCAGGGTCCTGGGATCAAGCCGGTGTCAGGCTCCCTGCTCAGTGGGGAGCCGGCTTGAGATTCTCTCTCCCTCTGCCCCTCCCCCACCTGTCTCTCTAAAATAAACAAAATCTTTCTAAAAAATCATGATTAATTTCAATAATATCTGGAAAAGTATTTGAGAATAGCCAACAATTGTTTATTACTTTAAATACCTATTAGCAGACTAAGGGTAGAGGAAAACATCCTTAACCTGATAAAGGCTACCCACAAAAATCCCCACAGCCATCGGGATGAACAGTGAAAGCTTTGCCTTTAAGATGAAGGAGCTAAAACGGCCTTTTACTATCGGTTCCGAAAGTCATGGCGCTGCAGGTCTTATACCAATGACAAAAAATTATCCCTCGATGTGGGAAGTAAGCACTGACCGTAAAAGGGCTACATTAGAATTAAGAACTTCCGCTTATCAAAACGTAGCCTTCAGAGAGCGGCAGCAAAGCGAGACCGGAGAAGGCATGTGCAACGCGCCAATGGCGAGGGACTCGGGCCCATCAGCGAGGGATGTTCAGGTCCCTCTGCCCGAGTGTAACCTTCCTAGGAAATCGGGTCTTTGCAGACGTGACCGCGCGGAGACGACGTCATGGTGGATCACAGGAGCCCTACCCCAGTGCCTGGGTCCTACGTCTGGGGGCACACAGGGAGGCAGAGGTCGGAGAGATGCATTCACAAGCCACCGAACACGGGGGTCCCCAGAAGCGGGGAGAGGCCGGAAGGTCCTTCCCTAGAGCCCCAAAGGTGCACAGCCCTCCCTAATTCTGGATTCTTGTCTCCAAAGAATCCTTGATTCTCCCACATAGATGCCTGTTGTTTTAAGCCACCCGCTGGGTGATTTGTTGGCCGCCAGGAAGCTAACGTTCCGGCAGAACAGCTCAGGTTGATGAAGATTAGAAAAACCCAATAGAAAAATGCAGGAAGGAAGATTTCAAAAGGCCACGGATACTAAGCAGGCGCTCGCCTCATTAGCCCACGAGGGGGCGAATCAGAACCTGCTCGGGGAGATGCGTTGAAGCCCCCCAAACCCAGGAGAGCTCGAGGAGCCCAGGAGCCAAAGCCCTGCAGGGGGTGTGGACTCACGTAAGCCACACACACCGAACCCTGAGCGGCCCTCGCTCCGGGGTGGACGCCCCGCAGGACGAGCGCCCGCGAACGTGGATGGCACGGCCGGTCCCACGGACACACCACCGCACGCCAGAAAACAAGCTGTAAATGAGACGTTCCTGCCACCTTAGAGCAATGGGGTGAACAGTGTAGCCGCAGGCAGGACCGGCCCGACCCCACGGGAGGAGGCTGGCCCTGAAAGCAGCCGCCGGAGGAACCAGGCTCAGGGCTTAGGGACCCGCACTGCGCGGCTCCAGACCAATTAATGCTCCTGCGTCTGGGGAGTCTGGGGGGGCCTCGGGGGAGGGGAGCGGCTTCAGGGCCCTGCGGGGATTTTCCGTCTTCACTGGCTTGTGGATGACTGGGGTGCACTTACCTTCAATCATTAGGCTGCACGTTTGTTTTACGTCATCTTCCGAATACTCGTTATATTTCACAACAAAGAGTTCAAAATAAATGAGACCAACAACCAAAGGACAGCAGGCTGGGGGTGGAGGTCCGGCCACCCCACCCCTCCCCAGGCTTTGGGCCCTAGCGTGTGCCTGCGCAGAGAATGGAATCGTGTGGCACCTGTGCCCGGCTGTCTGCCTACCTCCTCCTTGTAGGACCGGGGTCAGACCCTGGGGAGCTGTGCTTCCGGCCCCGGCCACTGCCTGCACCTGTCCTATAGACTGCTGTCCTGGGGCGACCTCACTATCCCCAGATGCCTCCCCCGCAGCAGCCCCACCAGGCCCATGGGGGACCCCCTCACACCCCAGAGGCCAGGCCCTGCTGTGGGTTCCTGGTGTGGGCAGGCAGGGTGGGAATACCGAGGAGCTCTGGCCCGAAGGCCCAGGGGTGCTGGGACACAGAGTGTGCAGGTGCTGGGCAGGGAGATCCTTGCAGGTCAAAAAAGGGGGGTGGCCGGGAGCTGCATCGTTGGGCCGCAAAGAGGCAGCCGGCTGGGCAGAGGGCACCCCCATCGGGGACTTCCTGGGCACTCCAGGGAGGAAGGTCCCCTTAGGGCCCTGAGCGGGGGCTCATCCTTGGATCTACGCCCCAGGCCCCGGGCCCTTACAGGCCAGCAAAGCGCCCCCGACTGTGCCCCCAGACTGGAGGACCTCTCCTAGGGAGTGGGGCTGGCAGGGGGCAACCCGGGGAGGACACGCCGTCACCCCCGCACCCGCCCCAGGCGGGCAGGGCAGCCGCGGGAGGCCAAGGTGGCCCAGCACCCATGGGAACACCCCAGTGCCGGGGAGGACACAGGGCCCGGAAGCCCTGGGAGGGGACCCCGGAGGGAGGGCCTGACGGGCTGCGGAGGAGGGGGAGGCCGGGGCAGCAAGTGCGCAGCGCTGCAGGGGGGCTTCGCAGGGGCGGGAGGGCGGCGGGGGAGGGGTCGGGCCTTCCAGCTGCGGGGCCCTGCGGCTTGCGGGGGGGGGGGGGGGGGGGAGGCGGGGGGCGCGAGGTAGCTCCGCCTCTGGGGTCCTCTAGGAGCCAAGCCTCCTCCGACGGAGCGTGACGTCCGTGTGACGTCATCACGGGTTTCCATGGCAACGGAGCCGGGAATGACACATCTTCTCCAAGGGAAGGAGCCATTTGGGGCCTTCGGGCCTCTCCGCGTCGGGTTCCAGGCCTCACGCGCGCGCGAGGCGCAATGCTGGGGCGGGGCGGGCTGCATGTGGGACCCCCCCCCATCCATTTCCCTGGCTGAGTCGTGGGGCCCCCTGGGCAGGCGGGCTGGGCTCATTCACAGTCGGTGGTCGGTGGGTGGGGGTCGCCCTGCGCCTCCCGCCCCCCCTCCCCCCGTCCCCCGTCCCCTTTCTGCCGTCGTCCGCTCCCCGCTGCGGGCTGCTGGGCGGCGTCTGCGGAGGCGGCGTGGGAGGAGCGGGGCGCGGGGAGGGGGGCGAGGGGCCCTGGCGGAGCAGCCCGCAGGAGCCGGGCCGCGGGGCGCTCGCCCTCCCCCTCCCCTCCCCCCTCCCCCCGCCCCCGCCCCCGCCCGGCTGCATCTGCGTCACGCGGAGGGCTGCGCACCTGCGCGGGCTGGTGCGGGCCGGGCGCGTGTCGGGCGTGCATGTGACTGCGGGGCGCGGGGCGGCGCGTGCGAGCGGACACCCCGCAGGGCGCAAGCCCGCGCCCCCGCCCGCGCCCCCGCCGCCCGCGCCCGCCGCCCCCCGCCTGGCTCTCGGTTCCCCCACAGCCCCGGAGGCCCAGGTGGGGGCGGCTCGGCTCTGCACCCCCGCCCCCCGGCTTCCCGCGCGCCCGCCACCTGTGGCCCGAGCCCGGGGTCTGCGGCAGGTGCTGCTGGAGCGAGGCGCGCTGCCTGCGCCCGGCCGTCCGCGCCCCCGCGCCCCCGCGCCCCCCGCCCTCGCACAGAGCCGGACGTTCTGGAACTGGCCGCCCCTCCGCAGCCCCCAGCGCCCTCCGGCCACCGCGACGCCGCTGAGGCTGGCCCCGACCCCCGCAGCGCTGCGCCGCGCGGCCGAGACGGGGTCGGGGCGGCACGTCGGGTCTGCGCGCGGCTGGACACCGGCGGTTCCTCGGGGTCCGGGCAGCGGCTCGCCCCGCGGAGGC
Organism: Nyctereutes procyonoides; assembly: GCF_905146905.1. Lineage (NCBI taxonomy): Eukaryota > Metazoa > Chordata > Mammalia > Carnivora > Canidae > Nyctereutes > Nyctereutes procyonoides. The sequence goes on from NW_026575133.1 coordinate 33,400,523, forward strand.
CCCCGGCCGTCGGGGGGGGCCTGCGGACAGCACCCGCTGCGGCCACCGGAGACCCCAAGGAGGGACCCCGGCTCCCCCCGGCCGCCATCGGGCCGGCCGCGGTGCCCCCGTCCCTGCACGCGCACCTGCACGCGCACCTGCACGCGCACCTCGCGCGGCCGTGCACACGCCCCTGCACACTCGGCCCCCCTCGCCCCCGCTCCACAAGGAGAAATGTGGAAATGGCTCACAGGCGGCTCCGACGGGCAGCTGCTGCACGGCGCGGCCGCAGGACGAGGATGCGGAGGGAGGATGCGGTTCCAGACGCTTCGCAGCCGGGGCGGGGCGGGGGAGGGGCCGAGCCGAGACCGAGGCTGCTGTCGCCTGGGAGACGCGGGCGGAGGGAGGGAGCGCTTGCGTCTGCGGCCACCGCTCCACCCCGAGCCCCCCCGTGGGAGCTGCGCAGGGGCAGGGGTGCAGGGGGTGCAGGGGGGCTCCCACCCGGACAGCACACCGCCTGCCTCACTGCGGGGGCCAGCTGAGCCCTGCCTGCCCCTCGGCCTGCCCCCCACGACCCTGTCCGGGCTCAGGCTGCCTTCTTGCCCCCCTTGGTGTGCCTGCGCCTGAAGCCCCAGGGCGGCCCCTGCCCCTGGAGCAAGCCTGTCGCTCGAGTCCCCATTGGGCCACCAGGGAGGGGTGCTGGGGTGCGAGCACAGCCGTGACCCGGGCTCGGGCTGCTGCCCAGTCTGGGCGGCCCTGCTGCCAGCTGGCGGTGGACGGGCCCGAACGTGTGTTTGTGCAGACTGGGGCCTCCCTCCTCTGGGCGGGTGCGAGGACCAGTCGCTAGGGCCCGTGGTCACTCACGGGGCATTTACGGTCAGCTTTGTCAGCCAGACGTTTCCCAAAAGGCCTGCACCGTCTGAGGCCAGAAACGAGCAGTGGCACGGTCCGTCCACCTGCCGCCGACACTTGCTGTCATCTGTTTGGTTACCTGGGGCCGCAGGCTGCGCAGCGCAGCCACCGGGATTTGGCTCCTTAGATGCTGGAGGTTCCAAGCCAGGGTCAAGGCGAGGGCAGGCTTGGTTTCCGCAGGCTCCTCTCCTTGGCTGGTGGCTCCCGACGGTCCCCCATCTGCCTTCGTCTCCTCTTCTTAGAAGGACACTCATCAGAACCAATTGGGCCCCCGAGACGACCTCTTTTTTTTTTTTCCCAGCACATCCAGCTCCGGGATCAAGAGCTGCGTGCTCCAGGCCCGAGCCACCCAGGTGCCCCTAGAACGATGCGTTTTGAATTAACTTTGGTGTGCAGTGGGGTCCCGTCGCGGCTTGTGTGGAGTTGGCTCACGGGTCTGGGAGACCCGAAAATTGAGAGCTACTGCGCGCCCCGACAGCGGCTCCCCGTGGCCCTGAGGCAGCACCAGGCCACAAAATGAATACACTGAGTCACGCCGGAAGCGCTACGGCTGTCGTTTGGATTTCCAGGAGAAAAAGATTAAGAAAGAAGGTCGAGGGCAGCCCCGGTGGCGCAGCGGTTTAGCGCTGCCTGCAGCCCAGGGCATGATCCTGGGGACCCTGGATCGAGTCCACGTCGGGCACGTCAGGCTCTTTGTATGATGCCTGCTTCTCCCTCTGCCTGTGTCTTTGCCTCTCTCTCTGTGTCTATCATGAATAAATAAATAAAATCTTAAAAAAAAAAAAAGAAGGTCGAGAGGCTCAGGAATGTTCAAAGAAAGCAAAAAAGATGATTGGTCTGAAAACTAAGTTCTACCTGGAACAGCGGCGTGCTGAAAAAATACAAACGAAGAGGACTCTCCAGAGGCAGAGACGAGAAAGGGCAAACAAAAGAGTGAGGAGAAGACGCCCCCGGAGCAGGGCCTGCAGGTGTCCCCGCCTGCCGAGGGGCAGCCCCCGCTTAAGTCCTTTCCAATGTGACTGAACAGAGGAACAGAGCAAGCCGGGAAGTGGGGAGTTCCTTTACCCAGATTCGCGCTCCGGGAGACACAGAAGCACCAAAAGTCATTCTCAGGGAAGAGAAAGAGGAAAGCGTGGAAGGGGACGGTCACTAGTCCGCTTTGCCGGAGTCACTCTCCTCGGAAACCACCTCCGTGCGAAGGTTCATTGGCTACGGGCTTACCTGTCATAAAGGCCCAGTAACAGCCTGAATTGAAAGCCACCTTCTGGGGACGCCGGGGGCTCAGCGGGTGAGCGTCTGCCTTGGGCCCAGGGCGTGACCCCGGGGTCCCGTGTCGGGTTCCCCACAGGGAGCCTGCTTCTCCCTCTGCCTGTGTCTCGGCCTCTCTCTCTGTCTCGCATGAATAAATAAATAAAATATTTTTAAAAATTCTGTTTATTGAAATTATTTAAGACATTTCATCAACCTCCCCTTTATTTCTTTTTTAAAAATATTTTTATTTATTTATTCATAAATAAAACTGGGAGCACGCAGGACGGTGGGGACCCCGTAGCAGCACCCTGGAGTTGGGGCACGGGCGGCCCCGCGGGGAGGCCCCGTTCCCTCCCACCCAAGGCTCGGCCGCCGGTGCATACCCTTCTCTAGGCGCCTGTGCCAGGGTCCGTGTCCGCGCCTGTGCCCCGACGTGGCTCCCCCTAAGGATGCCCACTCTGACTGGGGGGAGCCCCACCCCTTGCCCGTGGCTCCGGGCAAACCTGCTTCAGGAGGAGGCCTGTGCCAGGCGCACAAGGGGGGGTGGGAGGCCGGGACGGTTTTCCAGCTTCTAGACCACCCGTCAGCCCAGCTTAGGCTCCAGTCCCCCAGGTCGCAAAGCAACATCAGGACACTCTGCTGGTGGCGGCAAGGGAGTGTGGGCCCGGGCGTGCGGGTCCCCCCTGGGGGCCGAAGCGCCTCGGGTGGGTGGGTCCTCGGGGGGAGCCAGCTGGGGAGCACCAGCCGCCACTGCCGCTGGGATCCCTGGTCTCTGACCTCTGTCCAGATCCACCCACGTCAGGGCCATAAAGCCCGAGGAACCCGCAGGAGGAGCAGAGCAGGTCTGAGTTGCTGGATCCAGTTACTTGGATCTGAACTACGGGTCCCTGAGAGCACCGTCTACACTGGGAAGGGGGCCTCATCATGAGGAGGTAATGCCCAACGCTCCTAAGCCAGACCCCCACTCAAACCGGGCGGTCTGCTTGGGTCCGGGAGCCCCGGGCACCCACGTCCCGGCTCAGGCTGGCTCCGGGGAGGGAGCCGGCGGGGGAGGAAGGGGTGGCCTCTGTCCTCAGGCCGGGGTTTGGCTGCGGGCCCCAGGGCGGCTAGAACTGCCCATCCCGGGTCTACCTCAGGACCAGCTTGGAGGGCCTTGCCCGGGACCCCCGTGACAGGACACCCTGTCCCCTGGGGCCCCTTGGCGCCTGGAAGGGGAGGCAGGAGGCACTGGGTCAGGAGGAGAGGTGGGGGTCAGATGCTGCCCGAGGGGACAGTCCCCTGGAAGCTGGGCCGGGTCCTCCCCCCTGGGGGGTCCCCTCCTTCCTTCATCTCCTGGGGACCCCCTCCCCTCCTCCCATGAGCCGGAGCGCTCCCCTCATCCTCCTGGTCTGGGGTTTTCTCCTGGGGGCCCCCTGCTCAAGCCAGAGGCCACGCCTACCCTGCAGGGAGGTGGGTCGCGGCGGGGCTTGGGGTCCCTGGGCCCCCTTGGGAGTCCAAGCTGCCTTCCTGGGGAGAGGCCACAGGTTTCGGAGCCATGGCCACACCCCCACGCCGGGGACCCAGCCGCGACCTCACCCATGAGGTGCTTTCCTGGGCTTAGCTGGACAGCGAGGTGGGGGTGTGGAGTCCGGACACGTCGGCGCAGGGCACAGTTCAGCCTCCGTGGGTGGGTGCCCGAGGGGCAGGGGCCCTCCCAAGCAGCCCGCCCCGGCACGCCCCCGCCCTTTGGCCCCAGCGCCTGGAGAGGGAGCCAAGGGTTCCTGCGAGGGCCCCGCGCTGGGCCCAGACCGAGGAGCAGGACGGGGGCCCATCGGGCATTTGGGTTTCTTTGAGCAAAACCAGTTAGGCCTGGGCGGCCGCATCCTGCAGACAGGAGGGCATCGGGGGGCGGGGGGGAGCGGGAAGGGGGGGTGAGGGCCAGGGGATGCCCATCGCCGATGGCCTCCAGGCTGCCCCCGCCTCACTGCCCTCAGGATCTGTTTCTGGGGGAGCCGAGCCCGTATTTAGGGTCCAGGCAGGCGACCTGGGGCTTGGGGTGGCGAGTCCATCGGGTGCACACCGCGCCCCGGTCAGTCTCCCGTCCTGGCCCCCCGGCCACCCTGGGTGAGGCTCCCAGGACCTTCTAGCTGGGCCCACGGTCACCTGTCCAGCGTGCATGTGTCCCCTCCATTTGTCCGTTGCTCCGACTCCCTGCTCGGGGCCTGGAGCTTGACGCCTCTCCCCGTGCGCCCTCCTGGGCACCCTCGGGGCTTCCTGTGGGGGCGCCCGCACCACCCTGCTGTCCACCCGCAGCTGCGATGGGCCAGGTGCCAACTGGCCATGCGGGAGCCGCCGTGCCGGGCTTCGGGGGGTAGGACGCGGCACTCTGAGCCCGGAGCCCAGGACGCTGCCAGCGCCCCGCTCTGTGCCAGGAGGGGAGGGGAGGCCCAGCCAGCGTCTCCCCTGGAGGCCGGCAGCGTGGGGCTGTCGCGGATGCTGGGGGCAGCGAGGCAGAGGCCGCGGCCCGAGGAGCCTGGGGGCTAGTGTGGGCCTGGGGCCCCCACGCCTGGGCGTCCTCGGGGAGAGAACACCGCGCGGACGAGGCCGGGCCACGGCAGGGGCGTCCCGGTGGGGGCTCCGTGGGCAGGGCGGCCCGGCCTCTCCCCGTCCTCTCTGGTCCTCTCTGGTCCCCTCAGGCTCCTCCTGGTCGCCGGGCTGGCGGCTCTGCTGCTGCGGGAGGCGGGCTCGGCTTCCTTGGCCCAGGTACGTGCAGGCCCTGCGCCCGGCCCCGGCAAGGGAGGTCAAGACAGGGCACAAGGTGGGGGCCCCGACGGCAAGGGCCCGTGGGTGCCGGGGCGGGGGGACTGAGCAGGGGCGTCCGCTGGGCAAGGCGGCCCAGGTGGAGCAGGGCCCCGATGCCTCGCGCCCCGCCGGCCAGTGCAGGGCTCGTCCTGTCCTCGTGCCCTGCGGCCGGGGGCCCTCTCTGCAGATGACCATGTGCCCCCACCCGCCTCGCCCCACCCCGCCCTGCACACCTGGAAGAGACCAGGTCAGGGGAAGGCCCCCCTCCTGGCAACAGACAGCAGGTCGCTCCCCGCGGCACCGCTTCGTCGGCCGCCCTGTGCTCAGACTGCTGCACGGAGGCTCAAGGGCAGGGCCCTCCTCGGGCCACTGGGGTCCAGACGCAGCCCCAGGGGTTGCCCGGTCTGCCCATCCAGTCCCCAGTGGGTGGGGTGCCCTGGCCGGTGTGGTCCTCTGCCCTCGGCCCTGTGCAGGCCACGAAGCACACACTTGCCAACTCGCTTCCAGGGCCTCGTCAGGACCAACGGCAAAGTTGGGGCCCCTGAGCAGGACCCAGAGGGGTGAGTGCCCCCAGCACCCCTTCCACACCCCCTGCTCTGGCCCCGCCCAGGAGCTCCCTTAGCTAAGGGTGTTGGTGGGTGGAGGGAGAGGGGGCAATGCTCCAGCCAGTAGGGCCCCCTGGGATCTGTCAGCGACCTACGGGGGCACAGGCCGGGGTGGGGGGCCTTCCCGCAGCCCCCAGACCCCCACACCCTGGGCCACAGGCACGGCCGGAGGCGCTGTAGGTCGCATCCCCTCCTCGCTCGCCCTCGCTGGAGGCATTTCTCCCCGGGGGCCCCCAGCCTGTGAGGGCCTGGCCTTGGAGCAGGGGCTCCTGCTCAGCTCTCGGGGTCTCCAGGTCCTGGAGATTTGCTCAGGGGACGCCCTCGGGGACGCAGCCAGGGATAGGGTGGGGATGCCTGGGCTGTGAGTCTGGGGTCCCCTGAAGGTGGCCTGGCCATAGCTCCCCGCGGGGGCACACGGGGGGGTGGGGAGCAGTGGTGCTTGTGCTGGGCCCCAGGGCAGCTGGCCAGTGACGGAACCGAGCCACCGAGGACCCTGGAGCCGCCGAGGACCCCGGTGGGGAGCAACCGGCCTCGAGCCAGGGCCCCCGGCTGCTCACTGGGTGGTGGGCCCCTGGGTGGGGCGGCCCGGCTGCCTCCTGGGGCGCAAGCAGACCTGACCCAGCTGTGCTCCCAGGGCCCGGGGCGCCCACATGCTGGAGACGCTGAAACACGACAACCAGCCGACGGGGCTCCTCATGGCCCCAAAGCTGGCAGCTGCCACGTGGGCAACATGGCAAGGTCAAGGTGGGCACCCCCGGGGGGCAGGGTCCTGGCAGGGGAGCCGCGTGGGGCCCACTTCCCTCACCCCCCTCTTGTCTGCAGGCTCCGAGGCCCAGGTGGGGGCGGAGGGCACCTGGGGCCGTGCCCCCAGCTGGGACCCTGAGCCGGACCGTGACAGCCTGTACCACCCCCCGCCCGAGGAGGCCCAGGGCCCGGCGCGGCTCTGGCCGTGGGTGCTCCCACCTCAGCAGGTGCTTCAAGGGCCGGAGGAGGACCGAGACCACATCTACCACCCCAGGGAGGCCTCCTGGGGGCCCTGACCCTCCCGAGCTGGAAAAATAAAGCTTGCAGAGGCCACGAGTGTCTTTGGGAGGCGCGTCCGTGGTCAGAGCCCGCTGTCCGGGGGAGGAAGGCCCCGGTCCTCGCAGCTTGGGAGCCCCCGAGGCCCCCAGCCTGGCAGCCCTGCTCCTTGAAGGGCTTGTGCCCTTGGCGCCCCCCGCGCCTGGTGGAGGTCAGCCCCCCACAGACGGGCTGCCGGGGCGGGCAGGACTCCGGCCCCGACTCCCGGTCCTCACTCTCTGGGTGCTTGCCCGGCGCCGTCTGAGGTCCGGGGCTCCACACCCTATCCCTGGGGCCGTGGGCTGGGGCTCAGGCGCAGGGACCGAGTGGGAGGGGCTGAGCCGCACGTGCGGGGCGGGGGGGGGGGGGTGCTCCCGCGTGGCGGTCACGGCCTCGCACCTGGAGGGAGGGAAGCACTTGGCGCCTCTGCCCCGCACGCGGGACACAGGGTGAAACACTGGGCAGAGGCCACCAAGCTCTCGCTGCTGCCTGGGGACGATGAGCTCGTGAGGGTGACCTCACGCCCCAGGGCTGGGTGTCCGCCCGTGGGTCCCCTCTGAGGACTTGGACGGCAGCCCACACCCGAAGCTCTGCTTGAGGGCCCACGTGCCTCACCACCTGGCGTCACCCCGTGTTCCTGATGGAGGGACCCCAGATGGACGGTGAGCTCACGGGGCAGCCGGGCGACGTGAGTACTGGGACCCCACGTGGGCTCTGAGGCCGGCACAGCCGAGGGCTCACGGTCCCTCCCGTCGGTCAAGGACGGCATCTCTGAGCCGTGTGGGTTCGGGCGGCACCCGGCTCGGATGCAAGGGCAGGGGTGCCCCGGCCCCGGGCAGCCCGGGGAGTCTGTGGCCAGGTCACGCGGCCGGGAACCCCTGCAGAGGCCGGGCCAGCTGGGGACCCGGGAGTGTGCGAGCCGCGTGAGCGGGAGACAGCGTGGAGGCAAGAGGCTCCCACGTGTACAGTTTAGAACACGTCACTCAAGCCTCAGTAAGGCCGTTCAGAGGCGTCTGTGTGGCCGAAGTGGCCGTGGGCTCAGGGCGCCGAGGGTAAGCCCTGCAGGGAACAGGGCACAGTCCCCCCCCAGGCCGAGCCCCGATGCTCAGCCCAGCGGGCCTGTCGGCCCCCCACGACCTCCGGGACACCAGCCCTGGTCCCAAACACGGGAGCCAGCGGCCCGGGAGCCCCGTTCATGCCCGCGCCGGCACCCACGAGGCCGGAGGAAGGCCTGGAGGGGAGGGGGAGGCTTGGGGGAGACCCTGGGGTCCAGAGCAGGGGTGGCGGGTGCTCCCACCCAAGACCAGCCCGAGCCCCAGCCCACTGCCTCCCTCGTGCCGGCTTCAGGCAGGTTGACCTGCGCCTGTGGGGTCGGGGGGCACCCCCGGGACGGTACCACCCCCTCCCCCTGCCATTTCCCAGGACCCGGAGCCTCCTGGTGTTGAGGAGGCACGAGCCCCACAGATGGAGCAGAGCCCGGCCCCCAGGGGAGTGGCCCCCTCACCACCACCTGCCACCACCTGCCCTCCCGCCTGGTCTCCTCCAGGCCCACCCGAGAGTCCCCAGCCCCGGGGGCTCCACCCGCCGCCAGGGCTCCTGCGGGGCAGTCACCGCCCCCCCACCGTGGGGGCTGCAGGCCTGTGAGCTCTCGCTCCAAACCCAGGGGCCTGCTCAGAGTCAGGCCACCCAAACCTGCAGGGTGGGGGGCGGGGGAGGCCTCCTTCCCCCCTGGTGATGGGGGTCGTCGGAGGGGCCAACGGCTCCCTTGTGCGCAGCACCACATGGGCCTTTGTGAGGATGCGGCTGTTGTTGAAACCTTCACATCACGGCCGTAAATCGGGTGACCCGGGTCCCCGGCGGTCCCCCCACCCCGGCCCGGCCGGCCCCGCCGGACCCTGCAGCTAGGCGGGGGCGGGGCCACTGCTCTGTGGTCCGGCTCAGGCATCCAGCTGCGTCTCTGGGCGCGGTGGTCTAGGGCGCATCCAGGGCCAGCACCCCCTTCCTGAGGATGAGGTTTCCGTAGAGAGCCGTCTCCCTGCGGGAGGGGCGGAGCTGAGCACGGGGTGGGGGGAGTCCAGGAACTAGTCCTCAGGCAAATCCCTGGACAACCCCGTTCCCAGTGGGGCCTCTAGTGTCAGCTGGGGCAGGGGCCGAGGGGGGGCAGGGGAGCGCCCCAATCCACCCTGACCCGCAGGACCCCGCACTCACCCAGTTGCTACCACAGCAAAAGCCTTCTTGGCGCGCTCATAAAACGCAAACCTCTCTACCGTGGCCAGGGCGCCCTGGAGGCACAAGGGGCACGAGGGCCTTGCTCAGAGGACCTCGGGGCCCAGCGGGCACAGGGGCACGAGAGGCAGGGCCGCTCAGGGTCTCCCTTCTCGGTCTCCCGGCTGGGGTCCCAAGGGTGCTCAGCCTGTGAGCGGGGAGGACTGGACGGGCAGGGACATGGGGGGGCGGTGGTGGCCGGCTGCCTGGGGCCCCGTGTCCCTCGGAGTTGGCGCGAGGGCCCCTCCAGCCCCCCTGCCCTTCAGGTGGGTCCTGCCCGAGATGTGCCAGTGGGAGGTCCCGGGAGGGCAAGTGCATCCCCTCGCACAGCCTCGGGCCAGGGATACCCCGTGGCCCCTGGCCCCCCTCGGTCACCTGGGCCGGTCGAGGGACCTCAGGCAAGGACCGGATCGCGACCCGAGAGGGCAGGAGGCTGGGGGCAGCCCCATCCCCAGGGTCACTCTACTGGGAAGGCTGGGACAAGCGCAGGGGGGTGTGGGGCCCCGCCTTTGACTCCTCCCAGCCTCCGAGGAGGTGCAGAGGGTCCCGAGGGCCTTCCCGGCGGGGCTGCGCCTCACCTCGCAGCCGGCCCCCGACAGGATGGACTGGTAGGTCCCCCACACGGGAGTCTGAAGGCCCCTCTTCCTGTCGCTGGGCACCAGCTCCATGACGGCAGCCTAGGGACAGAGGGGGCGGCTCTGGCCTATGCATCCGGCTGCCCTGGGCACTTCCAGCCCCCACCCCGCTGGGTGACAGCTCAGGGCTCCTCTGACCGGGACAGGGCCCTCTGGGGACACATGCCCCCCACCCCCCTGCCAGCCTTCAAGCAAGTGGACCCTCTGGGGCCTGAGGAAGCAGAGACCGAGGCCCAAAGCGGGGAGGGGCGACGGGCGCTCACCGGGCTCTCCACGTAGGTGTCCAGGGGCAGCAGCTGCAGCACGGCCTCCAGCAGCGGCGGGATGCCCAGGCCTGAGGGCGGAGTGCCACCTCAGGTCACGCTGCCGTCCCTGCCCGCCAGCAGTGCACCCGCCCTCCCGGCCCGCGCACGCCCTTTGCCCGGGGCCCCAAGCCCCAAGCCAGCCAGCAGGGATGGACTTGGGCCGGGACAGAGCAGGGGCTGCCGGCCTGGCGACACTTGCCGGGGTCGCACGGGCACCACCCTGCCCTGGCCCAGCGCCTGAGGCCGCGCTGCCCGTGGGCTTGCCCTTCCACCCCCCACCCCCCTCACCCCACACCGCGCAAACCTCAACACTCACCAGCAGGGACACCTGGGCCCCTTCCCTGACCCCAGGACTCCCCCCGTGACCCCTGAGCTGCCACCTGTACCCTGGGGCCTGGGGCTCTGGGAAGAGGCTGTTCTTGCCCCAGTCTGCCCCCAGACCCGTCCCACTGGTCCCCAAGGTCCCTGCTCTCCGGTAAAGCGGGTTTCTGACTGTTAAAGGAACTCCCGCTGCTTGCGCAACGCTGACAACTGCTTGTGCGGAGCTGGTGACAGCCCGTTGGGATCTCACGAGCCTGCCGCCCTGAGCGCCTTCTCTTCTGCCTTTTTCCCGGCTTTTCTCTGTGGTCAGGCTCGTACCTGGCTGCGACTCCTACCGGCTTGTTTCCCTCGAACACGCAGGGCGTGTGGGTCACGCGGCAGCTGGGCCGTCCCCTGTCCCCCAGCATTCCGGCCTTTCCCTTGTCCCCTCCTCCTTGGGGAGGAAAGCATGTTGGGGCACCTGGCGCCCAGCGTAAGCTGAGGCCCGGCTGGCTCTTCTCCTTCCACAGGGAGTGGAAGCCACGGCCACTGGGTCGGGGGCCAGCAGCCGGCGAACGGGCCTCAGACCACTGGCCGGCTCTGCCCACAGGGGCTGCTTGACCCTACACCTCACATCTCCGTGCCTCAGTGGCCTCAGTTTTGCAGGGAGGGTCGTGTCGCCGCTCCTGGCACTGCTGAGGGCGGGGAGCCAGCCAGGCCCCACCTGAGCCCACTGCAGCCAGGTAGGAAGGACAGGGCAGGACAGGTGCCCTCACGCCAGCCCCTGCTCCTGGTACTCACTCTGCTACTGCCTTCATGGTGGAGACCCGGCCCCAGGCCCCCCCCCCCACCCCGTCCCCGTCCCTGCCGGGTCTCCCCAGGGCCAGAGGGTCTCAGACACAGAGCACGTGGGCACCTGGAGCCTGGGAGGTGAGGTCACCAGTGCTGGGATTTCTATGGCAGAGCAAAAGCTGAACACGTGACCTGGGTCGTGGGGGCCAGGGGTGCACCTGTGCTCAGCCAGCCAACAGCCCGCTGGGCCTCAGTTTCCCCTCTTGCAAGAAGTTACCAAGACGTGTCTGAGCCGGAGCAGGAGGCCCAAGGTCACCCCTCCTCGCGGCCCGGCACTGGGATGCCCTGGGTCGCGGAGGGTGTGGGGCCGCGGCTGGGGTGGGGGCAGGGCGGGGCACCTGGGCAGCTGGGACCGCCGCGCCCCGGGGCGCTCACCGTCAGCGCGGAGCTCCTCGGGGCCGCACTTGCATATGGAGGCCGTGGGGAAGTTCACATCTGCGAGCACTGAAGGGCCCGCCAAGCCGTGAGACACCCCGCTGGGCCCCCCCAACCGCGGGCCGCAGACCACGCCCCTGCCCCTCCCCCTCCCCTCAGGGCGGAGGGAGTCTCCGAGGGCAGGAGCAGCTGCAGGTGTCCCCAGGGCGCGGGTGGGGACGGAGGCCCCCCCCAGGGATCCGCCCCCGGGGGCCGCCGTCCTGACCGCCGGGCTGACCTCGGCCTGGGCGGGGGGTGGGGCTGGGGGTGGGGGCAGCAGGGGGAGCCCGGGGCGGCCAGAGCAAGGGGGGCCCGGCTCCTCCCGGACCCCAGCGGGGCGTGGGGCGGTGGGGGCCCCGCGCGCGCCTCGCCGGGTCTGCCCGGGGGTGGGGGTCCCGAGGCCCCGTCCCCGCTCACCGATCTCGTCTCCGTGCCCCATGCGCGCCAGGGCGTAGAGCAGCTCCGGGGAGAGCAGCGCGGGGACGCCCTTTAGCACCACCATGGTCCGGGGCCTGGCGGGGCGGGGCGGGGCCTCGGAAGGGGCGGGGCCAGCGCTCGGGGCGGGGCCAGAGGGCGGAGCCGGGCTCGCCGGGGGGGCGGGGCTTCGTGGAAGGTCGGGGCCTGCACTCGGGGGCGGGGCCAGAGGGGCGGAGCCTGGCTCGCCGGGAGGGGCGGGGCCTGCAGCGGGCTCGTCCGGGAGGCGGGGCGTCCAGCAGGGGCGGAGCCGGGCTCGGCCGGAGGGGCGTGGCCTCGGGGGAGGGCGGGGCCTGCGGCCGGGGGCGGGGCGGCGGCGCAGAGGGTCCCCCCGCCGCGCCCGGAGGTCTGGCAGCCCTGAGGACCGTGGCCGCGGCTCGCAGGCTGACCGGGGCTGGGGCGACCACCGGCCCGGCCTCTCCGGCATCTTCCGGGGCCCCGCGTCCGTCGCCGGGTCCAAGACCGCAGCGCCCCGAGCTCCCCGCTGCCGCCCCCGCCCCCGCCGACCCTCACTGCGGCCCCAGCCCGCCGGGTTCCTGGTCGCTGGGTGAGGGTGGCCAGACCCCGACTTCTCCGGCCAGCACTGTTCGCAGGACACCCGTGGGCCTGCCCTGGGGGACAGGCAGGTGTGCCGGGAGCACCTGGTTGGGGGTCTCCACCTGGTCTCCCCGGCGCCGGGACCCCTCGGTGCAGAGTGGGGTGCAGCGTCCCAGCCCGGGACAGCAGGGACCTGACTGCCCTTCCTCCTCAGGACCGGATCTTCCCATCCCCCACCCACCAAGATGGGGTGTCTGGCGGGGAGGGCGGGGAGGGAGGGTGTGGCGGGGCTGGGTCCACCCCTCTTTCCCTTGAACAGGGGGAGCACCTTGCCTCCAGCTGCCAGGGTCTCTGCCTGCTTGGCCCTTGTCCCTGGAGACTGGACTCTGGGTGCCCGGCTCCCTCCTTAAGCTCTTCAGAGCCAGGCCCCGGGCACACTGCTCTCCTGGTCAGGTGCCACCGCCATCCACTGCACTCCCTGCGGGAAGACGCCCACCCTGGGCTGCACGGCACAGCCCCCCTGTTCAGGCCCCGATCCTGGTTGAGTGTAGCAGACTCTCCGGAAGCCGCGGGCAGCCCTGTCGGGGCACCAGGCACTGAGATGGGGCCTGTTCCCTTCCCTTGAACCAGGGGGGCCTTCGCTGGGAATGGTGGTGCCTGGCTTCTGAGTTAGGTCATAAGGGCAGTACGGCTTCCTCCTCATCCTCTCCCTCCTCAGGACTTGTCCCGGGAACCCAGGCACAGGATTGGCAGGAAGCCCAGGGCACAGAGAGCCTCCCTGTGCACGTGGTGGCCCTGGCCCCAGGTAGGCCCCGCTGGTGCAGCACCAAGCACCAGACGAGTGAGCGAGGTCCCGGACATAGCGCGGTGACGAGCTGACCCACTGTGGCGCGTCTGGGTTCCTGACCCACACAGCCTGCCCGATGCCGGAGGCTCCTGGGCCCTGCCGACACTGCCCTCGGCCTTCCGATCCCTCTCGCACACTCAGGCTGGAGGCAGACAGCGGTGCGGGTGCCCACGCGTGTGCTCACCAGTCCCACCCAGAGCCGTGGCCGGGCTGTCTCCCTCTGGAGCCCGCCTTCCTCTGCTTCCTTCCCGAATGGACTCATGGCCGGTGGTCGGTGCTCTTGTCGTGACCCCCAGCCCTGCGCTGACATGAGATGCTGGGCGGCCTGGCCACTCCTGGGAAGGTTTTATACACCAAAGACAACAAAGCCACACCAAAACCTGATGAGAATCAAGATGCCCGTTTTACTGCTGGGCCCTGGGGAGCCCTGCTGGCCGAGGGAGCCAGCTGGGAGCCAGCCTGGGATCTAGCAGGGCCGGGAACACAGGGCCTTGGGCTGGCCCCGCTGGGCATGATGGGACCAGGAGCTGTGCAGGGAACGGGGAGGGAAGGCCAGCAGGCCCTGCACCTCGGCCACCCAGGCGGCATAGGTGAGAAGGTGAGGTTTCAGCTCTAAAAAATCAGAATCCCAAACAACATGGAGCCAGAGGTCCATTAACTCCGAGGGGGTGGAGCTTCCATATGGGGCTGTGGCCCTTGGGACAGTCCTGCTCAGGGTTGTCAGTAATGCCATCTGTCTCCCGCAGCAAATGGCACTGAGCCTCATGGCCATCCTGCTAGGCACCAGGGCCCACCCGATGCCTTGGAGACTGTGCGTCCCAGGGTCTGCCCTGGTTCTGATCCAGGTCTCGGCATTTAAGCAAACACCCTGGGGGCCCCCTGGGTGGCTCAGCAGTTGAGTGTCGCCTTTGGTTCAGGCCGTGACCCCAGAGTCCCGGGATCGAGTCCCACGACGGGCTCCCCGCATGGAGCCTGCTTCTCCCTCTGCCTATGTCTCTGCCTCTATCATAAATGAATAAATCTTTAAAAAAAAAAAAAGGAAAAAGGTAAAAGAAATGCGGATGTGCAATTCTGCTTTCATAAAAAGAGCACTGAGCCACGTCGGTGTATGCAGGTGCTTGTGTGTGCATGTGTGTGCACAGAAGCACCTAGAAAGCTACGTTCCAGTTAACGGCGGTTACCCTGGGAGTGTGCCGGGTGACTTACTTTCTGGACTTCCCTTCCGTTTGACCATTGTCACACAATGACAAAAGTCTGAAGAGCGACGTGGCGTCTGCTTACGAGGAGAGGCACAGCGTGATTTCCGTCCGCTGTGTGCCGGTGGCGCCCTCCTCCAAGCGTCACATTCACAGGCTGCGAAGCTGCACAGCGACCGGGGGAACGCGCGTCCATCCTAACACGGCAGGCTGTACAGAGTGAGTCTGGCATCGGAATATCTCAGTCCCTAAAGTCAAGTAAAAACTTACACACACCACTGAGGGCTCACCAGCAGGATTTTTTTAGGGTTATTTATTTGACAGAGAGAGAGAGAGAGCTCAAGTGTGCACACGAGTGTGGGGAGGAGCAGACGGAGGGTCTGAAGCCGACTCCCCACCAAGCAGGGAGCCTGATGCAGGGCTCAGCCCCACGACCCTGAGATTATGACCTGGGCTCAGTGCCGGCCACGTAACCGACTGCGTCGCCCAAGCTCCCCTAGTGAGGATTTGTGTGTGTGTGTGTGTGTGTGTGTGTGTGAGTGTGTGTGTGAGAATTGATTAAGAATCTGCTCAGTCAGAATGAGAACAGGCTCCAGACACGGAGTCTCAGGACCACCGGGTGAAGACCGCCCCCACTCAGGAGAGCGAGAGCCCCGAGCGTCAGAGAGACTGCGTGCGGCCTACAGGGCCCTTTACTAGAGAATTTATTTGCTTCTAAGACCATCAGACCGTAATTTCTGTCTTCAAAGTTGAGGGTTCAAGGCGGAGGCAGAGGCACTCACTGGTCTTTGAAGCTGGCCTTTCTCTTTTCCACAAACGCGGTCATCCCTTCCTTCCGGTCTTCCTGGTGGGAGAAGGAAAATAGGCAGAGATGGACGTTCCCGGTTTCCTACAGGCGGAGGCGCAGGCTCGGCCCGTTTCTGGGTTTGCTCTCGGTCTGCTGGGCTCCTCTGACAGATTCCCAGGGTGGGGAGGGTCCTGCCCCGGGACCGCCTGTGCACCTGCGCACGGCCTGGAACCCCGGCCACCGGAGCCCCCAGGGGTGATCATCCAAGAACCACGGCTTCGTGTGTCAAACTCTCACCCAGGGAACCTCAGATGTACCTGCTTGGGCCGTTCATTAATTCGCCTCCTGGGTTAGTGGCGGTCCGCGTGGAGGACCATCCTGAGCGCCATGGAGCAGGACACAGGCGTGCAAGCCCTAGCCCTACACCTTCCCTGCGTGCACGCACGAGCGTGCACATGGTCACACGCACGCCTTCACTTCCTCGAGGGCCACGGCCGTTTCCAAGCTCCCATAAAACACACCTGTCTAGGACTCTAATCGCGGCAGGTGGGTTTCAATGCCTGTTACGAGAAGGACTGCCTCTCGCTTACTGTCAAATCCTGCAGGACACTGTTCTGAAGCCTCAGAATGCAGCATTAGATACATTCCAACTCCACGCCAAGTCGTTGGAACGATCTAGAAAATTATGGCAGATGGATTGCCTTTAAATACAGGAGGCTGCCTTTTAAGGGCGCGATTCCTGATTCCTGAGACCTTGGTCAAGGATGTAACGCTTCATACTTTGGGCAGTTATTTGCTAATTGTGCTCGTGGGCAGGACGCATCCGATCCAGCTGTGGGGCGGCAGACAACTCGTTTACCGCAGCCCTACGGGACCTCCCCGGCGCGCTCTCTGGCTGGGCCCCGCGTCCGTCCACCCCAACGCTCACTCACGGTAGCGAAAGTCGCGTAGAAGAGCCTCTTCTCCAGCCTGTTTCCCTCCGTTAGCGTCATTTCAAAAGCTGAAAAGAAATCCCTTAGGTTATGACCCAGGGGCAGATGTGGGAACAGACAACTCTTCATGGGGACAGGAAACACTCCCCACTGACCCAATCAACCTCGATTTTGTCGTGATATCGTGACCTACATGGTCGCCTACGAACACCCCCTCCCCCACCCCCTGCCCCCGGCTTCCCACTGGCAGCCCCACAGGAGAGGAACAAGGAATGGAGTCAAGAGTGCGATGGCCAACTCTGTGCAAGCACAAGAGGACTGGAGGGCCAAGAGAATCACATACAACTTATTATTTTTTAAGATTTTTTTTTTAAGATTTTATCTATTTATTCATGAGAGACACAGAGAGAGAGAGAGGGGCAAAGACACAGGCAGAGGGGGAAGCAGGCTCCATGCAGGGAGCCCGACGTGGGACTCGATCCCAGGTTTCCAGGATCAGGCCCTGGGGTGAAGGCGGCGCTAAACCACTGACCCACCAGGGCTGCCCTATTTTTTAAAATGTTATGTTGAGAGAAACTGTGAGCGTGTACGAGCAGGCGCAGGGGCAGCGCGAGGGGCACAGTCACAAGCAGACCCCCGCTGAGCACGGAGCTGGAGCCGGAGCTCGGCCCCCCGACCTGACATCACGACCTGAGCCAGGAGTCAGACGCTCTGTGGGCTGAGCCACCCAGGTGCCCCCCCGGAATTACATATATTTTAAAAAGCATTAAAAAAATGAGAATGAAGGGGCAGCCCGGGGGGGCTCAGCGGTTTAGCGCCGCCTTCAGCCCAGGGTGTGATCCTGGAGACCTGAGATCGAGTCCTGCGTCGGGCTCCCTGCATGGAGCCTGCTTCTCCCTCTGCCTGAGTCTCTGCTTCTCTGTGTGTGTCTCATAAATAAATAAATAAAATAAAAAAAAATGAGAATGAAGGATGAAAACCGTAAAAAATGCTGTGCCATAACAGAGTCCTGGGCGGGCAGGGCACCGTGGCCCCGGGAAGGCGAAGTGGTGCCCCTGGCTGAGCACCTGGACGGACAGCAGGCGCCTGGACAGCACAAGCAGCGGGGGCCGCCTCCGCGTGAGCTAACTGCTCATCCTGTGGGGACGCGTCACCCACGGCGGCTCAGCCAAGGCCAGCAGCCCGGGGGGCCCGCCCGCCTCCCTGCAGAGGAGCCGCAGACCCGAGCATCCGGCTCACAGCCCCCCGGCCCCCTCAGCCCCCAGGCTCGTGGCCCCCCAGCAGGCAGTGGCGAGCAAGCCGGCAGCTGACCCCAGTGCCGAGGACAGCAGGCTCCGTGAAGACACAAGGATGCTCAGTGGGGCCAGAGCTGCCCTGCCGGTAGGGCGGATGGAGAGTCCGGGGCAACAAGAAGCAGCCTGGACTGTCCGCGGTCACCCGGGTGTCCCGTGAGCCTGTGCCGCCCGCCAGGCTGCCCCACGGCAGGCACAGCCATTGGCCGAGGACGGGGTATCGTCCGCCGGGTCCCGGGATGTGCACTGGGTTTCCCGGGAGCCCGGCTGGCTTTCCTTCAGGGACCGTCCTGGCCTCCCAGCCATTTCCCTGCACCCCTGCACCCCTGCCCCTCTGCCCCGCAGGCTGGCTCCTTCCTTGGGTCCTGATACCAAGGACGCTTGGAACATTTCAGGATAACGTGTGACACAGCAAACAAAACCCAGGACTCCACCAAGAGCCAGACCCCACCATCAAGAGTCCAGGGCCAGTTAGGACGTGAATCTGGACTCCCGGCTGTGGGGCTCCTGTGCTGTCGGGCCCTCGGAGCTTCTCCTACCTGCGTTCACGGACTCCTTGGCCATTGCTGTTACGATCTTAGAATTGCTGGCAATTTTCTCTGCACACCGGATGGCTTCTTCGACCAAGGTCTCCACGGGAAAAATCTTGCTCACGAGACCTAAAACACACACAGGCGGGTGCCAAGTGGAAGCAGCACTGGCGGTGCCCGAGTCACGGTGCGGCTCTAGAGCTGGGGCTGTGCGGTGCTAACAAGGGGCTGCAGAGTCCCCGAGTGGGGCCACCAGGCTCCTACAGACACGTCAACAGGGAGGACGGGCGGTCAGCCAGGGGCGGGGAAAGGGTGTGTGGGCGGAGGGTCTCGGGAATCCCCCACTGCTGACCCGGGTGGGGAACCGGGATGGTTTTATCAGGACTCTAAGCACACGTCTACTTTAGCCGCTCTCGTGTCTGTGCGGCGTCCCAAGTAAAACACAGTCAGCCGTCTCCTGGGTTCTCAGGACACCCGAGATCACCGTGCTCGCCACCCGTGGGTGCAGCCCCCCACCCCTGCCTCCACTCGACTCCCCGTGAGGGTGGCTCTGTGGGGTGGCCCTGGCCCGCACCTGCTTGCTTGGCATCCTGGGCAGAGATCCGGTCACCGGTGAGGACCATCTCCATGGCCAGCGACTTTCCAACAGCGCGGGTCAGTCTCTGGGTGCCCCCTGCACCTGCAGAGATAGACGGCCACAGGTCACAGTCGGCTCCCGGCCAGCGCACGCCAAGATGACACGGACACACCCGCAGCCAGCTCCGAGGCGCGGGAGGGGCCTGCTGGGTGGGGCAGGCGGGCAGCAAGGAGGCAGCCCACGAAACCTCAGGGGGGGTCCTTTCCACAGGGGGGGGCTGGCACATTGGGGCCCTGCAGCTCTGAGCCTGGCCCGGTCCAGCCTGGGGGGCAGCAAGGGCTCTGCCCCCCCGGGCACCCTGGGCGTGGCCTGTCCCCGAGCTCCCGTCCTTGGTGCCCCCACCTCCTGCGGACCCGACACCCTGTGGCAGGAACACCAGCGGTCTGCCCTGTCATCTGCCCCACAGTGAAGCCTGGGCCGCCCCGTGAGCCAAGGGACCACCTGGGGGGACCCACAATCCAACAGACCCAGGCGCTGCCTCAAGGAGGAGGAGGCCATGGGCACGGACAGGAAGAGCCCAGCACCCAGCAGAGCTCATGCAGGGCTTTGCTCACCCTCAGCCGACCCCAGACGCCCCTCCTGACCTCACCGCGCTCAGCAGATGTCCTGGGCCCCGGGCTCCACTTGCAGGCCAGAGACTCAGGGGCCAGAAGCCTGGAGTCCTCATCAGTGGCCCCGTTTGCCCACAGCTCCCCTCACCCGCCTCATGGGGATGGGATTCCCTGCTCTGCGGAACCCCAGGTCACCAGCAGGAATCACTGCAGTTGTAATGCAGTGGGTGGCCCAGCCCTTCCCAACAGCGTCCGATAAGGGACCGGGCGGTCATCAGGGAGCCCGCGCAGCCCCGAGGCCCTGGGGCCACTGTCGGAGCTCTGTGTCCCCTGGGGCTTAGTGTGCTGGTCAGCTCAAGAGGCAGAGGGCACAGCCAGGTGGCCGCCTGGCCGGCGCTCAAGGGACAGCCCAGGTCCCTCGCCAGGTGCAAGCTGCAGACTTCTGTCTATTACCGGAAACGCTCCAAAGCTCCCGAGGCTCCGGAGAATGGACCTGGAGACCTTACGCCAGAGACGTCGTCACTCTTTACCTGGGATGGTTCCTAGCAGGATCTCCGGCTGTGCAAACTGGGCTTTCTCTCCAGCATAAATAATGTCACACATCATAGCGAGTTCACAGCCGCCACCAAGCTGCAAAACATGAGGGCCCGCCAGGCGCCAGTCAGAAATTCAGTCCATTTGCTTACTTGAATTTGCAGTTAAGATGGACACGGCCCAGAGCGTAGCCGAGATTAGCACAGAGACGCGAGGTGAGTTAGCCACGAGGGCCGACGCTGGCGCTTCCCTCTGTGAAGTGCCCACGGCACATTCTTTGAGCTCTGGGGTCCCGCGGTCTCTGCGGGGCCGTGGGGCTCGACGGCAGCCAGAGTCCATGAACCAGCAGGCACCACTGTGGTCCAGGGAACCTGACGGGCTGGCCTCGCCTCACCCACACGGAGCTTCATTAACGGATCAGGAGCTGAGCTGCCCTCGGCTTCGCTACCATCGGCCCAGGGCCTCTGAGGGTCCACGCGCCCAGAGACCCTGACGCCACACAGAGCTCTCGATGGCAGCAGAAGAGGTGAGCCAGCGGGTGCGGCGGCCTACAGCCTAGTGGAGGGGAGACGTTCCTAGGAGTCATGGAGGCTGTGGGGAGGGGCTTTCCCAACAACGGAATGGGAAGCCAGCAGCGGGACAGCCGCCACGAAAGCTGTGCCACAGCGTGTCCTCCCTGCACTTCCGGGGTTTGCAGTGACACTCGGCAGGAGCGGCGTGCGGAGAGGGGACTTGGTCTGACACTCACAGCGTAGCCGTTGACGGCAGCTATGACCGGCTTCTTGACCCGGGCAAGTTGGTCCCAGTGGCTCAAGAACTTGCTCGAGTAACAGTCCTGGAATGTTTGGTTCTGCATTTCCTTGATATCGGCTCCAGCTGGAGAGAGGAAAGGAGGTCCCGGTTACCAGAGAGCAGAGACCCCGCTACAGCTGCACCCCCGGCCCGCAGGGAGCCACGAGTGTGCAGTGTGTAGGCTCCGGGGGCCGCTGGGAACGGCCACCTGCACAGAGCCGGACAGCGGGGACAGCGGGACAGGGCCTGGACTCGGACGGCGAGGCTTATTCACCAGGCACGGACCGAGCGTCAAGGACCCGAACCTCTGGACGCACTGACCTTGCTGGCACAGCACACGTTAGACGGGCAGAGCGGCTCTCCGAGCGGGACCCGGCTCCGTTTACACTTCAGGTTTAAACCCCAGGCTGCTCACGCCGCCCTGCCCGCCCCTCGCACACCTGGGCGACCAGCGCCACGCCGCCCACGCACCTGCAAACGCCTTCTCCCCGCCCGTGAGGACGATGGCCCCCACGCCCGGGTCCTCCTCGAAGGCCTCCAGGGCCTGGTTGAGCTCCGTCATCAGCCCGTTGCAGAGCGCGTTGAGTGCTTTGGGGCGGTTCAGCTGGATCAACCCCACGTTGCTGTTCTTCCCCTTCTTCTCCGTGATGATGTACTGGAAGTCAGCACCTGCGGGAAGAAAGCATTTCCACCCGCGAAGGCATCGGAGCAGCGGAATTTGCCCGTCAGCAGACAGAGTGACCCCGACCCGTCCCCTGCCCAGTCCTCGGGGAGCAGCACACAGCTCTCAGCCTCGTGGATGGTCTTTGCCCCAGCACCTACTTCCACACAAATCTGAGCATGTCTACCCTGTGACTCAGCAGGAACGAGGGACGGGGACATAGGTTCCTTCCCCCTTGAGGAATGGCAGCTGGGGGAGAGGACGGAGTGGGAGGCGCACACCGCTGAAGGGTGGCTGCCTCGGCCGGACAGGAGGGGTGACCTGCCAGGCCGCAGGTGGGTGTCTGCCCGGTGGCCTGAGGAGCACAGCGCCCCCCGGGGGTCTGGTGGGGAGGAACTCAGCAGAAGGGCTAAGCAGGGGCGCTGCACAGCCCAGGGAACGATTGCTGACCGCAGGTCAGGACCCACAAAGCAGCTCATCACAGGAACTGCGGGTAACGCCAACATGCCCTGGCAGCCGGGCAGCGAGTGGGTGCCTGGGTGAGGGAAGGAGCTGCAGGGACACCCCTCCCCCAGCTCAGGGAGGCCCGAGTCCCCAAGGAGCACTGCGGCCCTGGCCTGAGGGCTGAGTGGACGGGTCCAGCCAGCTGGGGCAGGGAGAGTCTGAACGGACTCGGGGACAGCAGCAGGCGGGAGGGACGCGCTGCGCACAGAGCACAGGACCTCTGCCAGCTCCCAGGCCCCACCTGCACCGCCTGTCAGTCCCGTAAATCCTGCAGGATTTTACCAACAACCAAACTGAAGCGACCAGAGCACTTGGTCCTAGCACTTGGTCGTGAGTCCCCCAGAGCTTGGCAGAGTGAGGCAGCAGGTGCTGGCAGGGGTGCCCAGCAGGACAGCAGAGGGGCGGGGCGGGCCCTGGGAGGAGCCAGGGTCCTGATGGGCTTGAGGTGGAGGAGGGCGAGGTGGGGGGGGTGGAGAAGGACTGAGGTTCAGGGGTGGGGGTGGAGGAAGGGGTGAGGTCCTGGGGGTCCGGCCTGAGGAGGGGTGAGGTCCGGGGGTCCGGCCGGAGGAGGGGTGAGGTCCGGGGGTCCGGCCGGAGGAGGGGTGAGGTCGGGGGGGTCCGGCCTGAGGAGGGGTGAGGTCGGGGGTCGGGGTGGAGGAGGGGTGAGGTCGGGGGGTCCGGCAGGAGGAGGGGTGAGGTCGGGGGGGTCCGGCAGGAGGAGGGGTGAGGTCGGGGGTCGGGGTGGAGGAGGGGTGAGGTCGGGGGGTCCGGCAGGAGGAGGGGTGAGGTCGGGGGGGTCCGGCCTGAGGAGGGGTGAGGTCGGGGGTCGGGGTGGAGGAGGGGTGAGGTCGGGGGGTCCGGCAGGAGGAGGGGTGAGGTCGGGGGGTCGGGGTGGAGGAGGGGTGACGTCGGGGGTCGGAGTGGAGGAGGGGTGACGTCGGGGGGTCCGGCCGGAGGAGGGGTGAGGTCGGGGGGTCCGGCCGGAGGAGGCGTGAGGTCGGGGGTCGGGGTGGAGGAGGGGTGAGGTCGGGGGGTCCGGCAGGAGGAGGGGTGAGGTCGGGGGGTCGGGGTGGAGGAGGGGTGACGTCGGGGGTCGGAGTGGAGGAGGGGTGACGTCGGGGGGTCCGGCCGGAGGAGGGGTGAGGTCGGGGGGTCCGGCCGGAGGAGGCGTGAGGTCGGGGGTCGGGGTGGAGGAGGGGTGAGGTCGGGGGTCCGGCAGGAGGAGGGGTGAGGTCGGGGGGTCGGGGTGGAGGAGGGGTGACGTCGGGGGTCGGAGTGGAGGAGGGGTGACGTCGGGGGGTCCGGCCGGAGGAGGGGTGAGGTCGGGGGGTCCGGCCGGAGGAGGCGTGAGGTCGGGGGTCGGGGTGGAGGAGGGGTGAGGTTGGGGGGTCGGGGTGGAGGAAGGGTGAGGTGTGGGGGGTCCGGCCTGAGGAGGGGTGAGGTCGGGGGGGTCCGGCCTGAGGAGGGGTGAGGTCGGGGGTCGGGGTGGAGGAGGGGTGAGGTGGGGGGGGTCCGGCCGGCGGAGGGGTGAGGTCGGGGGTCGGGGTGGAGGAGGGGTGACGTCGGGGGGTCGGGGTGGAGGAGGGGTGAGGTGGGGGGGGTCCGGCCGGCGGAGGGGTGAGGTCGGGGGTCGGGGTGGAGGAGGGGTGAGGTCGGGGGTCCGGCAGGAGGAGGGGTGAGGTCGGGGGGTCGGGGTGGAGGAGGGGTGACGTCGGGGGTCGGAGTGGAGGAGGGGTGACGTCGGGGGGTCCGGCCGGAGGAGGGGTGAGGTCGGGGGGTCCGGCCGGAGGAGGCGTGAGGTCGGGGGTCGGGGTGGAGGAGGGGTGAGGTTGGGGGGTCGGGGTGGAGGAAGGGTGAGGTGTGGGGGGTCCGGCCTGAGGAGGGGTGAGGTCGGGGGGGTCCGGCCTGAGGAGGGGTGAGGTCGGGGGTCGGGGTGGAGGAGGGGTGAGGTGGGGGGGGTCCGGCCGGCGGAGGGGTGAGGTCGGGGGTCGGGGTGGAGGAGGGGTGACGTCGGGGGGTCGGGGTGGAGGAGGGGTGAGGTGGGGGGGGTCCGGCCGGCGGAGGGGTGAGGTCGGGGGTCGGGGGCGCGGCGGCGGCGTCAGCCCCCAGCGGCCTCAGCCCCCCGCTCACCCGAGGCGAAGCGGCGCAGGGCGGCGCAGCGGGGCTGGGGGCGCAGCGGGCCGCGGACGAGGGGCAGCAGGACGCGCAGGGCAGCCATGATCCCCGAGGACAGCTCGCCCGCCCCGCCCCGCCCCGCCCCGCCCCGCGGAGCCGCCCCCGGCAGCGCCAGTCAGGGCCCGGCCCGCCTCCGGGCTGGCGTCGCGAGAAGGCGCAGGCATCGCGAGACCAGGGGGCGGCGGAAGGGGGCGGTGGAAGGGGGCGGGGCCGGGGGCCGGGAGCGGAAGGGGCGGGGCCGGGGCGGGGGCGGGGCCTCTGACTCCCAGCTGCGACCCGCGGGCCTGCGGGCGCCTCCCCCTGACCTCGGGTCCCTGCCCCCAAGCCCCGGGCTCGTTCCCCCACTTCCCCGGCGGCCCTGCGGGCTGGAGGCGGGGCGGGGAGCCGGACGTCCGGGCGCTGCTCTCGGAACGCGGAGCCCGCGACGCCCCGGGACGCGCTCCCCGCCGCGGAGGTGTGCGGAGGAGTCCGGGGCCGGTGACCCAGGTCGCCCCTCCCCTGCGCCCTGTGCCTGTGGGCCTGGCCCGTGCAGTGGCCGCGGACGCCCGTGACTCCAGGCCGTGGGCAGTTTAATAAAAGGGGAAGATCAAGTTTAACGACGGTTCAGTCTTGGCGATGACCCTGAAGCGTGGAGACAGTGTCACCAGGCCCCGGTCCAGCTGTGCAGCGCGTGCACGCGGGGGACAGCCCCTCTACTAATGAAAAGTGAATCCCACCTTTTAAATAATGAGATTCAAGCCAGAATCGAATACTCACAACGTGTGTCTCCAGGTTGAGGGTGGAAGGAAGACATTCTCCTGCGACGAGAAACACCCCTGGCCTGTGCTAAAGGGTGTGGGTGAGGGCTGGGGGCTGGGGTCCAGGTGGCAGCGTCCTCCACTGAGGGACAGCGACAGAGAAATGTATGTGCATTGACCTTCAAAATAAAATTGGCTTATTTTACCAGCAAAAGTGTTTTTTTTTTTTTTTTCAGGAAAAGCAGAGAATTGCAATTAAGGACATGCAAGCTCTAGGAGAACCGTGGCCAGTGCAGCGGAGCAGCCGGACTTGGGAGGGGTTGCTCTGACCTCCACTGGACACCAGCAGGAGGTCAAGCTGGGTTGCAGGGGGGTCTGGGTCGTGTGGACCTGGCAATGTTCACTTTTCCTGTTGGGGCCTGCAGTTGGCTCCTTTTTTTTCTTTCTTTTTTTTTCTTTTTCTGCAGTTGGCTCCTGTTGAGGCTTCTTCCCTTGGGGTCTGTCATTCACAGGTCTGCAATCAGCAGGGAGTGCTGGCGCTCCCCCTTTGGCCTCCCGACTCCATTTTGGTCAGGTTTCCCTTTCTTAATTTTCATATCTATATATCTGTATTTAGGTAAATTGGGCTTCAGCAAAATTAAGAACTTTTGTGTTTCAAAGGATAGCATGAAGAAGGTGAAAAGACAACCCACAGAATGGAAGGAAAGTTTTACAAATCATATCTGGTAAGGGTGTTCTATCTAGTATATATAAAGAACACTTTATAACCCCGTAAAAAAGACAAACCATTAAGAAGTGGGCAAAAGAGGGGAGCCTGGCTGGCTCAGTTGGAAGGACATGCTGCTCTTGATCTCAGGGTACTGAGCTTGAGCCCCGTGTTGGGTATAGAGATTAAAAAAAAAAAAAAAACTTAAAAAAAATGGGCAAAGGACTGAACAGAAATTTCTCCAGTAAAGATGCACAAATGGGGGGCAGCCCGGGTGGCTCAAGGGTTAAGCATCTGCCTTTGGCCCAGGGCGTGACCCTGGAGACCGGGGATCAAGTCCCACGTCGGGCTCCCTGCATGGAGCCTGCTTCTCCCTCTGCCTCTCTCTCTCTCTCTCTCTCTCTCTCTCTAATGAGTAAATAAATAAAATCTTAAAAAAAAAAAACCTTTAATAAAAAAAAAGATACACAAATGGGCAGCCTTGGTGGCACAGTGGTTTAGCGCCACCTTCAGCCCAGAGCGTGATCCGGGGGTCCCAGGATCGAGTCCCAGGTTGGGCTCCCTGCATGGAGCCTGCTTCTCCCTCTGCCTGTGTCTCCACCTCTCTCTGTGTCTCTCATGAATAAATAAAATCTTTTTTTTTTTTTTTTTTTTTACGATAGTCCAGAGAGAGAGAGAGAGAGAGAGAGGCAGAGACATAGGCATAGGGAGAAGCAGGCTCCATGCACCGGGAGCCCGACGTGGGATTCGATCCCGGGTCTCCAGGATCGCGCCCTGGGCCAAAGGCAGGCGCCAAACCACTGCGCCACCCAGGGATCCCGAATAAATAAAATCTTAAAAAAAAAAAAACCACAAGTGGCCAATGCACACACACAAAAGTGCTCGATATCATCAGTCACTAGGGAAATGCAAATCAAAACCACAATGAGATACCGCTTGGTACATAGTAGAGTGGCTATAACCAAAAAGACAGTAAGTATTGGCGAGAATGTGGAGAAATGGGAAGCCTTATTTATCGCTGGTAGGAATGTAAAATGATGCAGTCACTTTGATAAGATAATCTGGCAGTTCTTCGAAAGGTTAAACAGCGTGACCACGTGACCCAGCAATGCCATCCCTAGGTATGTACCCAAGGGAAATGAAAACACGGCTCTACACGAAAACTTGTTCATGAGTGTTCATAGCAGCATCCTTCACCATAGTCAAAACAGTGGGAAAAGCCCAGATGTCTATCGGCGTGAATGGATGAGCAAAATATGGGGTGTCTGTACGATGGATGCGCTATAATGGATTCAAATACACAATGTTATTTGGCAATAAAAAGAAATGAGGTGTGCTGATTCATGCTACACGGGTGAACCATGAAACCGTGCTGAGCGCGAGAAGCCGCACTGAAGGCCGCATTCTACTGTTGAGCCCACTTCTGTGAATGTCCAGATGGACAAATCCACAGACACAGAAAGTTGCCAGGGGCTGCAGAGGGGGCGTGGGGTACTGCTAAAGAGCGAGAGGTCACTTTTCGGAGTAATGAAATATTCTAGCCTGGGTTGTGCTGATGGTTTCACAACATACTGTAAACCAGTGACCTGTGCACTTTAAGTCGGTCAAATGTGCGGCATGTGAGATGTAATCAGTAAAGCTGTTTACAAAACCCAGAAAACCTGGTTTCCTTAAGCCACACGGGCAATGACACTGAGTAGTTGCAGCCTTGATGGCCTTGGGCGACCCTCCGGTATCACCAGAGAGCATCATCAAAACCAGGCATGTCCTGCCTGTGTTGGAGCCGCTGCCGGTGGCCTCAGACACCACAGAGGAGTCCAGTGCTGGTCGTGGCCCTGCCAGTTTTGTTTGCAAGGATGTGGGACAGCGATGACAGACCCAGCTATAGGCCAGTGTTGGTTGCAGCTATGGTTTGATTTAGGTGGTGGTGTCACAGTGAAGGGACACAAGCAGTATGAAATGTCCTCTCCTACACCCTGGGGTGCTAAGGTGCTCCCTCCCCCAGGTGTCAGACTCCCTGGTTGTTGTTGTTTTTTTTTAAGATTTTATTTATTTATTTATTCATGAGACACACAAAGAGGGAGAGAGAGAGAGGCAGAGACCCAGGCAGAGGGAGAAGCAGGCTCCCTGCGGGGAGCCCCGACGTGGGACTCGATCCTGGGTCTCTAGGATCACAACCCAAGCCGAAGGCAGGCGCTCAACTGCTAAGCCCCCCAGGTGTCCCATCCCTGCAACCCCTTATGATCTTGATCCTACCAGTGCTGACAGATGAAACAGGTAGAGTTGAAATAAAACAAAAGCATTATTTGGGGTCTCAGAATTGCAATTTAGGGAGCAGAGATTTGGGTTGCAACAAAAGTCAAGGTTTTTTTTTTTTTGTTTTTTTTTTTTTTTTAAAGCCCAAAGGGAATGCTTGTATGCAGCGTTTACTAAGAATTTTGACTGGTGTTGGCGATAGGAAACTATTGTCCGCTCACTATAAGTGACCGCGAGGGCTATCACTCTCACTAAGTTCAGGCAGTCCTGGTGTGGCCCAGTTCAAAGTTCATGGTTTTGTCCAGTGAGGGTGTGAATAGGCCAGGCCCGTCTCCTTAATCGCCTCCCGGCTCCATTTGAAAACTCCTTGACATACGTGACTCCATTTCATTTTATCTTTTGCACCAGGAAAAGGCTGGCTGGTGGAGAGAAGATGATGCACCAGGAGGTGAAAGGCAGAACTGGAAATCTTCCAGGCTGTCCCAACTCATGGGATACCAGACAGCGTGCTAACCCTCTAGATGGCCTCGCGATCATTACCATATAATTATAATAACGAAAAACACCCACTGGTGCCCTGACAGATCCAACTGTGCCCAGTTAAGGGAAAAAAGTGGTGGCAGTCTGATTCCAGCAGAACCTCCCCCGCTTCCCTACAAAACCTCCTAGTCAGCTTGCTTACCAGCCTTTTTTTACTCTAACCCCATATAACCCCGACCATGAGACCTAATCCGGAAGAAGGTGCCTCTGGAGCGTGATCTCCCCTTCTCCATTCTCTGGTCATCGAATACGTTGCCGGCTTGCTATGATCCTGTTGGGCTATTTGGCGAGCAGTATTGAGTAGGAAGAGAAATGGCCACTTTGGGTGGCTCAGGCTCTGCCACCAGCTTGATATCAGGGGTCACCAGGGGCCTCACCATGGGCCTACCTGTGAGAGACCCAGAGACCAGTGGCCACTTTACCAAGTTTGGGACCTCAGAGAACCTTTAATCTGTGGGCTGAAGTGTCCCCACTGATAGACCAGACGTCTGGGACATTGACTGCAGCCCAGTGACCCTGCTCAGTTGAGCCCTGGGGATCCAGATGGAGGAGGAAGCCCCCCAAACCAGCAGTGTTGCTTCAAGTGCCACAGTGGGGGAGGGTTGAGTTTCCCCCAAAGAGAGAGCTGTTCCTCTCAGCAAACAGGTGACACTAGGGTCAGGGTGACTGTACCCCAAACAAATCGGACTCATCAGATCGCCCGGGATGTCAGGCTGAGTGACAAGACCAGGGGCCAGGTGGTCAGCTCTGTGAACTGGTCCTGGGCCCAGTGCTGCAGCCTGCTTCTGGTCCCCAGGACCTCCGGTTTCCTCCTGGGCTTTGTGTCACCCCCCTGCCCTCCCCGCTCCCCCCCTGCAGCCTTGCAGCTGTCGGGTGTGCCTTTTGACCCAGGGTGCATCTTCCCAGAGTACTGTCGTCTGTGCAGCTGTGGCGCGCACCGGGGTGTGGGGGTGGTGTACCAGCTGTCAGCGACCCTGTCCAGGAGCAGGGATGGGGTACAGAGGAAGGAGAGCAGGGGCGGCCCAGGGCCGTCCACCCAGCAAGCGGCCGCACAAAAGCTGCTCTCCACCGATGCGGTCCCCAGGGCAGCAGGCCGCTCCTGCAGTCGCTCGTGGGCGCCTTGACCTGCTTGGTTGCCTATGTGACAGAAACTGCTGGGTGACAGGAGGGGTCACCCTGTGGTCTGGGCGCTCTGCTTCCCGCCTATGGCAGCGACTCTCCCGGCAGCATTCTTTTAAAGTGCCTGCGTCCTTCGAACCTACATTTCACTGAGTCACATATGTACATATATTCCTCTGTCCACTTTCTGAATTAATTCCGTGGTGGCTGGGATTTGTCTCTTATTCTGGGATGAGCCCTCAGCACCTCCAATTATCTGAATAGGTCTTCTCATGTTTAAGAAGCCGTTAGATTGGGGCCCCTGGGTGGCTCAGCGGTTGAGTGTCTACCTTTGGCTCAGGGCGTGACCCCGGGGTCCTGGAATCGAGTCCCACATCGGGCTCCCTGCCTGGAGCCTGCTTCTCCCTCTGCCTGTGTCTCTGCCTCTCTCTCTCTGTGTCTCTCATGAATAAATAAATAAATCTTTAAAAAAAAGAGAGAGAGAGAGAGAGAGAAGCGGTTAGAATCCAGGCAGTGGCCCTGGGGCCATTGTGGCAGCGGCCTGGATGCCTGTTTTTGCACAGAGGGATTCCAGAAGGAGAGACAGTTGGAGGTGAGTCTCTGGTACCCAGAATGCTGACCACCCCCCATCCTATCCACTCTTTGGTTTCAAAAATACTGGCAAGTAGACCTGTATGCTGCAGGAAGGACACTGGAAGACTCTTACTGGGGAGCCTGGGCAGCCCAGCAGGAGGACTCAGGGGATCTCGGGGGGGGGGGGGGGGGAGTTGCCCAGTTAACAGCCCCCCCCCCCGAACTCCCCAGTGTCAAGCTCTCATTAGATGAGTCCCGCTTACAAACCTGGTATTTCCAAACACCCCTCTGGCCTGTTCCTCTTCATGAGCAAACAAACAGTACCTGCCAGCACGAAAAGTTCCTGGAAGATGGAAACAGAAGAAACAGGGAAGAGACCATCTGGGGCAAACCCCCCAAGCAGGAGAACACTTCCGCTCGCACATCCTCAGACATTGCTCCCTTGAAGCAGGAACAGAACGTTTCTCTTCTCTGAAAAGAGACGTGGGTGGAGGAAGAGCTCTTGGAAATTCAGCACAGTGGCAGCCCCACAAGCCTCCCGGGGAGAAATCCTCCAGAAGGCAGAGTGAAAGGCCAGGATGGAAACAGGAGACAAGTTGAACACACAAGCTTCAGTCTCAAACCTCGGCCATCTTTTTTTTTTTTAAGATTTTATCTATTTATTCATGAGACACAGGGAGAGAGAGAGAGACGCAGAAGCACAGGCAGAGGGAGAAGCAGGCTCCATGCAGGGAGCCCGATGTGGGACCCAATCCCAGGTCTCCAGGATTACGCCCTAGGCCGAAGGCTGCGCTAAACCACTGAGCCGCCCCCCCCCCCCCCCCCCGCCCAACCTCTGACATCTTAAAACAGGAATTTTAGACAGAGGCAACAGCGAAAGGGGGGACAAGTCATTGGTGGAAAAAAATGATTAGTGAAATAACCTATGAAGGAAGTTCCCAGGTCTGAAGCACAGGAGTTTCCAGACTGAGGGCGCTTTGAGTTCCCAAAATAATGAGAGAACGTCCAGGCCCAAGGACGCAGCACACTGAAATTTCCACAGAGGATCCTAAATATTTGCAGGGAGGAGCAGCCTCCACTGTGGTAAAGGATCATACATTCAAATGCCTGTGAATTTCTTATGGGCACTCCCGGGCCGGAGACGGGCCTGCACAGTCCGAAGGTCTCTAACCTAGAGTTCTTTTAAAATTTTTTTTTTTTTTAAGACTTATTCATTCATGAGTGACAGAGAAAGGCAGAGACACAGGCAGAGGGAGAAGCAGGCTCCAGGCCGGGAGCTCAACACAGAACTTGATCTCGGGTCTCCAGGCGAAGGCAGGCGCTCAACGGCTGAGCCCCCAGGGCGTCCCTAACCTAGAGTTCTATGCTTAGGCAAACTACAAATCAAGTGTGAGGGCAAAACCAAGACATTTTTCCGGTTTCCAATGTCATTAAATAAATGACCTCCCAGCGTGTCTGCCGGGGTTTCACCCAAACAGGGGAGGAACCAAGAAAAGACAAGAGCTGGGGGAGGAGGCCCAGCCCCCCAGGGAACAGGGAGTCCTCTGGGTGATGGAGGGGGGGGCCCAGACAGAAGGACCACCTGCCCAGGCTGCGGCTGACTTAGGGGTGGTCCTGAGGCCTGCAGGCCTCCTGTCCCAGCCACGGAAAGTCCACGGAAGCCTCCCGCTGGGCGAGAGTGGCCGGATCTGGACGTGGCCGGCAAGGAATGACACGCCCTGGGTGGTGTCCCAGGAAAGCGTTTGGCAGAAGCTCTGTAATCCCTGCAAGACAGTAGAGACCAGACCTTCCCGAATCAGGAGGATATGCACTAAACGCTCCCAGACCAGGGGCCAGGCGTGTGCGAGAAAGTTCTCCCCTCACCTCTTCTCTTGAATTTTGTACTTTATGTGGATTACACGTGTGTACACGGAGAAGGGCGTCCCCGCCGAGAGGTGTCCCTCAGCCCCACTTTGGACGGGCCAGGCTCTCCCCGTGCCACCCTGGGCCGCCGCCACCCTCGGAATCCGCCCGAGGCCCCATGAGGCCCCAAGGTGCTGCTCTCCTGGGGCAGGAGCGAGGCCCGCCCTCCACCTTCTGGGCGCCTTTCCACGCCTGCTTCGTGGCCTCCGTCCGCGGGGACAGCTGCCCAGACTGCCCAGCCGCGGGGCTGCGGCTCGGGCCCCTTCCTGCGCGCAGGCCGACGCCGGGACACCCCCGCCAAGCGCGCTCGCCTTCACCCAGTCCTGCAGCCCGCACCCCGGCGCCACTCACGGGGGCCGCAACTCCAGGACAAGAGGTCACGTGGCACGGCCGCCACCGGGCCTGGCCTGGCCCCGCGCTCCTCCGTCCCCCTACTGCCCTGCACCTGCCGCCTCGAGCCCCAGCCCCACCCCTGCGGCCGGTGGTCCCACCAGCCCCGCCCTATCGCCCCGCCCCCTCCCTCCCCTCCCCTGCCCCTGGGCTTCCCTTGCCCCCACCCACCCCTCCCGTCCCCCTAGGCAGCCCTGCCCCCTCCCATCCCCCTCCTGTCCCTCCTGGCCCCGCGCCCCCATCCGGTGGCTGGCCGCTCCGTGCCCCCCCGCCCCTCCCCGCCCCTCCCCTGCCCCTGGCCTTCCTGTGCCGCCACCCGCCCCTCCCGTATCCAGCCGCAACCCACTCCCATCCCCCTCTAGTCCCTCCCCGCGCGCCCAGCCGGCTGCCGGCGGCCCCGTTCCCACCCCGTCCCTCCCCGGCCCCGCCTCCCTTCCCCTCCCCGCCCCCCTCCTTTCCCCTCCCCTCCCCTATCGTCCCACTTCCAGTCCCTCCCCGCGCCCCCATCCGGCTGCCGGCGGCCCCGGGCCCACCCCGTCCCTCCCCCCTTCCCCTCCCCATCGCCCCGCCCCCAGCCCGCCCACCTCCAGTCCCTCCGCGCGCCCCCCTCCGGCTGCCGGCGGCCCGGGGCCCCGTCCCTCCCCGCCCCTCCCCATCGCCCCGCCTCCCGCCCCGCCCCGCTCCCCTCGGGCCTCTCCGCACCTCGCCGCGGCGGGACGCACGGCGTGGACGGGCGCGATGGAGTGGAGCGGAGGCCCCGGGGCGCGGCCGGGCCGCGGGCGGCGGGTGCTGGTGGTGGGCGGCGGCATCGCGGGGCTGGGCGCCGCGCAGAGGCTCCGCGCGCACCCGGCCTTCTCGCAGCTGCGGGTCCTGGAGGCCACGGCCCGCGCCGGCGGCCGCATCCGCTCGGAGCGCAGCTTCGGTAACCGCCTCCCGCAGCCCCTCCCCGAGCCCAGCGCCGGAGCCCCACGGGCGCTGCCCGCCTGCGCCCGGGTTCAGCGACCCCGAGCCCCCCGAGGGCCTGTGCGCCCCACCGCGCGCCTCGGGTCAAGGTCGCGGTCCCCAATCCCCGCCGAGCCGGGCCCCGCGGCCGCCCCCTCGGGCACCCCTGCTGCCCCTGCCCGCTCCGCGGGGGCCCTCCGAGGGCGGGGGCGGGCCAGCGCCCCCTCAAGGGCTAAGGGGCCCCTTGAACGAGGCCTGGGCTGGGGAAGGCGGCCCGGGAGGAGCGCTCGGCGCAGGCCCGGCCGTCTGCTGCCCCGCAGGTGTCGTGCTGGAGCTGGGCGCGCACTGGATCCACGGGCCCTCCCGCGGCAACCCCGTCTTTGAGCTGGCGGCCGAGCACCGGCTGCTGCGGGAGAAGGACTTGTCGCAGGAGAACCAGCGGAGGGAGACGGGGGGGCACGTGGGCCTGCCCTCGGTGACCTACGCCAGCTCCGGGGTCAGCGTGAGCCGCGAGCTGGTGGTGGAGACGGCGAGTCTGTTCCACAGCCTCATAGACCAGGCCCGCGAGTTCGTGCGTGGGGCCGCCGCGCCCGCGCCCAGCGTCGGGGAGTACGTGAGGGGCGCGCTCAGGGCGCTGGCGGCCGGCTGGACGGACCGCGAGGACGCCAGGAGGCTGCGGCTCGCCCTGATGCACAACTTCCTCAACGTGGAGTGCTGCGTGAGCGGAACCCACAGCATGGACCTCGTGGCCCTGGCGCCCTTCGGGGAGTACACCGTGCTGCCCGGGCTGGACTGCACCTTTCCTGGGTAGGTGCTCGCCCCCCATGCACCCGGGCCCCTCCTGTAGCCTGGGACCCCCCCCATGCACCGGGGCCCCTCCTGTAGCCTGGGACCCCCCCCATGCACCCGGGCCCCTCCTGTAGCCTGGGACCCCCATGCACCCAGGCCCCTCCTGTACCCTGGGACCCCCCCATGCACCCGGGCCCCTCCTGTACCCTGGGACCCCCATGCACCCAGGCCCCTCCTGTACCCTGGGACCCCCCCATGCACCCGGGCCCCTCCTGTAGCCTGGGACCCCCCCATGCACCCGGGCCCCTCCTGTAGCCTGGGCCCCCATGCACCCAGGCCCCTCCTGTACCCTGGGACCCCCCCATGCACCCGGCCCCCTCTTGTACCCTGGGTCCCCCCATCCATGCACTCAGGCCCCTCCTGTACCCTGGGACCCCCCCATGCACCCAGGCCCCTCTTGTACCCTGGGCCCCCCCATCCATGCACTCAGGCCCCTCCTGTACCCTGGAACCCCCCCATGCACCTGGGCCCCTCCTGTACCCTGGAACACCCCATGCACCTGGGCCCCTCCTGTATCCTGGGACCCCCCCATGCACTCGGGCCCCTCCTGTACCCTGGGCCCCCCCCCATGCACCCAGGCCCCTCCTGTACCCTGGGCCCCCCCCATCCATGCACTCAGGCCCCTTCTGTATCCTGGGACCCCCCACCCATGCACCCAGGCAGGGCGGTCCCACTGGGCTCCCCAGCATCACCCCAAGGCTCCTTGATCATTTGTGATCAGAAGTAGGATTCCAGGCGGGAGAGGGGGGTCCTTCTCTCACAGCTCCGTTGGCTCGTGCTCCCGTGAGCCTCTTTAGCCAGGGCAGCGGTACTCGAGGCAGCCTGGAGACCCCTGGGGGGCCCGTGCGTTCCTCCACAGCCCCCTCTGACAGCACCGCCCCCCCCCCCCCCCCGCCCCGGTCTCTCCTAGGGGTTATCAGGGCCTCACAAACCACATAACGGCTTCCTTGCCAGAGGATATGATCATTTTTAACAAGCCTGTGAAGACCATTCACTGGAACGGGTCCTTCCAGGAGGCCGAGTCTCCTGGGGAGACGTTTCCGGTGTTGGTGGAGTGTGAGGACGGAGGCTGCTTCCCTGCGCATCATGTCATCGTCACCGTGCCCTTAGGTAAAGCGCGTCCTCCCCGCGGGTTTCCCCAAGGCCACCCGCCCCCCGGGGGCCCCGGCCTCCGGCTCTGCCCCTGCCCAGCAGGCTCCGCAGTGTTGGGGCCTGGCTCCCATTTTCATCTAGTGTCACACGGATTGCTCTGCTGCGATTTGTAGCGGTTGCTGCTTGGGAGTTGAGTTTTCCAGTAAGAGAACGTGCGTGTCTTGCTCCTCCCGAGGTCATTTCTGGAAAGGCTGGGACTGCCTGCAGGCGCTCACCAAGCCGTGCTTTCTGGGAGACCGAGCAGGCTGTGAGAGCCGGGTCTCAGGTTCAGCCCTGCCGTAGCTGAGGAAGGGGCACGCGTGTGCTTCTGTTTAATCCGAGATCTGATGCTGGAGACAGAGGCTTTTTGACGATTCGACAAAAGGTGGACGGGATTGAAGGCCAGGCCGTGCTGTGCCATCTCATTTACCCTCAGGCAGCTGGGGACGGGTATGTCCCACCCTGTTTGACAGACGCAAACGGAAATAAGTCAATCGTGCAAGGTCACAAAGCCAGCAGGGGCCAGAGCCGATGTGAGGTGCAGAGCGAGGGTCTGCCCACCCCTGGTGGCTGCAGCCTGGGTTCTGGGGTCCCCTCAGGACGCGCTGGCTGGGGGCGAGCTTGCTCAGCACCCACGTCCTTTCTCCCACACGCGGAATCCCACCGGACGTGTTAACACAGTCCTCTGCTGCTCTGTTTGCCGCTCCCTCTTTTTTTTAGTGAATAAGACTTTTGTCAGTCCTTCCAGACGAGCACATAGAAATCTATCGGTCTTTTTTTTTTTTTTTGGCACCCATGTCGGTGTCATTCGCAGCTGGAGTGCGTGCTTGCTGAGGCCCTGCTGTGATCCGCAGGTGCATTGCCGCCTGTTGGTTTTGTTCACAAGGAGCCAGGACACCTGTCACATTTATTCCTTTTAGGCACTCAGCGTTTTCTTCCATGTAGGAGTCATTGCTTAATATTACTTAAAGTTGATGGAAATTGAGGTTTTCACTTTTTCCTGTTTTATGTAGCATTTCCATGTGTATTTATTTTTTTTAAGATTTTATTTATTCACGAGACACACACACAGACACACAGAGGCAGAGACTCAGGCAGAGGGAGAAATAGGTGCCACGCGGGGAGCCCGACGTGGGACTCGATCCCGGGTCTCCAGGATCACGCCCTGGGCTGCAGGCGGCACTAAGCCGCTGGGCCACCCGGGCTGCCCTCCATGTGCATTTAAATGCACTCGCGTGAATATATCTGAGGCACAAATTGCAGTAGCGGGAGCTGCCCGGTTGAGGGTCCTGACGGGCCTGTGGAGGGCACGGAGACCCCTCCGTGGGTCTCTACGGCCTCTGTGGGTCTGTTCCCTGTTGGGCTGTTTGTCCTTTACTCACTGACTTGCACACTATCTGTGTCCTAAGGACACTGGCTTGTGCCTTAAACATTCCGTCTCCTGGCTTCACTCTGGCCCAGAACTGTTTCTGCCACGCAGATCATTTTTCACGTAGCTTCTGGAAAAAGCCCGTAGGTTGTGATGCTGCTCCCAACTAATCCAGAGCAGCACCGTTTGCAGACATTGAGAGGCAGATGGGTTTAGAAGTGAGAAATTGTCCTACAGGCTCATTGGGGGTGGGGTTGGGGGGCCGTGCCGACGGTCCCTGGCTGACCTGGTGGCCACGGGGCCTTCCGTGTCCCTCCACGGTGTGTTGCTCCCGAGGCTGAGTCCCGAGGGCCGGGGCCAGCCCAATTCCTGGGAGCCCAGACGAGCTGGGGCTGGCGTGGGTCTCTGCGGACGTGGTCTCGGGCAGCCTCCCTGCCTGACCCCTCTGACGGGCCTCCGGGCGGGTTCCTGTGGCTGGCGATTCCACTTGAGAGATTTGTGGGGTGTAAGGTGAGTGCACCTGTGAATTCCAGGTTTTCTTAAGGAACACGTGGACACCTTCTTTGAGCCACCACTGCCCACCGAGAAGGCCGACGCGATCAGGAAACTGGGCTTTGGGACGAACAATAAAATCTTCCTGGAGTTCGAGGAGCCCTTCTGGGAGCCAGGCTGCCAGCACATCCAGGTGGTGTGGGAGGACATGTCGCCCCTGGAGGACGTCGCCTCTCAGCTGCAGGATGTCTGGTTCAAGAAGCTCATTGGCTTTTGGGTCCTGCCTTCCTTTGAGTATGTACGATCCTTGGGTTTGTCTGCGAAGGCTTCAGCTGTGGGCCCCGGGGGG
Source organism: Nyctereutes procyonoides (assembly GCF_905146905.1). NCBI lineage: Eukaryota > Metazoa > Chordata > Mammalia > Carnivora > Canidae > Nyctereutes > Nyctereutes procyonoides. The sequence continues at coordinate 33,437,685 of NW_026575133.1, forward strand.
CTGGCTCGTGGGCGGGGGCTCGGCTGAGGGTCCAGCAGCGCGTCGATCCCCAGGAGATGTTTGTGGAGGATTTCCGGGTGGGACGTGGAGGGCCCCGGAGCGCCGAGAGGGCCCGGGGCCGCAGCCGCCGTGGGGCACCAGGAGCCTCCCGCGGGCAGCCGGTCGGGGCCTCGGCCTGGAGTGTGCCTGCGGCACGGAGGGAGCCCCCCAGCCGCCCCCAAATAACTGTATCTCTAAAACAAACTTTAGTGAGGAGAGTGGCGATGCTGCGCTTTTCTCTTGCTGTCTTTACGGCCTGGCTCAATAGCAGAGGCTCCGTTGTCCCGCTGCTGGCATGCGGTGGTGCCGAGCTTCCTTCCACGTGAAGTCGACGACAGTCTCCGCTCAGACACGTGGTTGGGAAGGGGAGCCGGGTCAAGAGCCCCAGACGACTGTGGGTATGGGCACCACAGCTCAGGCGGGGACGGGGGGGCTCCCTGGGCGCCGTGCGGGGTCTGAACCCTCGGCCGGGCGCGCGCGGGACGCTAGGACCCACCGCCTGCCCTGCGCCGCGCGGGGATCTCAGCCGAGCGCCCCGTCTTCCGAATGTTGCGACTTTTCACTGTACGATATCAAACGATGGGATTTATCGACGTCACCGTGGGTCTCAGAAACGTCTCTTGGTGTTGGAACCTATCGAGCGGCTGGCGGCAGATAGAAGTTTTCTAAAATGTGATGTTCGAGTGAGCGCTTCAGTTTCATCCTTGGCAGGAAACACTTGCAGTTGTTTTCCTCGTGACAGACACGCTGCTCGGTGTCAAGAAAACGTCAGCCAGACACCGAGCTGGAACACTAACCACGTTCTTTCCGGTAAAGACGGAGCAGAGACTCAGCAGGCGGCTCAGCCCTCGGCGCAGGGCCGTCCCGACGGCTGCTGCCCCGCGTCAGGTGCTGCCCAAGGGCCGCCCACCCGCATCTCGTTTGGTCACCCGGGGTATTAGAGCCGTGCGCTCGAGAGGTTTGATATGGTTCATCACTTCTGCTGCTTCGTGGAGGACGTTCTCAGGTGCATCTGGCGTTGTTTCCACCGTGTGTGCGGTGGGAAGAGCTCCGGGCCTGCTAGTCCGGGTTGCACGGTGGCCCCGCGTCTGCGAAGGGTGGGCCCGTTCACGCGCCGTGGCCCTTGCACATCAGCGTGTGTGTGTGTGTGTGTGGATGGAGTAGAAGCAGCAAGCAGCAGCTCGGTGCTGGAACCCCGGGGACCTGCAGCCACACTTGCAGAGCTGCCCCGGGCGCTGTGGGTGCCCAGTCCAGGGCCCGGCCACAGGCCGTCTCAGGGCTGTCTCCCCACACAGGTCTGTCCACGTCCTCTGCGGGTTCATCGCCGGGCTGGAGTCTGAGTTCATGGAGACTCTGACCGATGAGGAGGTGCTTCTGTCTCTGACCCAAGTCCTCCGCAGGGTGACAGGTACTGAGCACGGGTGGCTGGGCCACCGCCAGGGCCCTCGCGGGCTGATCTCTGGACGACGGGCACCCAGCTTCGAGAGCTGCCTGGAGCTGAGCTTGGTGCTCTGGCCCTCCAGGGACAGGCCTTCCTGAGCTTAGCGGGTCCCTCGGAGGTCTCCTCTCTAAGGGACTGAAACAGCTTTGTGGACACTTTCCACTTCTTTTTTCTGTTGCTGGGAGTCCTGAGCTAGGCGCAGCCGTCAGACACGCAGAGCCTCTGGTCATACGCTCGGGGCTGGGTCTTCTTCCCGGGTGGTTTCCCTCGTTTTAAGCTGCTGAGTCCTGAAGGGAAGCGGCCCTGGGGCCAGGCGAGCAGCAGTGCGGCGCTGACACGCGTCTCTGGGCGCAGGAAACTCCAGGCTCCCCGCGCCCAGGAGCGTGCTGCGCTCCCGCTGGCACAGCGCCCCGTACACCAGGGGCTCCTACAGCTACGTGGCAGTGGGCAGCACCGGGGAGGACATCGACCGGCTGGCGCGGCCCCTGCCCGAGGACGGCGCGGAGGCGCAGGTGAGGCGGGCGAGAGGGGGCCGGGACCCCTGGGGCTGGGTCCCTGTGCTGTTCAAAATTAGGAATCTTTTTTTTTTTTAATATTTTATTTATTTATTCATGAGAGACACAGAGAGAGGCAGAGACACAGGCAGAGGGGAAGCAGCCTCCATGCAGGGAGCCCAATGCAGGACTCGATCCCACGACCCCGGGATCACGACCTGAGTGGAAGGCGTTGCTAAACTGCTGAGCCCCCCCAGGCTGCCCTGAAATTGGGAATCTTGAAACATATTATTTTATCAGGGTTTTACGTGCATGTAGCCTAAGCATGGGAGGATGCTGGTAACCAAGTAACCAAACCCAGCAAGCTGGGGTGCCCAGCATCCCCCGCCCAGACTGTTCCTGTATCTCCGGCATCTCAACATGCTCTTGCTGCCACTTTTCACAAAACACTCAGCTGTGGAAAGCTTGCACGTGTGCTCCAGGGCCGCCCGGTGCTGGCCGTGGCCCGCAGCCCACCTGATAAGGGTCCCCGCAGATAAGGGACGCCCACTGACATGTGTGACTACAGCGAAGTCATCACCGTTTCTTTACGTGTGCTCGTTCGATAACGTTGCTCCTTGGATTGTCGGTTTTCGGCATCACAGGGTGACTGCCTGCAGCAGAGAAGGCGTTAGCCGCTTGTAGCCCCCCCCAGCACTTAGCGCTGTGCCCCCGTGTGCCCTGCCCCAGGCCCTGTGCACTCCTGTCCTGCGAGGACGCTGTGCTTCCTCCTCCTGCCTGTTTGCAGGTGTGAGTGTGCATCCATGTGAGAGCTTACAGGTCCGTGAGCGGGCTGTGGAGGTGGATCCTGTGCAAGTGAGCCTGAGTGTGAGTGCATGAGTGAGAGTGCACGGGGCTCGGTTGCAGCCTCGTTTGCCTGGACTCTTCAGTGTCGGCTTCAGCCTAGCCTGTCCGACGCCCCGGACCCCCCTTTCCCCGTGCACTTACTTCATTGGAGCACTTATTCCGGAAGCTCCCTGAAGAGGGGGTACTCGGGGGGGGTAGATTTTTAGAGAAAATGTGCATGTGTGAACACGTTCTTTGTCTCCCCTTCTACTCCAGGTGTCCGGGCCTGTCTATGTAACAAGCCCCTAAAGGCCCGTGGTGGAAGCCATCACTTTATAAGGCTGACAGATCCCATAGGCAGCTGGGGGGGGACCCTGTGTCTTCACCCGTGTTGTCTGGGATCTCAGCCGGGGTCACTCAGGGTTGGGCTGGGGGTCCTCTGGGTCTGCTTCTCCTGCACAGTGGCCCTGGGCTGGGACCCTGACTTCAGTGCGGCCCGTGGCCTCTGCAGGCCTCAGGCTTCCTCAGGGCTCCTGTGCTGCCCACGTGGCAGCCCACGGCCTGGCACAGATGTTCCAGTGGAGCAGGACGCAGCTCGCTTCCCGGGGCCACACTCCCCTGGCCTAGTGGTCATGGCTGCCCAGATTCAAGGGGGCAGGACACAGACCCTGCCTTTCTACAGGAGGCGTCTCCCCAAGAGCTTGTAGCCCGAGAGCCGCACACGGGGTGTAAATCCCAGCTTGAGAGGCACTTCCCTCCGCGTGGAAGATGTTAGGGACCCAGTGGAAGATGTTAGGGACCCACCGTCCCGAGTGCTCCTGGGGCTCCGGGCTCAGGGCACCAAGCCCCTGAGCCCCTTGCCTCCTGCCGTACCCTGCGCTTCTGTCCTGGGAGTGAGTGCGCGGCCAGCTGGGAGCGCCTCTGCAGTTCCCTTTTCTCCTTCTCCTCCCGCCCTCCTCTTCCTCCCGCTTTTCTGGGATTTTTGTTGTTTGGGTGGTGGACTGGTCCTCAAATTTTCTTACTTCCTTTCCTCCTAATTCCCGCGTCTTTGTTTTTTTTTCCCTCCGTTTTTTTGGGTGAAGTTCTCAACGTTGCACCCCGTTTTGCAGTCACATTTGATTGCAGGAGTGCCTGCTGTCCCTGTGCCCGCTTCTGATTCCTGAGCATCTCAGGGCTCCGTGGGACTAGTGAGCAATGAAGCCACACACTTGCCATCAAGTCTGTAGCCAGTGAGAGGCTTGCGGCTGCGGCCTGATTCCTGGCACCCTGTGCTAACCCCGGCTTCTCCTTGCAGCTCCAGATACTGTTTGCAGGGGAAGCCACGCATCGGACGTTTTACTCCACCACACACGGGGCTCTGCTGTCTGGCTGGAGGGAGGCCGACCGGCTCATCGCTCTGCAGGATCCCCAGGCCCAGCTGCCCGGGCCCCAGCTCTGAGCCCTGCTCCGCCCCTCCTGTGCCAGGGGGAGGCTGACACCATCCATTCCTCTGACAGCATCTGGCCGGGCTTGAGATTCGGGGATGTCAATGACAGCCTGCCTTTTGTGGTGACTGGGGGCAGCTCTCATTTCTCACATCTATCACTGAGTCTGGCCAGGGCCGAGCTTGAGCCGAGTGCAAGGTCTTCTTGGAGAAATGAGACCCAGGATGCCACTGCTGCTGCTGAGGGCATGCATATAAAGTGTGTTAAAGCCTCCGTGTCTCCTCGTCCTTAAACCTCAGGCCTGAGTCACCGCAGGGCCGGTGTCCCCTCCCCTGGGCTGTGGGTGCTGTGGGTGCTGTGGTTGCCCCTCGTCCTGGGCATCTTCAGGCGCTCCTGAGCTCTCACTGGTGGTGCTCAGGCCTGGCTGACTGTGTGGGCTGGGTGAGAGCCAGAGAGTGCAGAGACATGAGCACACAGGGGCACTCTGTCCTGACCTGGGGCAAGAGGTTTTCTAGAGGATGCGAATAAAAAATGAGGCCTCCAGAGTGCAGAGGGGGTGGGATAGCTCTGTGTCAGGGTGAGCGGGCAGTGTTGGGTGTGTTGGATGCCATGGGTGCTGACCAGTGTGTTGGGTGCCCTGCTCAGCTGACCCCATCTTCCCTTGCTGCATCCTCAAAGTGTCCCAGCGAATGGACCAAAGTGCCGCTGTTTCCCAGTTGAAGAAAGGACAAAATGCCTAGAGGTCAATGTAGGTCAAGGTCAATAACTGCCCAGTCTCTGGAGGAAGGTCCAGGAGCAGCAGAGGCTGGGACCCTGTGCTGCAGGGGGTGGGGCTGTCAGCGTCTCCTGCCCCTCCTCAGACCTCTGGCTCCAGCCTGTGACCTGCTCCAGGGGACTGGCGGGGGCGCTGGCTCCAGGGTGAGTGTACATGTGTGGGGAAGGGGGGTCTTGGGGCCAGCCCGTATGGGCTCTTCTGCAGTCCCAGATGGTGCTGGACATGCCCTGGGCCCCAGCACGCTCCCTGTGGGCCCTTCTCTTCCTCCCTTCCAAGGGGGCAGATGGCCCCTGCCCCAGCGTTCTGGACGTGTGTCCACTGCTTTGTGTCACTCGAGTGGTTTTGCGTGGACACCTGTGTTTGTGGTCCCAGGGCTGTGAGAGATTGCCGCTTCCCTCAGGGGCAGTCATCTGTCCTGCTGGCATCGAGCCTAGAGCCGAATCTGGGTGATAAAGGTGAGCAGGGTGGCCGCTGCCTCTCAGTGGTGGTGGGGGGACTGCGTTGTCCTCCCCCCGGAGCACTCACCTCCTGGTCCCTGCGATGTTCAGTGCTGACAACTGGCAGGTGTCAGACCATCACAGCAGAGTTGTTTCTGTGTTGAGAACCAGGAGTGGTTGGAACTCGAGGAGCTCGTTTCCCAAATTCCAGGACGTGATCCTGCCCTGTGTTCAAGCTGAAACCTGACCTCGTTTATGTCTGTGCAGGGGGCTCAGGAGGGAGCAGTCTAGGGAGCAGGACTGCTGTCAGTATTAAGACCTAGAGCACTTGAGGGCAAGCCCCGGTGGCACAGCAGTTTAGCGCCTCCTGCAGCCCAGGGTTTGATCCTGGGGACCCTGGATCAAGTCCTACGACTGCATGGAGCCTGCTTCTCCCTCTGCCTGTGCCTCTGCCCCCCCTCCTGTGTCTCTATGAATAAATAAATAAGGGAACCCTGGGTGGTGCAGCGGTTTAGCGCCTGCCTTTGGCCCAGGGCGCGATCCTGGAGACCAGGATCGAATCCCACATCGGGCTCCTGGTGCCTGGAGCCCGGTTCTCCCTCTGCCTATGTCTCTGCCTCTCTCTCTCTCATTCTGTGTGACTATCATAAATAAATAAAAAATAAAAAAATAAATAAAATCTAAAAAAAAGAAAAGACCTAGAGCACTTGAAAAAGGGGGGGGATATTAGATAATGTAGGCTACATGTAAAATATTTGAAAATTATAACCAAGTTTGTAAAAAGGGGTCAGTGGCAGGGGACAACTGAGGCATGCTACACTTAGAATACACCTAGGGACGAACTGGAAGATTTTATTTATTTATTAAAGATTTTATTCCTTCATGAGAATACACAGAGAGGAGAGAGAGAGAGGCAGAAGCAGGCTCCATGCAGGGAGCCGGACGTGGGACTGGATGTGGGACTCGACCCTGGGTCTCCCTGGCTGAAGGGGGCGCTAAACCGCTGAGCCACCCGGGCTGCCCGATTTTATTTATTCATGAGAGACCCAGAGAGAAAGGCAGAGGGAGAAGCAGTGTCCCTGCAGGGAGCCGGATGCGGGACTCCATCCCGGGACCCCGGGGTCACACCCTGGGCCGAAGGCAGATGCTCAACCACTGAGCCACCCGGGCATCCCGAATTAGAAGATATTTATTTATTTATTTATTTATTTAATTTATGTTTTTAAAGATTTTATTTATTTATTCATGAGAGACGAGAGAGAGAGAGAGAGAGAGAGGCAGAGACACAGGCAGAGGGGGAAGCAGGCTCCATGCAGGGAGCCCGACGTGGGACTCGATCCTCGGTCCCCAGGATCATGCCCTGGGCGGAAGGCAGGCGCCAAACCGCTGCGCCACCCAGGGATCCCCCCCGGATTAGAAGATTTTAAATGGGGGCAGCCGGGTTGCTCAGCGGTTTGGCGCCACCTTCAGCCCGGGCGTGACCCTGGACACCTGGATCGAGTCCCAGGTCGGGCTCCCTGCATGGAGCCTGCTTCCCCCTCTGCCTGGGTCTCTGCCTCTCTCTCTCTCTCTGTGTCTCTCATGAGGAAATAAAATCTTAAAAAAAAAAACAAAGAATTTAAATGTAAAGAGCGTTAATGTATCTGTGAATTCCTTAAAACGCGTAAACCGAGACTCGGCAGCGCAGGCCGCAGGTCGGCCGGTAGCCCCGCCCCCTCCAGGCCCCGCCCCCTCCAGGCCCCGCCCCTCCAGCCCGCCCGCGCGTCCCCGAAGGCGGCGTAGTGCGCACGCGCGAGCCGCGCGGCGGTGTCTGGAGGCCCCGGAACCGCGGGGTCGGGTCGGGTCGGGCCGGGCCGGGGCCGCGGGGAGTCCGTCCGGAAGCGGTTCCGCCGCGCGCTCGGCACACGGCGCCATGAGGCTGGCCTCTCGCGCGCTCTGCGGCGTGGCCGGGGCCGCCTGGCGGGAGAGCTTCCCCCTGGGCGGGCGCGACGTGGCGCGCTGGTTCCCGGGACACATGGCCAAGGGTGAGGCGCGGGGGGCGCCGGGCCGGGTCCGCCCGCCCCGCCCCGCCCCCGGCCCGCTGCCCCCCGCCCGGCGCCCCCGCTGCCGCCCCCCGCCCCGGCCGCTGCTCCCCCCTCCGGCCGTCCCAGGCCCGCCCCCGCCCGGCCCCCCCTCCGCGCGCTGCCCCCCGCCCCCGGCCCCCCCACCCCGCCGCGCTGCCCTTCCCCGCTGTCCCTCCCCCTCTCCCAGCCCGGTACCCCCCGCAGCCCAGTCCCCCTCCCCGCCCCCGGCCTGGTTCTGCCGCCCCCAGCTGCGCCCCCAGCTGCGCCCCCGCCCCCCCGACTGTCCCAGGCCCCTCCCCCAGCCCTCTGCTCCCGGCTGCACCCCCTGCGCCGCCCAGCTGTCCCCCCCGCCCCCAGCCCGGTACCCCCCAGCCCGGCCCCCTCCCCCCGCTCCCGGCCTGTCCCCCCCCCCCCCCTCCCCGCTGCCCCCGCCTCTCCTTGTCCTTGTCTGCTTGTCTGCACCCGGGGCGACCCCGAGTCCCAGCAAGTCCCTGTGCCGCTTCCCTCCCCCCTGCGCGGCGCGCCCGGCGTGGCGGGTGGGGGTGCCCCGTGGGTCGGGCTCGCGGAGGCCCTCGCAGGCCCCGGCTGCCCGCACGCGGGGCTCACGCGCCCCCTGTCGCCCAGGGCTGAAGAAGATGCAGGGCAGCCTGAGGCTGGTGGACTGCGTCATCGAGGTGCACGACGCCCGGATATCCTTCCGTGACTCGGGCGGAGGGGGCCGCGGGGGCCCGGGTCGGCCTCGTCCCTGGTTGGCAAACCCAGGGCACTTCTTGGGTGGTGAGAGTGTGGGCGGAGGGTGCGCGGCGGGGAGGCGACTTTGGGGAGGCCCTAAGTCACCCAAGTTTGAGGGCCGCTTGCCAGGTGCGACCACCTGCCTGGGGAGTGGGCTGCCCGAGCTGGAACCGGTTGCCAGTGGCCGGGGATTTATTAGTCAGGCCTATATGATGGAGCCTCAATAAAAAGCTAAAAAGACAGGGTTTGGAGAGCTTCTGGGTTGGCAAAATGTGGGTATGGAGGGAGAGTGGCACTTTTTTTAGTTTTAGATGATTTCGATTGATTGGAGTTGGGAGGGACGGAGGAGTGAGGATCTCAGGCCCACCAACCGTGCCGTGGATGCAGGGCTCCACCTCCTGACCCTGACGTCGCCACCTGAACTGAAATCCAGACTTGGATGCTTGGGACGCCTGGGGGGCTCAGGGGTGCAGTGTCTGCCTTCGCCTCAGGCCGTGACCCCCCGGGGTCCTGGGCTCGAGTCCTGCCTGGGACTCCTGCAGGGAGTGCTTCTCCTCTGCCTGTGTCTCTGCCTCCCTCTGTGTGTCTCTCATGAATAAATCAATAAAATCTTTTTTTAAAAGATGCTGGGCTCCCTCGGCCCCAGCGCCATTGGGATTGGGTGCAGGGTTAGAGTCGTCCGGGGCCTTCTCCCTGACTGGGCTCAGGACGGCCAGAGGCATCCCTGACCGCAGCCTGGTCTCCATCCTCCTGGGTCTGCTGTCCGCTCTGGTCTCGTCCGCTACCCCGGGGGCCGAGACCCCTCTCGGTTACTGGCATTACAAGCAGTGGTTCTCAGCCCGCATCACACGAGAGTTTCTCTGGAGGTTTAAAAAACCCTCTGGCCTGGGCCCCTTTCCAGACCAGTTCACTGGAGTGTGCGGTATGGGGTCCAGGCCCTGTGTTCTCTGAAGCTCCCCGCTGCTACCAGGTGGCATCTTTGTCTCCAGCCCCTGCCTGGCGGCCCTGGCCGTCCAGTCCAGTCCAGTCCAGTCCAGCAGCGGGTCCTCTAGGTGGGGTCTGCAGCCGCCCTGGACGTGCCGGCCCGCAGCCCGCCGGCCTTCCTCCGGCCTGAGGCCTGAATGGCGAGACCTGCTGCTCTTGTTCCTCGATGAGTTTCCTTCTCGGACTTGGTTTTCACCGTGCTTGAGCCATGAATTCGGATTCTCTGTGATGACGGCGTTGGGCTGACAGTTGTTACTAGCTCAAGGGTCGCGGAGGAGGGGCCGGGTTCACGGCTTCAAGGCTCTGGAACTTTTGGACTAATGTACCGAGTTTACTTACCGTAGGCTCCGTACGTCAGTTTGCGGGCTAGCCCTGCTGGTCAGGGTGTTTGCTGGCGCTCGTGTGTTGGATGATCAGAAACGATAAACCCGTGGTCAGCGCACAGTGAGCGGACATCTGTCCTTTGGTTTCTAGACCGCTGCGCTTCTCTCCAGGCTTGGGGAGCCCTAGGCTGGGCAGGGGCCCTGGGACGAGGTCTGAGGCTTTGCTCTTCTGAGCTACACAGGATTGGTTAACCCTTGAGGGACGGTGAGATTTGTGGAAAGTCCTTTCGTGTGGGTGAGGGCACGGCCTGTAACTGGCGTCTGGACCTGGGGTGTGCCGGAGGCCTCGGGAGCTGCACACCAGGCCTCCACGAGGTGCAGCACCAGCGGGGGCCGACTGTTCAGGAGACTAAAGCAAGGGCCTCTCCTGCCTGTGTTAGGGTCCCATCCAGTGGGACCTGTCCTGACCCCAAAGGTCCCTGGCTGAGGGCAGAGGGGCCTCACCGTGCTGAAGGAGGCAGAGCCTCCGGGAGGCTTGCGTGGGGGACCGGCCACTCCTAGGCGTGACCAGCGGGTAGCAGTAGTTTGAGATACACTAGTCAGGGCTTTACCGGATGCGCTTTTTTTTTTTTTTTTTAAGATTTTATTTATTCATGAGAGACACAGAGAGAGAGGCAGAGACACAGGCAGAGGGAGAAGTGGGCTCCATGCAGGGACTCGATCCTGGGTCTCCAGGGTCATGCCCGGGGCTGAAGGCGGCACTAAACCGCTGAGCCACCCAGGGATCCAGACCCGCTTTTTTGGAGTGATATCATTTATTTTGAACTTGATGTGCCTTGGCAAGTAAACAAAGAGCAGCTAGAAAACCTTCCACCGAGCTTTGTGTTTTGTTTCTGCACCGTCCTTCCTGTTTGAGAAGGCACATGGAGCCCTGCCCTGCGTGTCTGCGGGGGTCCGTGGCGGTGACGGGGTCCTGTCCCCCGCCGGGAGGGCCGAGCCAGGGCTGCTGTCCTAGCGCCTGGAGAGAGGCTGGCTGGGGGCACGCCCCTGCGTGGAGACCGGGCTTCCTTCGGCTCGGTCCCTCCCGAGGCCGTGGGCAGTCTGCGTAACGAGACAGACGAAGTTCGTGGGCTGGTGAAGGGCTGAAGGAGTTTTGCCTTAACTCTGCCACATCCCACTTTCAGGCCGCAACCCCCTGTTTCAGGAAGCTCTCGGGCTTAAGCCTCACGTGCTGGTCCTCAACAAAATGGACTTGGCGGATCTGAAGGAGCAGCAGGTGAGGGTCCCCGTCCCCGATGCTGGCAGCACTCGGGCTGCTGCGCCCGGACTGCAAGCCGTCTCGCTGGTGACCCACCTGGGCAGGCTTGCTTTGGCAAACAGCCCGTTGTTTGCGGAGGTATTCTCACATGGCCCCTCAGGATGACAGGCTTGCCTCCAATGTTTAATTTATGGTCCCAGTGACCAAATGGGCATCTCCCATGGGAAGTGGCCAGGCTGTAAGGCGGAGCCCAGTGCCCCACAGCGTGGACTCTGTCCCCGTGTGGCCGTGAGCACTTGGGATGTGGAATGATGCAGGAATGATGCTTATATCATATTGCAGTTTAATGATTTGCATTTCAGAAGTTCTGTGGGGCTGGCGGCCACGTGTGCCCCAGGTGCCCTCACTGCACATCCAGTGATTGGGACGCTAGAAGGGTGGGGAGGCCCGAAGTAACTCCACAGCTCAGGGCCTTGCCAGGTGTCACAGAGGTACAAGAAACCTGAAGGTCTGGACCCGCTGTTTTCGAGCGCGCAGCTCTGCTCTTCCTGCTGTGGGGGTCAAAGCCTTCCCAGAGGGCAGGTCCCAGACCTCGCGGATTCCAGCCAGGCTGTGTTCAGGCTGTTGGTGCAGTTTTATTTTTGTTCCAAGAATGCAATTTGGGCTTCCTTTTCTTTTTAAAAAGCTTTATTTTATTCATTTTAGAGAGAGTGTGCTAGAGAGAACGCAGGGGAGAGGGGGGAGGGGGAGAGGCAGACTCCCTGCTGACCATGTGGAGAGAGACAGACAGACACACGCACACGCACACACGACACATGGATGCTGAACCGACTGAGCCACCAGCGCCCACAGCTCAGATTTCTTAGTTGATTAGGTCTGAGCTACTTAAACCCCAGCCACGGGCAGCCCCGGTGGCACAGCGGTTTGGTGCCGCCTGCAGCCCAGGGCGTGATCCTGGAGACCCTGGATTGAGTCCCACGTCGGGCTCCCTGCATGGAGCCTGCTTCTGTCTCTGCCTCTCTCTCTCTCTCTCTGTGTCTCTATGAATAAATAAATAAAATCTTAAAAAAATAAAATAAACCCCAGCCACAAGCCTCTGTCTCAAGGTTTCCTGGGAAACATCAAATCCTGAAGCCACAGGAGTCCTTTGTTCATTGAGAATCCACAGGCCGGCACCTGGGGTCATTTAAAGCCATCCTGCTGTGCAGATTTGTCCCAAGCTTGGCTTTTATTGGCTGAGACTTGAGTCATAATCAGTGATTGCTTCTGCCCTTAAATGCTAATTTTCATAGAATGCTGGGTACTGAGGTGACCTACCCTGGGGACCTAGCTCTGTCTCCCCACGTTGGGAGGTGCTCTCAGGTGCTGCTGGGGCAGAGGTCCCGCAGAGGAGAGGCAAGGCCCCCAGCAGCGACCCCATGTCTGCCTCTGGGTGCCGGCTCGGGACGTCCATCGTGGATTGATGCACTTCAGAGTGAGGCTCCAAATACGTCTTTGTTGTGGCCTGTACCTTGATCTGCATCATCTAACGAATGATTAAAATATATAAGCAGACATGGGTCATCTTTTTAGGTCGGTAGCTGATCAAACAATATCATACTGGTTTTATTTTTATTTATTTATTTATAGATTTTATTTATTTACTCATTTGAGACACAGAGAATGGTGGAGACACTGGCACAGGGAGAAGCAGTCTCCATGCAGGGAGCCCGATGCAGGACTCGATCCCGGGACTCCGGAATCATGCCCTGGGCCGAAGGCAGACACTCAACCGCTGAGCCACCCAGGTGTCCCCATACTGGTTTTAAAAAGTAGGGTTCCTGCACTGCATTTGCTTCATGTTAAGACCAGTGAATTCGGGGATCCCTGGGTGGCGCAGCAGTTTGGCGCCTGCCTTTGGCCCAGGGCGCGATCCTGGAGACCCGGGATCGAATCCCACATCGGGCTCCCGGTTCATGGAGCCTGCTTCTCCCTCTGCCTGTGTCTCTGCCTCTCTCTCTTTCTCTCTCTGTGACTATCATAAATAAAAAAAAAAAAAAAAGACCAGTGAATTCAGGGACGCGTGGGTGGCTCAGTGGTTGAGCGTTTGCCTTCAGCCCAGGGCGTGATCCTGGGGTCCTGGGATCGAGTCCCGCATTGGGCTCCACGCAGGGAGCCTGCTTCTCCCTCTGCCTGTCTCTGTCTTTCATGAATAAATAAAATCTTAAAAAAAAAAGAGTGAATTCATACTTGCCTTAGTTTACATTTGGGCTTTCAAAACACTACATATACTTTGTGACTGGATTAGGTTCAAGCCTCAGCGTGCAGGGGAGCTAGGGTGTAACAAGATCAGCAATGGAGACCAGAGCTGTAGCACTTCACATTGGAGGGGGCTCCTAGTACATGGGGGGGCCTGAGCCCTGAGAGGCCCTCATCCCCCCTGGAGCCTGGAGTGCATGGGGCTGGGCCAGGGCACTTCCCTCCTGCCCTCACGGGGGAGCCAGCCACTCCTGTGCTCTCTGCTGCCCGCCCACCCGCCTACTCCCTGCCTGCACGCCCCCCCCCCCCCCCGCCCCCCCACAGCCTGACTCTTCTCCATCCTGCTGCAGTGGCCCTGAGCGGCCTGGCCCTGTGGGGGTGGGGACCTCCCTCTCAGATCCTTGATTTTAGCATATCACACCACCCGTATTTGCATTTGGTATTTAAAATGGAAATCTCTCTTTCAGAAAATTATACAACACCTAGAAGAAGAGGGCCTGAAAAATGTTGTTTTCACCAACTGTGTAAGGGATGAGAATATCCAGCAGGTAGGTGCCCCTCCGTTTCACACTCTAATGCTTTTGCTTAAATACAGGTCAGAAATCCCAGAGATTATCTCATGCTCTCACAAGAAGCAGAATTTTGGAGAGGATCCGTGGGTTCCCTGGGGGTCCTGGGGCGCCGGGCCAGTGTGCACTCAGGGGCCCGAGCTTCCACGAGCTGCTGGACGCTCTGGGGCCGCATTTTCTGCAGTTATTCTGAGGACTATTTCACTGGCTGACCTGCCTCTTTGTGGAAGGTGGCTGTGGTCACAGCTGTCTCCCTCTGAGGCATGGCCTGCTCTCTGATGATGGGTGCAGGTGCCCCCCCCCCCCCCCCCCCCCCCCCCGCTGGACCTGGGAGGCCACCGCTTCCAGAAGCTCAGAAGCTCAGGAAGTAGCCCGATTCCGTGTGGTTTGTCCCTTGCAGGTCATCCCGATGGTCAGAGGGCTGGTGGAGAGCAGCCACCGCTATCACCGCCAGGAGGTTGGTCGTGGGCCCCGTGCTGTGGGATGGCCCCTCGCGGTGGAGCAGGCCCCTGCGGGGCGCGAATGGCCCAGAACTCCTCGCCTGGGCCTGGGGCTCCCTGTCTAGGCGCTGGGGGGGGGCCGGCCCTGCTTCCACCCGCCTGTGCTGGCGGCAGGAAGGGTCGGGGTGGCCCTGCCGAGGTGGGCGGGGCCTCCACGAGGGTGACCTTTCCCTGCGAGGCCGGTGCACAGGCCAGAGGCGGCTCTGGGAGGGGCCGTGGGCGGAGTGGGCGGGGCCAGGACACTGTGGGCGGGGCTTTGGATGGCCTGGGGGCGTGGGCAGGGTCAGGGCGGTGTGGGCGGGGCTTTGGCCGGCCTGGGGGCGTGGGCGGAGTGGGCGGGGTCGTGGGCGGGGCTGTGGGGGGCAGCAGGTGGTCTGGGTGGGACAGTGGGTGGAGTGGGCGGGGCGGGGCCAGGACAGTGGGCGGAGCCAAGGATGCTGTAGGCGTGGCCAAGCGTGCTGTGGGCGGAGCGTGGTCGGTGTGGGCGGGGCCGCGGGCGGACCGTGACCCCGCGCGGCCGCTGCGCCCCTGCAGAACCTGGAGTGCTGCGCCCTGGTGATCGGGATCCCCAACGTGGGCAAGTCCTCCCTCATCAACGCGCTCAGGAGACAGCACCTCAGGAAAGGTACTGCGGCCGCGCAGCTGGTGCGTGGGCCCTTCGTGTCCCCGGCGAGCAGCCCCCCTTCCTCTGGCCGCGGGCAGGACGTCCAGAGCCAGCGCCCCCCGGCCCGAAGGGACCACCTGACTGCCTGGCGCCAGGTTGAAGGCTGAGGCCGGGTCATCTGCGGCGCGCTTCGTCGCACCTGTCTTCTCTCCTGGACGTGAAGCGTTAAGGGTTTCCCGCGCAGGTGACCTGCGTGCTCTTTGGCGGCTGCCTCCTCCATCACCGAGGCGCCTGACACCTGTCCTCAGGTGCCGCAGCCTAGACGCGACCTGGTGTCAGGCGGGAGGTGCGGGATGACCTGGGGGGCAGGCAGCTGGGGTGGCCTCCTCCCAGGCCGCCCTGACTGCAGCCGCTCTACTCCCCCCGTGCCTTTCCCTCTTCCAATAAGCGCCACAGGTCAGCACCAAGCGCAGGTGGGCTCGGCTGCACACCAGCGACGCACGGTCTGTTCACTCACCCCGACCCAGCGCACACACCTGGACCATTGTTTTAGATGGTGTTTTGGTGCTCGTTATCGACTTGTCAAATTGTTTATGTTTTTAAGTTTATTTTTCTTTAATCATGGCTTTAAAAAGATTGTGGCTTTAAAAAAATTGTGGCATTAAGTATATCTGGGGCTGTGCATCCACCGCACTATTTGTAGACTTTGCCGCTGCGTCCAACTGGAAGTCTTTAAACAATGACGGACGCCCTCTCCCTGGCCCCAGCCCCTCCGAGTCTGCTGCTGGTCGGCAGCCGTGACGGTCTGGTGGCTCACATGAGTGCATCACACAGTGTCTGTCTTTTGGCGTTGGATGTTTTTCGCTGAGCATAACGTTCTCAGGGCCCATCCACGCTGCGGGCAGTGCCAGGATTTCCTTCCTTTTCCAGGCTGAAGTATATTCCTTTGGGTTTATAAACCAGCTTTGGCTTCTTTGCGAGTCCACTGATGGACACGTGTATCTCTTTACTCTTGAGTTGCTCTGGTCCCTTGGGGGCAGGTTTACAGAGGTGGCTGGTGTGCTGAAAGGAGCAGCTCCGTTGGGACCTCCACGGTCAGGCACTTGCCTGCCTGTCCCTCAGCAGGTCTCGGAGACGAGGTTTGGTTCCTGGTTTGAAGCGTCACTGCCGTGACCTACTTTGGAGCCAAACTGAATCAAGTCCACGTGGGCCTCTGTCGGTTTCCATGTGTCTCACTTCTCATTCTGCAGCTTGTCTGCCAGGCTTTGTGTGTTGACTGCATGTGACAGCCGCTTTTCATCCTGCAGGAAAAGCTACCAGGGTGGGCGGGGAGCCCGGGATCACCAGAGCTGTGATGTCCAGAATTCAGGTACAGTCCTTGGCTGCTGGGTGTAGAGCTCCGCGTGCACACGCCTGGCGCCTCCTGAGGGCTGTGGGTGGCCTGCCTGCCTCGTCCCGCTCCATTCCCCGAGTGCTTGCCACGTGCCGGGCACCGCAGCACCCTTACTGCAAACCTGCGGGAGGGCGTGCTCTCACCCTGGTGAATGCATGGGGGAGCCTGAGGCCTGCCCACGGTCACACCTAGGCCCACTGTCTCGGGCTCTGCTCAGCCTGTCCACGCTTGCTCTTTTCGCCCTGGGAGGGGAAGACGGGGGCTGTTGGCGCCTGTTGCTCTGATTTATTCTCCAAACTCAATGGGAACTGATCCTGTGGGGAAGCCGAGAGCTTCCTGTAAGGGATGAACCATCAGGACGGGGCCCCAGGGCCCCCTCAGAGCCTCAGTGCTGGGCCCACCCTACAACGCCTGGGCGGAGCGGCTGTCCGACCGCCCTCTGTGTGCACAGGTCTGTGAGCGGCCCCTCATGTTCCTGCTGGACACTCCTGGGGTGCTGGCCCCTCGCATCCAAAGTGTGGAGATGGGCCTGAAGCTGGCCCTATGTGGTAAGTGGGGGGGTTTTGAGGGGGGCCGCCAGGCCTGGTATGGGGGGCCTCCCTTTCTGGATGTGGCCGTTGCAGATGCTTCAGGGCTGTGCTGGGCGAGCAGGCCAAGCAGCCTGTGCGGCCCTAGCTCCCAGCAGTCGCGGGCCCGCCACCGCTCTGACTCCCGCTCCCCATGGCCTGGGGAGCACCTGCCTTTCTCGGTGTACTGCCGAGGCAGAGCCGTCAGGCCCGGGGCCTTGGAGAGCCGATGCTGGGCTGGTTTTCAGAGCTCACACTGGCCTCCTGGTCCCAGGAACCGTGTTGGACCACCTTGTCGGGGAGGAGACCCTGGCCGACTACCTTCTCTACACCCTCAACAGGCACCAGCTCTTTGGGTGAGTGCAGGGTGTGGGGCGGCGGCCGGTCCTCTCTCTCCTCCCGTGCAAATGTAATTAGGGGACGTAGCAGCCTAAGGCGTTTAGACGAACTCTGCACATCACGTACAGCCTGACACGTTTGAGTGTCACACAGTCAAGAAAACCCCGCAGTGTTCTGTGTGCTGGGGCAATCGCTCCTTCCTGCCCCTTCCTTCCCCCATTTTGCAGAGGGGTCCCCAGACCCCGCACGCCACACCCTGGTGACCACCTGCCTTTGGTCTGTCGCTTGAGTCCTGTGAATGGAGTCACACGGCCTGGACGCTCTTGTTGGGTTCCCTGCGCTCAACGTGACTGCTTTGGGGTTCCTGTGCATTGTGGCACGGGTGGCTCCTGGTGGCTGGCACGTGCTGTCCGCGGTACAGGCCGACACGTCCGTTTGTCGTCACCAGGATGAGCTGGATGTTTCCAGGACGCCCTGCTAGAGGTTCATCAGTTTTGCGGATTTCCACCAAGAACCAGCTCGCCCTTTCATTGATGATGACCGTTCGACCTTTATCATTTCCTTATTGCTCGTTTGCTGCCTTTCCTTCTGTTTCTGCCGTCAGTCGTTGACAGGGGGTACCGAGGTGTCCACCTGTGACTGGTCAGTCTGTCCCTGCGGCCACGTCCGTTCGCTTCGTGTATTCAAAGCTCCATTGCAAGGCGCGCGGGTCTTCGCGTCCCCGATTCGATGCTGTGGTCGTTCAGAACGGCCTTGACCCTCCCCGTGCTCTGTTCTGACGTCTGCCTCGGCTGGTAGGTGCCCAGTGACTCCGGCTTTGGATGGTGTCCAAGCGCTGCATCTCTTTTTGACCTTTTGCTTTAAGCATATTTGTGTCTTTCTATTGAAAGTGTCTTTCTCACAGACCGCGTACAGACGGCGAGGTCTTGTTTTTCATCCAATCTGACCATTTCTGTCTTTTATTTCAGGTCTTTGGGCCGTTTACATGTAACGGGATGATTGACGCTGGGGTTAAATATGTCGCCTTTCGGGAAGGGCGCCGGGTGGCTCCGTCGGTGGAGCGTGTGCCCTCGGCTCGGGTCGTGGTCCCGGGCCCTGGGGTCAAGCCCTGCGTCGGGCTCCCTGCCCCTCGCTCAGGCTCCCCCCGCCGCCGTCCTGCTGTCTGGGCCTCCTGTCCCTGCTCCTACTGTCTCCTCTGCGTCTGCCTGCCTGTCTCCCTTCCTTGCTCCTCCGTGTCTCTCTTTGGCCTCTGGTGCACTGAGTGGACAATCACGATGTCCCTGTGTCCCATCTCCCGGCTCGTCATCAGTGGCGTCTAGAGGCCGTTGCCTCAGCGTTCAAGGAACAGCCGTGAGCACCAGCCCCTTACGGTGGCACGTCTCCATTCTTCTCTGGGTCTTTGGGTTTTTGTTGTTCAGTGTCTTTTTTTTTTTTAAGTTTTTTTTTTTTAAGATTTTATTTTTTATTTATTCATGAGAGACAGAGAGAGAGAGAGAGGGGGCAGAGACACAGGCAGAGGGAGAAGCAGGCTCCATGCAGGGAGCCCAATGCAAGACTCAATCCTGGGTCTCCAGGATCAGGCCCTGGGCCGAAGGCAGGCGCTAAACCGCTGAGCCACCCAGGGATCCCCCGTCTTTTTACATATTTTGTAAACCTGAGGGAGACAGAGACTTCAGGTCTAATAAACCTCCGCCCTTTCCCCATCGCCTTAGGGTTGGTGGGCGCGCCTGTTCCGTGTACGTCACCATCCCCTGGGACTTCCTGGGATGTTTGTCGCGAGGCGGGGCTGCTGCTGCTGAATTCTTTCCAATTGGGGTGGTTTGCAGGAGCCTTTAGTTCACGTCTGTGTTGCAAAGCTGCCCCGTGCCGGAGGGTCTAGACGGACCGCGGTTTTCTGGAAGGACGTCATGGCATCGCATTGTCACCCCGTGGTCTCTGATGGGTCATCGGTCACGTTCGTCTCTGTTCCTCCTGCTGCTTTAAGAGTTTCTCATCGGGCTTCTGAGCCATGTATGACAACAGGCCCGTGACGGTTTCCTTGGCGTTTTCCTCGGGTTACGGTTTGTGGGGTTCTTAGGACTGTGGCGTCGTAGCTTTTATCAGATTTCCAGCCGTGATTTCTCCATCTGTTTTCGGTTCCCGCCTCCTCCGTCCTCCGGAGTGTTGGCCCCGGCTGCTGCCCATGTGGGCCTGCCCCTGCACCCCTGCGTGTCGACCTGCCCGTGTCTCCCGGCGCGGCTCCACAGTCCGACTGGGACCGTGTTCCCATCTTCTCTCCACTTGGCCTTGTAACCACGTGGAATGTGGCCGCAAGAAGCAGTCTGGCGTCTCTTCCGCTAACACCCCCCTCTCCCCCCCCACCCAGACTTTGAGCGCCAGGTCTCGTCCTCACGACGGTCCTGCTGTGTGCTGGGTGGAGTTTGCCGGATGCCAGGCTCCTGGAGTTCTGTCTGGGGGCGGCGGGATCTCTAAGCTCCTGCACAAGCTCTCGGGCTTTGCTTGGGGCGGTCGTCTGCCTGTGCCCCGTCCACCTGCTCGCGGTGCTGCGTGAGCACTGGCCGCGGCCCCTCCTGGCCTCTGGCTTCGGAGAATTGCCTCCCTGGCCAGCGAGGCTGGCAGACTTCCGGAACCCTTCCCTGGGGCCCACAGCCCGACGACCCCACGGGCTCCGGGGTCTCTAGGTGCCACGCGGGCGGTGGCGGGGGCCTGTCCACATTCTCCATGGCTTTGATGTCTGGGGCCGTGAGTGTGCTCGGGCCTCTGCGGCCCTGCAGCGTTTCTGGAGTTTGCGGAGTCTCGGCTGCGTGTGAGTGGGGAGCTGACCCAGAGGCAGCCCCCCTTGCCAGGACAGAGCGCCCTGGGGCCACTGGCGCCCTTGGCCTTGGGGTTCCCACACCCCAACCCAGGCTCCCCGAGGCCCGCGGGGGGCTGGGCCAGGTCTTACTCTCCACGTGGCTGTGCCTGCCCTCCCCGGTACACCCGGAGGTGGGTAACAGCACCTCCCCTGCCTGTCGGGAGGTCCAGGCTGCAGTGACCCGGCAGGGGTGTGGGTGCAGCTCCCGGCGCTCGGGGAGCGGCTTAGACGAGGCTGGTCTCCTTCAGCCCTGGGGGTCGGACGCGTCCGGCCGGGTGCTGGGCCTCTCCCATCCGGCCCGGGGCCCGCGACACATGGCACGGGGAGGGTGCGAGAGCCCCCGGCCGTCCTCGGCCGTGGGGGGTGCTCTGTCATCCTGTGCTGCTCTGGGGGCTGCAGATGTGCCAGGCCGACCTGTTCAGGCCCTGGCGGAGCTGGTGCTGCCGACGCTGGCGCTCGCTCCTGACCGTGGGCGGCTGTCTGGAGGTCGTGGGCCTGCTCGGGACTGGGGTGGACGATGCAGCCTGAGGGTGGCTTGGGACAGGTGGTCACGGCCAAGTGGGAGGGTGCATGTCGGCGGCTCTGGGGGGTGTCCTGGCCCGGCTCCCTGCCCTGACCCCTGGTCTCTGTAGGTATGTGCAGCATTACGGCCTGGACGGAGCCTGTGATGACATCACCCGTGTGCTGAAGCACGTGGCGGTGAGGCTGGGGAAGACCCACAAGGTGAAGGTGCTCACGGGCACAGGTGAGCCGCGGAGGCCCCCCGGGGCTGTGGCTATGGGGACGTGGCAGGCACAGCTGGCTGCTCTGGGAACGGGGTTTCCGCAGAGGAGGGGGCCGGGCAGCCCTGCCTTGTACTGGGTACACCCTGCACCCCCTCCCCCGGGGAGGCCTCCCGAGGTCCAGGTGCCTCTGCCTGGGCTCTGCAGTGCCCACCACCAGTCCCTGGGGCCGCGCCGGGAGGGGTGCGTGTGAACCCTGGGCCTGCGCTGCAGGACGGCCCTCCTCATGACCCTCTCGTCTCTCCAGGAGACGTCAACGTCATCCAGCCCAACTACCCCGCAGCAGCCCGCGACTTCCTCCAGACCTTCCGCCACGGGCTGCTGGGCCCAGTGATGCTGGACAGGGACGTCCTGCGGAGCTCGTCCCGCGCAGACCCCTGAACTGGTCCCGCTGGCGGGGGCCTCGTGCCCGCCTGGCCCTTGGCACCCGAGATGTGGGACGTCCCAGAGCTTCACAGCCAAGGACTGGGCGCTGGGATCCCAGAAGCTCTGTGTGGTCGTTGTAGAGTCCACGCGGGGCCCCACCCAGGAGGGGCCCGGGCCAGCTGCTGCCCACAGGGCCTGCGCCCAGGGCGGCTGACCTCAGGGCTCTCCCTGCCTCACACACGCCAGGGATCCGTTCAGGAGACGCTGACGCTTTCTTAGGAGGTGAAAGTACAATCTGTAATCTAAACATTTAAAAGGTCTCTCTGTGCTGGCGGCTCATTCGTGCGCCTTGCACCTAGAGGCACGGGAGGTGAACGGCTTAGTAAGTGGGGCTCCTGCGTCAGGTCCTTGGGGGTTAGTGTCCTGGGCCCTCAGGAAACCAGAGTCTGTTTGCCAGCAGGGTGTTTATTTTACGGCACGACTGACACATGGACACGAATGGACAGGAGGTCCCCAAGTGGCTGCGGCGCTGGTGTGGTAGGCGGGGACTCCCGAGCTGCTCCCCACTGCCTGTGAGCACCTTCCACCCGACAGGCCCATGAGGCTCCTCCCTGGGAGCTGCACCTGCCGGCCTGCACCCAGCACAGCGCCCAGGCTGGGCCCGGTCAGGGCTCTGCCCCTTGTGTCCAGCCAGGCGTGGCCTCCTGGAAACCCCGGGGTCTCCGCCGAGCACCCCCTGACGCCGCCCACCCCGCGTGCACACACTAACCTCTCCTGAGGGTCCCCGGCCCCGGGCGCCGCCTGCCTCCTGCTGGGGCCCTGACCAGTAGAGTGCGAAGCATCCACACTTGCGGCTTTGCCCAATGCCAGGCGCTCCCTGACTCCGCGCATCTCCATGTGGTGCGTGTGGCCTGCCAGGGCGCCCGGAGGCTGGGCCCACGCTCCTGCCCTCAGGTGGAACTGAGTGCGCCCAGGGAGCAGCCCCAATGGGTGTCCTGCCCGCAGGTACGGTGGCTCAATGGACACACTGCCCCCGGGCCCTGGGCAGGGCTTGGCCACGGCCTGTAGGTCTTTGGTAGCATCACATTTGGTCTGGAGTGGATGGAGGCGCCTCGGGGCTTGCTGTCCCCCGGAATGCTGGCCGTGTGGACGTGGGCGGCTGCGGGGAACTGTGTCCTGGTCTTTGGAGAAAAATGCTTGGTCCGCGATTCTGCTGGTAGCTTGGAGACTGCCCCCCCCAACCAGACCTGTGAGTCAGCTGTGGGGCCCCTGCAGGTGCCGGCGTCTGAGTCCTGAGGCCCTGGGTCTGGGGGGCAGCCCAGCAGCTGCTGAGGCCTTCAGTGAGCACCAGAGGAGGAGATCGGAGGACCCAGGCGGGGACGCCGTCCTGCCGTGGGCTACGGGCTGGAGGGTGTGAAGAGCCGAGGGCCGCGGGGCTGAGCTCAGGGACGGTGACCCAGGCCCGAGGCTTGAGGGAAACGGGCCTCCTGGCGCCTGAGAAGCTGAGGGCTGGCCTCCTGCACAGGGCTGCTGGGGTGCCGGAGGCAAATCTTGCAGGACCCGCCTGGCATCTCCTCAGAGGCTCCCCGGCTCTGTCCTGCCCTCGGAATGGTGGGGGGCTCAGCCTCTTTGGGCTTTGCTGGGCTGAGCCAGAGTCCTTGGGCCCTCGGTGCTGCCTGCTGGTTCTGACCCGGGATCTGGCCCGCGCCAGTCACACGACCCCTTCCCGGGAGGTGCTGCGGGGAGGCGCTGCTGCCGGCTACGGGGCGGCCTCATGCACCTGGCTGCCCTGGGAGGGCCCAGCGCGAGGGCAGTCTGCGTCCCTGGGTGCCCACGGGCACTGATTCCAGACGGTGAACCTGAAGCTCAAAGGAAACGGAGAGCTCTTCAAATTTAAACAGAACCTTTGGGTTTTTTTTTTTTTTTTCCCTCCCAAAATAGGTCTCAAGAAAAGTGGAATGATTTGTTTCAAGTTGGGGCAGAGTGGCTCCGAGGGGCCCCTGGTCTGAGTGTGGCCCAGGGAGGGACCGGCCGCTGCGCCCGGGGGCCCGGGGGTGAGCTGGCGAGGCTGCGGCCGGGCGCCCTGGGGGTTGTGCGGAGGCCCGTGCTGGGCGCGCCTGGGCTCCGGGACCCGCAGGCGGTGGCAGGCACAGCGCAGCCCGTGAGTGGGGCCTCTGCTCGGTTCGGCGCTTCCGTGAGGGAGGCCGCGGGGTCCTCGGGGTCCCGGGTCAGCACCGCCCGCAGCCCTCGCGTCCAGGGCGGGGTCAGGGGAGCTGCCGAGGCCTCAGCGGCCGCGTGGCCCCTCTGGGCGCCGGGCCAGGTCGGTGCAGGAGGCACAGGGCACCTGCCTCTCTGGGGAGGCCGGACGCGCGGGCGGTGGGTCGGGCATCCCCGGCGGGCGCGCCGGGCTCTGGGCGGCGGGGAGGGGCCGGGCAGGGCGGGGGCAGGGCGGGGGCCGGGGGTGGCCCGGGGGCGGGGGCCGAGCCGGGCCTAGGGCGGCAGCAGCCCCCGCGCGCCCAGGGCGCCGCCCAGCAGCAGGCAGAGGCGCGGGCTGCCCGTGGGTCCGGCGCCCGAGGTCCACGCGCGGAAGCCGTACACGCCGCGGCCCGTCCCGTTGCCGCCCGGGGCCGCGTCCTCGCCGTCGTCCGGGTCGCGCTCCCCCAGGCCCGGGGCCCTCCGCCAGCTGGACCCCGCCGCCAGCCCCGCGGCCGCGCCCGCCCCCGCCGCCGCCCCCGCCGCCGCCACGCGCAGCGAGGAGCCCCCGTAGCGCGGCGCCGGCCTCACGCGCACCCGCGGGGCCCCCCGCGCGCCCCCGCGCAGCCCTCCCCGGGCGCTGCCGCGAGCCCCCCCACGGCCGCCCTTGGCCGCGCCGCCGTCGCAGAGGAAGGTGGCGGCCAGCAGCAGCGCCCAGCACGTCGCGGCCGTCCAGTTCATCGCTGCGGAGCAGACCTGCGGCGGAAGGGGAAAGGGCCTCAGCTTCCCGGGGTGGGGGTGCCAGGGCTGGGCCAGGGGCCAGGGGGTGGGGGACCAGGGGGGCCGCGGCTGGGGCCAGGGGGGCGAGGGCCTGGGGTCAGGGGCTCGGGGACCAGGGGGGCCAGGGGGTCGGGGGGGCCAGGGGCTGGGCACAGGGGGCTCAGGGGGCCAGGGCCCCAGGGCCTGGGGCCAGGGGATCAGGTTCCAGGGGTTCAGGGACCAGGGAGGCTCAGGGACCAGGGGGGCCAGGCCTGGGGACAGGGGGCTCAGGGTCTGGGGAGGCTCAGGGACCAGGAGCTCAGGGCTCAGGGGGCCAGGGCCTAGGGCCAGGGGGCTCAGGAGCTCAGGGACTGGGGAGGCTCAGGGACAGGGGGCTCAGGGGCTCAAGGTCTGGGGGCTCAGGGTCCAGGAGGCTTAGGGACCAGGGGGGCCAGGCCTGGGGACAGGGAGCTCAGGGACTGGGGGCTCAGGGGCTCAGGGTCTGGGAGCTCAGGGACTGGGGAGCCAGGGCTGGGGGCTCAGCGTTGGGAGGTCCACAGCCACCAGCATCCTGAGCTCAGGGTGGGACCGACTGGGGCCCGCGGGTGGGGGGGGGGTTAGGCGGTCAGGCCTGGGGAGAGGGTGGTGGTCCCGTTCAGGAGGGAGGAAGGGGTGAGTTGGAGGAGGACAGGGGTTATTCCGTGCCCTGGGTGGAGCGGAAGCAAAGAATGGGGGGGGGGTGTGAACACCTGCGCTGGGCCCCGCGGCCTGGGCCGCCCCGGGACCACCCACCCAGGCCCCCAGGACCCGAGGCCACAGTGGCGGAGACCAGGTGTGTGCCTCCCCCGGACCCTCCGGGGCGGAGCAGGGCGTTCTGGCCTCGCAGGCGGCGCGGACACGCGCGCCGTGACCCCGTGCAGGCCCCGCCCCGCAGCCCGGGACCCGGGGCGCCGTCCGCTCCCCCCACCGCCGCGGAGCCCGGGGCCGGGCCGCTCGCTGGGCCCCATCGGGCCGCGGGGACCGGCGGCGGCGCGACTCTCCCCGACCCTCCGCGACCCTCCCCGGGCCCCCGGGCCCTCGCGCCGCCTCCGCCCGCCTTACCCGCCTCGGGCTTGCTGCGGACCGCGGGCCGGAGACGCCGCTGCAGGGGCGCGGGAGGGAGGGAGCGGCGGCGGCCGAGACCCCGCTGCGGGCGGGCGGAGCCGGCTGCCGAGGCCTCGGAGGGCGGGGGCGGGCGGGCCCGAGGCTCGTGCCCGGGAGGGGGGAGGCGGCGGCGGCGGCGGCGGAGGAGAGCGGCCCCTCGGCACCCCCCCGCCCCGCCGCCTGTTCCCCCTCCCCCCTCCCCCCTCCTCGCCATCCCAGCCACCTGCTTCCCCTCTGCCCCCGTCCCCCTGCCCCCATCCTCGCCATCCCCTCCCCCGCGCCCCTGTCCCGCGCCCTGCCGCCTGCTTCCCCCTCCCCTCCCCCCTGCTTCCCCTCCCCTGCCCCCCATCCTCGCCACCCCCCCGCCCCCGCCCCGCGCCCCCTGCACCCTGCACCCCCGCCTCGCGCCCCCCCGTCTGTTCCCCCCTCCCCCCTCCCCCCTGCTTCCCCCTCCTCGCCATCCCCGCCACCTGCTTCCCCTCTGCCCCCGCCCCCTGCCCCCGTCCCCCTGCCCCCCATCCTCACCATCCCGCCCCGCGCCCCGCTGCCTGTTCCCCCTCACCCCGGCTTCCCCTACCCCCCTCCCCCTGCTTCCTCCTCCCCCCTCCCCTGCCCCTCCTCCTCACCATCCCCGCCCGGGCCCTGCCATCCCCGCCCCTTGCCGCCCCCCCCCTCCCCGCCTGTTACCCCTCCCCCTGCCCCCATCCCCCTCCCGTCCCCCTGCCCCCCATCCTCACCATCCCCGCCCCCCCCTGCCCCGCGCCCGCTTCCCCGTCCCCCTCCCCCCTCCTCCCCTGCCCCCCTCGCCCCCCTTCCCCCCCAGGCCATGTGCCCCAGACGCCCTCAGAATGCCCCAGCGCCCGGTTCTAGGCCCCGGCGTCCAGGGCCCGTCAGGAGGCCCCGGGAGGAGGGGGTGGCTCTTCCAAGGCCGCGGGGGGGAAGGAGCCATGGCTGACCTTGGCTCCCTGCCCGTGCAGTCCCCCCACCCCCCAAGCCGAAGCTGCCCCAGTCACCTGCCCCTCCCTGTCCCGTTGCATCCATCACACTTCCCTGCTACCTGGCTTTGAGGTCTCCTCCCCTGCGCCCTGGCCAGTCGGCCTGGGGACACCAGGCTCCCCTGATGGCTTCAGGAGTGCACCCACGACCTCCTCACCTGTGACATGAGTGACCCCTCTCGATGCCCAGAGGCTCAGAGCTGCTGCCCCACACACAATCGTGTGATGGTGGGACTCCTACAACCTCAGAATGGGTCTGTATTTGGAGATGGGGTCTTTACAGAGGTTATCGAGGTAAAATGAGGTCTGTAAGGCAGGCCCTGATCCAATCCACCTGGTGTCCTTATAAGGAGAGATCAGGACACAGGCAGGCACAGGACCAGCAGATGAGGACCCGGGGAGGGGACGGCCATCTGTGAGCCCAGGAGAGCGGCCTCAGGAGGAACCAGCCCCGTCGCACCCTGTGTCAGACTTCCAGCCCCCAGAACCGTGGGAAAACGTGTGGAGGTTCCTCAAAGAGTTAGAAATAGAGCTGCCCTACGACCCAGCAATTGCACTGCTGGGGATTTACCCCAAAGATACAGATGCAGGGAAACGCCGGGACACCTGCACCCCGATGTTCACAGCAGCAACGTCCACAATAGCCAAACTGTGGAAGGAGCCTCAGTGTCCTGGGACAGATGATGGATCAAGAGGATGTGGTCTCTGTATACAGTGGGATACTCCTCAGCTATTAGACACGACAAATTCCCACCATGTGCTTCAACGTGGATGGACCTGGAGGGTGTGATGCTGAGTGAAGTAAGTCAGTCGGAGAAGGACAAACATTATATGGTCTCATTCGTTTGGGGAACATAAAAAGTAGTGAAAGGGAATAAAGGGAAAGGAGAGAAAGTGAGTGGGAAATATCAGAGAGGGAGACAGAACATGAGAGGCTGACTTCTAACTCTGGGATACGAACTAGGGGTGGTGGAAGGGGAGGTGGGGGGGTGACTGGGTGACGGGAACTGAGGGGGGCACTTGCCGGGATGAGCACCGGGTGATATGCTATATGTTGGCAAATTGAACTCCAATAAAAGAATATACAAAAAAAAAAAAAAGAAAGAAAGAAAGAAAAAGCTCAGGTGACAAGTGAAATTGAGGGAGAAGGGTAGGATCTCAAGAGTTACAACAACAAAACAGGAAAATGAACTTCTGGTGTTTAAGGCACCCCATGGGTGGTACTTGGTTGTGCCGTCCTGAGCAAGTAACAGAGAACCCAAGGGTTTCTAGTCCATATGGGAAAGTGAAAAAAGTACTAATATAACTCATTTTGATAAACAAGATCAAGGAAGGACTCAGTGTGTCAGACATTGTTATAAAAGGTCACGGGGATAAAGCAACCTGGTCTTGGCGAGGATCACACAGAGCAGTGCAGGCAAAGCGAGTGTCGCTAAGGGACACACGGAGCAACTTCACACGCACCCACACGAGTAGGACGGGGGCGAGAGCGTGACACAGCTGGAACCTCAAAGAACCAAACGGAAGTTCTAGAACTGAAAAGAATACACTTAAAAACACGGATTAGATGTGGCCAGGGAGAATTAGTAGCCTGGAAGAGGAGAAGGAAATTTCCAGAAGAAAGCACAGAGAGGAAGCGAGCGTACGCAGCAGGCTGCCGGGGCTGCGGGGCCACACGCGGAGCCGGGCCAAGGGGGGACGTGGCAGGTGCAGTGTCTAGGGGCACAACCTGACCATTTCCAAAAGCCGATGAGGCAAGGCACAAATTCTAGAAGCATCACAAGCTCCAAGCATGGCAAGTACAGAGAAGAGCATGCCCTGGAAGCCAAATACCAAACTTCTTGTTAGAAGACTTTGAAAGCTTCTGGCACCGGGGGAAACCCAGTAACCTAAAGGGACTGAAGACAAGCTGACGTCTCCACAGACACGGGGGGCAGCTGAGGCACAAGGTGCGGTTTGCAGGGCTGAGAGGCCCAGACAGAAGTCCTGTGTCATACAAGCTCCCACGAGTGACTCGGGGGCGCGCACGGCTCTGTGGACGTCAGACCTGAGCCTCAGGGTCGAGGCAGGAAGCCTTACGGGAGACAGAGGAGCACTTCCCCAAGACCAAAGGTTAGATTCACCAAGGTGACAAAACAGTTCGGAATTTCGTGTACGTAATGACATAACCTCAAAATAATAAAGCAAAACTGTAGGAGATCACGTCTGCGCATTTAACAGTCTCACATGCAAAGCAGTGGGACAGGTTTGTGGGTACGCGCCGCCGGCGGGGGGACACGAAACGCCTCACTGGGGCCGCAGCAGGGGAAGCAATGAGGTCACCCTGACCAGTGACGACAGCACACTAAGAAGGAGAGTGCTGGGCCAACCCAGTTTCTGCCCCTAAGTGCCAGGGAACAAAGAAAAGGCAGAAATACCACATATGGGCTTGCCATCTATCCGTTAGACCCGCCAGGTTGTTTTTTTTATTTTCAAGATTTTATGTATTTATTCATGAGAGACACAGAGAGAGGCAGAGATTCAGGCAGAGGGAGAAGCAGGCTCCGTGCACGGAGCTTGACGCAGGACTCAATCCCGGGGCCCCGGGGTCACGCCCTGGGCTGAAGGTGGCGCTTAACCGCTGGGCCACCCAGAGATCCCCAAGACCCGCCAAGTTTTGGTAAAGTGACATTCTTGTTTCTGAGGAAAGATGGCAAGTGTGTGGCCTATGACACTGTCTGGACGTGCCGGGACACTTGGCCTGCCGTCCAGCCAGCTGAGGTTGGTGGCAAGGTCTGCTCTAGGGCCTGGAGGCCATCCAGGGGGGCTGAGGGACAGGGCAGGCAGGGCCCAGGAGGGCCAGGAAGAGGGGCTGGCCACCCCCGGGGGGGGGGGGGTGAGGGGGGAGGAGCCTTCCTGTGAGGGGTGGTGGGGTGGGGTGGGGGGATGGGGAGGGAAGGGGAATGGGGGAGGGGAGGGGGAATGGGGGAGGGGATGGGAACTCGGGTGCTGACGCTCTGGAGCGCGGGTGGCCAGGAGCTCTGGTCTCCCCGCTTGGTCAGTGCCTCCCTGGTGCCGGGCCCCTGGCAGCTGAGGCTCAGGGCGCCAGGCTGTGGCCTGCCCCGGGGCTGGGCTGGGGCTGTGAGCAGGGGGAGGAGGGCTTCGGGGAGTCCTTCCTCCTGCAGCTGGTGGTCAGCAGGGCCCAGGGGCGCGGAGGAGTTTGGCCAGAGCCTCCCTGATGTCCCGGTTCCGCAGGCAGTAGATGACGGGGTTGAGCAGCGGGGTCACGAGTGAGTAGACCACGGACACCCGCTTGTTGAGGTCGATGGAGCTGGCGGCGCGAGGCCGGGCGTACATGAAGATGGTGGTGCTGTAGAAGACGGCCACCACCAGCAGGTGGGAGGCGCAGGTGGAGAAGGCTCTCCGGCGTCTGGCCCACCCCGGGATCCTCAGCACGGTGGCCAGGATGTGCGCGTAGGACACCGTGGTCACCAGCAGGGAGGTGGCGAGCACAGCCAGGGCTGCCACGAAGTCCAGAACTTCCACGGCAGTGGTGTCTGAGCACGAGAGCTGCAGCAGGGGTGAGACGTCGCAGAAGAAGTGGTTGAGGACGTTGGGGCCACAGAACCTGAGGCGCGAGATGAGAGCCACGGACACGAACGAGGCCAGGAAGCCGCCCAGCCAGGCGCCCAGGGCCAGCCACAGGCAGAGCCCCCGGTTCATGGTGGCCGGGTAGCGCAGCGGGCGACAGATGGCCAGGTACCGGTCACAGGCCATGGTGGTCAGGAGGAAGCACTCGGAGGAGCCCAGCGAGAGGAAGAGAAACAGCTGCGTGAGGCACCCCGCGAAGGAGATGGTCCTCGCCCGCGCCAGGAGGCCCGCCAGCAGCTTGGGGACGGTGACCGAGATGTAGAGGGTCTCCAGCACTGACAGGTTGGCCAGGAAGAAGTACATGGGCGTGTGCAGTTGGCGGCTGGCTCGGACGGTCACCACGATGACCAGGTTCTCCAGGACGGTCACCAGGTAGGTGGCGAGGAATAACCCGAAAAGCAGTCCCCGAAGGTGGCACAGCTCTGGGAAGCCCAGCAGGATGAATTCCGTTCGCAGGGCGTCGGTGGAGTTGCCCATGGCCCTGGCTGCCGGGGCGGGCCCTTCGGAGCACCTGGAGCGGCGGGGGGACGCGGCAGTGAGTGGCCGCTGGGGCTGGTGGCTGTGCCGTCACCCCTCCCGAGAGGGGACCCCACGGTGCTGCCCGCCTGGGTGTCGCCCCCACCCCCACCCCCACGCCGTTACCCGGGTGGCCCCTGCAAAGGGGCGTTGGGCCCCGCAGGCCAGTGATCTCCTGGGGAAGCTGCCAGGTGTGTGCCCTTCCTGCTTTAGTGCACCGGTGCCCGCCAGGGGTGTGTGTGCACGGACACACACCCACCCACCCACCCACCCCAGGGCACCCTCTGCCTGTGTGCACCCCCCACATCTCCAGGTGTACACATGCCCCCCACACCTGGTGTGCACAGCACCTGGAGCAAGAGGAAGACCCCTTCTGTCTTTTGGGCGTGTCCCTGAGCATCGTCCTGGCCTCGGCCGGTCCCCCCAGAATGCTCAGGGGCCCTCAGGCCTGGGGTCGGACACCACATCCGTGGGACGGCCAGGGGGCTCTCGGGGCCCAGCAGCCACCAGCGGGTTTGCGGAAGGGGGTGCTCCTGCCCAGGTCGGTGGTGGCTGAGCCCCTGAGGTCTTTATCCTGAGCTTTCTGAGCGGCAAAGTGGCTGTTTGGGGGCTGGGAGCCGCGAGGGGTAGGACACCCCTGCCCTAGGTGTCTCAGGGTGAGGGACCCCCCTGGCCCTGGGAGTCTGGGGAGCCGGCCGGGCTCGCGCTGCCCCGTGGACAGGGGTGCACCGGGGGTTCCCGCAGCACTATGGTCCCTGGGATACCACGGCCACTCACCCAGGGAGGGGACCGCGCTCCCGGCAACCTGCTCGGCCCTGGACGGCAGGGGCTGCTCGGGGCTGGGGGGTCGTTCATGGGCGGGTGCGGACGGATGAGGCCTGCCCCCCAGTTCTCGGCAGAGTGTCTGCAGACTGGGGGCGCGCTCGGTCGGTGGGACCCGCTCGGATCCCAGGCCCAGGGCCCCTCGCCCTCCCCAGCCTTTGCCTCAGGAGCAGCCTCCCCCCAGGAGGTGCGGCCTCCCTGGGTCCCCGCGGGGCTCCAAGGGTCGGGGTCGGGGTCCGGGGTCCAGCCCTCTCGCCGCCTCTCCCAGGGTCCTGGCCGCCAGCCCCACAGCAGATGCCGAGGCAGATCCTCACCTGGGCGGGGGTGCAGAGCCACTAGTGTGGGGCCCGGGGGAGGGGGCGGCCTGGCTCCTGCCCTGAGTGACAGTGGGGTCACGCCCGCCGCCACCCTGGGGCGCCCCAGGCTGGGGAGCCGGCCCGAGCCGTCTGGCCTTCCCCGGCAGCCCCCCGACACCTGCTGTCGTCACCCCTGTGGGAGCACGGCCGCCAGCGAGCCTGTGCCCGGGGACCGTCGCTGCTCCCGGCGGCCTAATCAAGGGTGACGCATGGTGGCTCGACGCCAACTGTGCGGGAGGCTGTCCCACATGTTGTCCCTCGGGTCTTGCCTTTCTGCGTCACTGTCATTGCTGCTCCCCATGGCGGCTGCGCTGGGTGTGTGATGTTCACCCCATCTCCGCCCGGGGCCCGTCTGGTGGCTTGAAGCCCCCGAGCCCTTAATAAGCCAGGTCGGCCGACGCCCCACCCCCTTGTCCCCGTCCCTCAGCGTCACTCTCTTGCCTTCATGTTCCGGGTCTTGAAAACCACAATTTTCATGTGTTTGTTTCCTTTCAGGCGGGAGGCTCAGTCCGCATCTGGCTTCCGTGCTGGCGGCAGGCGGGACCCCAAGTCCAGTCACCCCATCCGCAACCTGCTGCAGCCCCCGAGCTCCTCCCTTTGCAGAGACCAGCGGTCCTGGCCCGGGCCCTGGTCACGAAGCTGCCGTCCAGCCCATCCCCCACTGCTCCCGGGGTCACCATCCCGCACTGCCCCTGCCCGGCATCCGGAAACAGCTGTTAAAGACTAACGTGACAGCACCCAGATAATCATATTACGGGTCGTGTTTAACCCCGTCACTGCGGTGGAGGCGGCCCTGACGCGAGCTTGCTCCGTGCAGCTGGAGGCCGCCTCACACGTATATCCTCAAAATGGATATAGTCTATGTGTTGCAGTAGCTTCCCTCAGTTTTTAACGTATTTTTTTACTTTCTTTAAGGTGTATTTTATTTTATTTTATTTTATATATTTTTAAAGATTTTATTTATGAGAGACACACACACACACAGAGAGAGAGAGGGGGGACAGAGACACAGGCAGAGGGAGAAGCAGGCTCCATGCAGGGAGCCCGATGCGGGACTCGATCCCGGGACCCCAGGGTCAGGCCCTGGACTGAAGGCGGCGCTAAACCGCTGAGCCACCGGGCTGCCCTAAGGTGTCTTTTAATGAACAGATGTTCTCAGGTATTTTCACGTTCTCTTTATTAAGGTATCATACAGCAAAACCTACTCTCTCGGGTGTACAGTTCTGCAATTTTAGCAAATGCACATAATCGTATAACCACCGCCGCAATAAAAATATACAAAGGTTCCATCTTCCAAGTTTCCCTCCCTGCTGCCCGCCCCTTGGTGAATAAACCTCCCCGTCCCCGGTGCCTGGCAAATCTGTTTTCTGTTCCTGTAATTTTGACTTTTCCAGAATGTTATATAAATAGGATCAAAAGAGCGTGTCCCATTTTGAGCCTGGCTCCCTTAGCGCGCTCCCTTCGTGGCTCAGTCAGGCTGCTGCGTGCGTCCCCTGCGTGGAAGACCAGCCGAGGTACCTGGGCCGTTTCCAGTTTTTGCTGATTATGAACTAAGTCACTATAAACAGTTGCTTACATTTTCCCGTGCGAACGTAAGTGTGGGTTACATGAGAGTATGTTCA
This sequence comes from Nyctereutes procyonoides, assembly GCF_905146905.1. NCBI lineage: Eukaryota > Metazoa > Chordata > Mammalia > Carnivora > Canidae > Nyctereutes > Nyctereutes procyonoides. The sequence continues at coordinate 33,470,727 of NW_026575133.1, forward strand.
GCTCTGTGAGGAGCTGCCAGGCTGGTCCAATGTGGCCACACCGCCTTGCACTGGGTACGGACTTTGAGAAACTGTTGCTCTAAAAAGTTTTTTCTGGTATCTCCTTGTGTTGTTGGTTTTTTATTTTATTTATTTATCTATTTATTTAGATTTTATTTATTTATTCATGAGACACGCAGAGAGAGGCAGAGACACACACAGAGGGAGAAGCAGGCTCCCTGCAGGGAGCCCGACCTGGGACTCGATCCCAGGACCCCGGGGTCACGCCCTGAGCAAAAGGTAGATGCTCAACTGCTGAGCCCCCCAGACATCCCCAAAACATTTATTTATTTTATTTATTTATTTATTCATTCATTCATGAAAATAGAGAGAGAGAGAGAGAGAGACAGAGACAGAGACACAGGCAGAGGGAGAAGCAGGCTCCATGCAGGGAGCCCGACACAGGACTCAATCCCAGGACCCTGGGGTCACGCCCTGGGCTGAAGGCGGGTCTAAACCGCTGAGCTCATCAGGCTCCCGGTGCATGGAGCCTGCTTCTCCCTCTGCCTGTGTCTCTGCCTCTCTCTCTCTCTCTCTGTGACTATCATAAATAAACAAAAATAAAAAATAAAAAAAAAATAAGGGGATCCCTGGGTGGCGCAGCGGTTTGGCGCCTGCCTTTGGCCCAGGGCACGATCCTGGAGACCCGGGATCGAAACCCACATCAGGCTCCCGGTGCATGGAGCCTGCTTCTCCCTCTGCCTGTGTCTCTGCCTCTCTCTCTCTCTCTCTCTCTCTCTCTCTCTGTGACTATCATAAATAAATAAAAAAATTAAACCGCTGAGCCACCCGGGCTGCCTTATTTTTTTCTCTTATGGATTGTGCTTTTTATGTTGTGTTGAAGAAATTTTTAGCTCATGAGCATTTTCTCCATTTGTCTAAGGTTTTATCCCCAGGTCACTGGTCCACTTTGAGTGTGAGATACAGAGTGTTCATTTCTGCATCAGGATAGCTGACTTTTCTGGCACTGTTTATTGAAAATTGAATCACCTTTCATCTATGTGAAAATCATTCATGTGTGGGTCTCATTTCTGGATTCTCTGGTCCATTCCACTTCTGTATGTTTATCTTTCTCCAATACTACACTGTCTTGATTACTACGTCTTTACGGGCCTTGCAACCAGGTAGAGGTAGCATGGGTTCCTGGACTTGGTTCTTTTTTCCAAATAGCTTTGGCTCTTCTAACTCATTTTTCTCTTCCATAAATTTTACACTCATCTTGTTGTTTTCTATAAAAATTCTGCTAGAATTTTGTTGGATCTGTAGATTAGGTTGAGAGCATTAGCATCTTTACAATAGTCTCCAATCCATGGACATGGTATATTTCTCTGTTTATTTAGGTAATCTTTGATTCCTTTCAGGAGTGCTTTGTAAGCTTTATTTCTTTTTTTAAAGATTTATTTATTTATTAATGAGAGACAGGGAGGGAGAGAGAGAGAGAGAGGCAGTGACCCAGGCAGAGGGAGAAGCAGGCTCCCTGTGGGGAGCCTGACACAGGACTCGATCCCAGGACCCTGGGGTCACACCCTGAGCCGAAGGCAGGTGCTCAACCACTGAGCCACCCATGCGTCCCATACTTTGTAAGTTTTAGCATATTTTGCAAATCTCTTTCCCCAGGTTAGAGCATCTCTTTTCCAGTTCCTTTAGGATGTCTTTTGATGAACACAAGTTCTACATTTTTCAAAATTATTTTACAATGGTTACATGGAAAAATTGCAAAGGTATTACAGACAGTTCCCATATACCCCATAACCAGTTTCCTTTAGTGCCAATAACTTATACCAGTATGACACATTTCTTAAATTAATGAACCAATATTGATATGTTCTTATCAATTAAAGTTTGTACTTTATTTGGATTCCTTTTTTTGTAGGTATTAATTCATTTCCATTTCCTGTTTTTTTTAATTTTTTAAAATTTTATTTATTTATTTATTTATTTTATTTTTATTTTTTTTTACTTATGATAGTCACAGAGAGAGAGAGAGGCAGAGACACAGGCAGAGGGAGAAGCAGGCTCCATGCACCAGGAGCCCGACGTGGGATTTGATCCCGGGTCTCCAGGATCGCGCCCCAGGCCAAAGGCAGGCGCCAAACCGCTGCGCCACCCAGGGATCCCATGGGATTTGTCTTATGTATTTCTCAGGATTAGACGGGGGTTGTGTGTCCTCGGAGGAAGACCACAGACATGCGGTGCCATTCTCAGCGCATCACATCAAGGACACGTTATCTGCACAGATGGCCGTGGTTGGTCACTGGCGGGGGTCGTGCATCAGGTTTCTCTACGTCAAGTTACCCACTTCCCTTCCACGCTGCCCTCTTTGGAAGGAGGCCGCAAGCACAGCCCATATGGAGGGATGGGAAGTCCTGTTCTCCCTCCTTGAGAGAGAAACAGGTACACCAGCTATTTGGAATCCTCCTTCATGGGACATTTGTCTATTCTTTCCATTTATTGATCCGATCATTTGTTTATATCCATACAGGCTAATGGTATCTATTTCATACTTTGGCTTATATCCCAGTACTACTGTGTTTATTTTGTAGCTGCCCCAGTGGGGCCAGTGAGGACGCTCACTTGTTTCCCGGGCCCCTGTGACATACCCCTTCATCGTGCCTTTTTTTTTTTTTTTAATACTTGCTAAATTTCTGGCACCAGGTGATGTTCCAGGCTCATCCTGCATATTTCTTATCCCAGCTGTAGATTCAGCCATTTCAGCTGTAGATGCAGCTTTTTATTAGACAATAATATTAGAAACAAATACCTGGGCCCTGGGTGTGCTTGTTGCTCCCAGGTATTGTTCCTTCTGGGTCCTCCCAGCTGACAGAGCAAGAGCTGTAGGTGTGACCATTAACCTGTGCATGTGCACACGTCTGTAAACACGCAGCCGTCTGTACCCACGATAAGCTGAACTCAAGACCTTACTGACACCTCCACCTCTCATCCACCACCATATGCCTTATTCCAGCCTCCTGCCCTCACTGGTCTGTAAATCCAGTATCTGCTTACTTAGCTCTTCAGATGCAGCGTGCGTGCGTGGCGGCAGCAGGATTGCTAACCTGTACTCTCAGGAAAATGCTTTGCCAGCTGGGGTACCGAGCTTGTGCAGCTTACAGACTCTACTCATTTCCCAGGTTACTTAGATCAGCACCTTTCCACCCCACTCTACAGTTAGATTGTCACTTTTTGTCTCCCATCTCAGATCCCCAAACGTCCTAAGTGATTCTTTTTTTAAAATTTTTATAGAATTTTTTTAAAGATTTTATTTATTTATTCAGGAGAGACACAGAGAGAGAAGGGGGTGGGCAGAGACACAGGCAGAGGGAGAAGCAGGCTCCATGCAGGGAGCCCGACGTGGGACTCAATCCCGGGACTCCAGGATCACGCCCTGGGCTGAAGGTGGCGCTAAACTACTGAGCCACCCAGGCTGCCCTGATTCTTAAAAAATTTACATACATCAAAATTCACTTCTTGTGTGGTAAAGTGTAACGGATTTCAGCAAGCATCACGTACCCACCATTACACTAGGGTAGGAATAGTCTCCCTGCCCTGAAAGTCCTCTGAGCTTTACCTACTAAACACTCTCCTTCCCCTGAACTGATCATTACACCGTCCCCATAGTTTTGACTTTGGAAAAGTCATATAATCGGAACGTGCAGTATGCAGACTTTCCAGACTTCATCCATTCACCTATTAAAGGACATGCTGGTTGCTTCTAGCTTTGAGTGATTATGTATAAAGCTGCTATCAACATCCATGTGTAGTTTTTTGTGTGGGCGTAAGTGTTCAAATCAGCTGGGTAAGTATCTGACAATGTGATTGTTGGATCGTATGGCAAGAGTATGTTTAGCTGCATAAGAAGCTGCTGAACCATCCCCCAAAGTGGCTTTAGGGTTTTGCCTTCCTACCAGCAATGTTGCTCTGCATCCTTACCAGCACTTTGCATTGTCAGGTTTTTGAATTTTAGCCATTCTTATAGGCATGTAGTCGTATCTCGTTGTTTTAATTGTGCAATATTTTAGTTGTGCAATATTCTAGCAACATCGTTGTTGACCATCTTTTCATATGCTTTTCTTCCATCTGTGTATCTTCTTTGGTCAGGTGTTAAAGGTTTTTTGTTCTTTGAGGGAGGAGAGAGAAAGAGAGAGAGAGAGAGCCTTAAGCAGGCTTCAAGCCCAGCACGGAGCCTGACACTGGGCTTGACCCCAAGACCTTAGGGTCATGACCTGAGCCAGTATCAAGAGTTGGACCCTTAGCCAACTGAGCCACCCAGGTTTCCCTTAAATAAAGGCCTTAATTTTAACAAATTTTCAGAAATTAAAAAATTTCCTTTTATGATTTGTCTTCTTGCTCAATAATAATAGCTAACATTTGTCGAGGGCTGGACTATAAGCCAGGCATTGTAAACGGTATCTGTGATGCATTCTCATTTTATTTCTGCAACAATCTGGTGAGGTAAATAGGGTTATCATCCCTAATTTTAGAGATGGAACTGAGGCCATCCGCCCATGGTGACACAGGGGCTAGGCAGTGAATGGGAATTAGAATCCAGCTTTTCTGATTCCAGAGTCCGAGCTCTTACCCACTACATGAGACTGTCTCCTTTGTTCTCCTTTGCTTTCATACAGATGCCTCATCAATCCACTTGCCAGTGGGTATGCCCTCTGGGCTATACCCGAGAGGTTCTAAGAAATGGAAATTGATAAAGCATTTTCCCTGTGTCTTAAAGTGTAGACTGAAGTTAATAAATAATGATTGTTGTCAATTAAAAATGTTTTCTTTGGGGATCCCTGGGTGGCTCAGCAGTTTAGTGCCTGCCTTCGGCCCAGGGCGTGATCCTGGAGTCCCTGGATCGAGTCCCATGTCCGGCTCCCTGCATGGAGCCTGCTTCTCCCTCTGCCTGTGTCCCTGCCTCTCTCTCTGTCTCTCTCTCTCTGTGTCTCTCATGAATAAGTAAATAAAATCTTTTAAAAAAATATTTTTTTTTCTTTTTTGATTCACATTCTTTAAAAAAAAATTTTTTTAAATACACATTCTTTTTAAGGACATTCTTGACTACTCTGGGGTTAGAATAGTTGCATCTATACCTTCATGGAAATGTTTTAAGATTTCCTTGTTTTTGGCATCTTTTTCTTTTTCCTTTTTTTTCGTGAAGTGAAATTCACACAGCATAACATGAACTAGTGAGAACGTGCTGTCCAGCAGGATTTGGTGATGTTGTGCCACTGTTGTGTCTGTCTGACTTCATTCAGCATGTTCTCATCACCCCCAGAGGAAGCTCTGTGCCCCATTCCTCCTTCCTCCTGCTCCGGCCTGGCTGTCACCAATTTGCTTTCTATCCTAGATATTTCATATAAGTGGAATCATACAGTATGTAGCGTTTTATGTCTGGCATCTTTCCTTTAGCTGTTTTCCAAGTTCGTTCGCGTTGTAGCGTGGACCAGTACTTCACTCCTTTTTATGACTGGATAATATTCCATGGCAAGTATTTTTTTTTAAGATTTTATTTATTTATTCATAAGAGACACACAGAGAGAGAGGCAGAGACCCAGGCAGAGGGAGAAGCAGGCTCCCTGCAGGGAGCTGGATGTGGGACTCGATCCCAGGACCCCAGGATCACGCCCTGGGCTGAAGGCGGCGCTAAGCCGCTGAGCCACCTGGGCTGCCCCCTTTGCCCATTTTTAAGTTAAATTGTTTGTCTTTTAGGTTTTGAGTTGTAAGAGAGCTTTTTTTTAAAATGTATTCTGGATACTAGACCTTTATTGGACATAGATTTGTAAATATTTCACCCCGTTTTGTGAGTTATCATTTCAATTTCTTGAGAGTATTCTCTGAAGCACAAAAGTTTTAAAATTTTGTGAACTCCAGTTCATCCATTCTTCCTTTTGTTGCTCTTGGTGTCATATCTAAGAGTCCTTTTGCAAACTCAAGGTCATAAAGATTTACTCATATTTTCTTCAATGAGTTTTATAGTTTTAACTAATATATTTTCATCATTGATCCTTTTTGAGTTAATTTTGATATATGGTGTGAGGTAGGGTTCCAGCCTCATTCTTCTGCAGGTAGATGTTCAGTTGTGCCAGCCCTTTTGTTGGCAAGGCTATTCTTTCCCTATGGAATGGACTTGATGCTTTTGTCAAAAATTGGTTGATCATAGATGTGTGGGGTTATTTTTTATCTCTTTAATCTATTCCATTGGTCTGTGTGTCTATCCTTATGCCAGTACCACACTCTTGATTACTATAGCTTTGTAGTAAGTTTTGAAATTAAGAGTTGTAAGTCCTACAATTTTGTGTTTTTTTTTTTTTTTTTCAAGATTGCTTGAGCTATTCTGGACCATTGCTAATCCATTTGATTTGGGAATCAGTTTTCTCAATTTTGGAAAAAAAAAAGAAAAAGGATATTGTTATTCTTTAAAAAATTATTTATTTAAATTCAATTTAGTTAACATATATTGTATTATTAGTTTCAGGAGTAGAATTTAGTGATTCATCAGTTGCATATAACACCCAGTGCTTATCCCATCAAGTGCCCTCCTTAATGTCCATCACCCAGTTACCCCATCCCCCCACCTCCCCTCCAGCAACCCTCAGTTTGTTTCCTAGAGTTGAGTCTCCTCCAGTTTGTCTCCCTCTTTAATTTCATCTTATTTTATTTTTCCTTCCCTTCCCTATGTTCATCTGTTTTGTTTCTTAAATTCCATATATGAGTGAAATCAGATGGTATTTGTTTTTCTCTGGCTGACTCATTTCACTTAGCATAATGCCTTCTAGTTCCATCCATGTCATTGAAAATGGCAAGATTTTTTTCTTTTTGATAACTGGATAATATTTCATCGTATGTATGTATACCATGTCTTCTTTATCCATTCATCTGTCGATGGACATCTGGGCTCCTCCCAGTTTGGCTATTGTGGACATGGCTGCTGTGGACACTGGGTTACAGGTGCCCCTGTGAATCATTGTATCCTTTGGGTAAATACCCAGTAGTGCAATTGCTGGGATGTAGGGTAGCTCTATTTTTAACTTCATAAGGAACCTTCATACTGTTTTCCAGAGTGGCTGCACCAAATTGCATTCCTACCAACAGTGCAAGACAGTTCCCCTCTCTCTGCATCCTCACCTGTCGTTTCTTGGGTTGTTAATTTTAGACATTCTGACAGGTGTGAGGTGGGATCTCATTGTGGTTTTGGTTCATATTTCCCTGATATTGAGCAATGTTGGACATTTTCTCATGTGTCTGTTGTCCACTTATATGTCTTCTTTGGAGAAATGCCTTGTCATATCTTCTGCCCATTTCTTAACTGGATTTTTTTTGGGGGGTGTTGAGTTTGATAAGTTCTTTATAGATTTTGGATACTAGCCCTTTATCTGATAAGACATTTGCATATATCTTCTCCCATTCCATAGGTTGCCATTAAGTTTTGTTGATTGTTTCCTTTGCTGTGCAAAAGCCTTTTATCTTGATGAAGTTCCAAAACCAGACCAAGACCCCACCAAAAAGGAGAATTACAGACCAATATCCCTGATGAACATGGATGCAAAAATTCTCAGCAAGATACTAGCCAATAGGATCCAATAGTACATTAAGAGGATTTATCCCCGGGATTCAAGGATGGTTCAACACTCGTAAAACAATCAACGTGATAGATCACATCAATAAGAGAAAAAAAAAGAACAATAGGATCCTCTCAATAGATGCAGAGAAAGCATTTGACAAAATATAGCATCCCTTCCTGATCAAAACTCTTCGGAGTGTCAGGATAGAGGGAACATTCCTCAGCATCTTAAAAGCCATCTACAAAAAGCCCACAGCAAATATCATTCTCAATGGGGAAGCACTGGGAGCCTTTCCCCTAAGATCAGGAGCAAGACAGGGATGTCCACTCTCACCACTGCTAGTCAACATAGTACTAGAAGTCCCAGCCTCAGCAATCAGGCAACTAAAAGAAATAAAAGGCATTCAAATGGGCAAAGAAGAAGTCAAACTTCCACTCTTCACAGATAACATGATACTCTATATTTAAAACCCAAAAGACTCCAGGATAAAATTGCTAGAGCTGATACGGGAATTCAACAAAGTGGCAGGATACAAAATCAATGCACAGAAATCAGTTACGTTTTCTATACACTAATGAGACAGAAACAAGAGAGATGAAGGCATCTATCCCATTTACACCAAAAACCACAACATAGCTAGGAATAAACCTAACCAAAGAGGTAAAGGAGCTGTACTCTGAAAATTATAGAACACTTATGAAGGAGATTGATGAAGACACAAGGTGATGGAAGAACATTCCATGCTCATGGGTTGGAAGAACAAATATTGTGAAAATGTCTATGTTACAGGGCAATCTACGCAGTCGATGCAACCCCTACCAAAATACCATCAACATTTTTCACAGAGCTGGAACAAACAATCCTAAAATTTATATGGAAGCAGACAAGACCCCAAATAGCCAAAGGAATGTTGAAAAAGAAAACCAATGCCAGGGGCATCACAATTCTGGACATCAAGCTGTGTTAGGAAGCTGTGATCATCAAGATCGTGTGGTCCTGGCACAAAAAACAGACACAGAGATCAATGGAACAGAATAGAGAACCCAGACGTGGACCCTCAACTCTGTGGTCAACTCATCTTTGACAAAGCAGGAAAGAGTCTCCCCTGGAAGGACAGTCTCTTCAACAAATGGTGCTGGGAAGACTGGGCAGCCACATGCAGGAGAATGAAACTGGACCATTTCCTCACACCACACACAAAGATAGACTCAAAATGGGTGAAAGACCTAAACATGATAAAAGAATCGGTCAAAATCCTAGAGGAGAACACAGGCAGCAACTTTTGGCTACAGACTTTGTCCGCAGCAGCTCCTTGCTAGATACGTCTCCAAGGGCGAGGGAAACAAAAGTGAAAATGAACTACTGGGACTTTGTCATTGTTATTCTGATAGGGATTGCATTGAGTCTGTAGGTCACTTTGGGTGACATTGGCAAGATCAACACTCTTGAGTCATCTACTCCACGAATATGGGTTGTCTTTCTATGTATTCACATTTATTTATTTATTTATTTATTTATTTATTTATTTATTTATTTATTTTAGAGAAAGAGAGAGAGCATGCAAGAGGAGGGGCAGAGGGAGAGGGAGAGAGGAACCCAAGCAGACTCTGTGCTGAGAGTGGAGCCCTGTGTGGGCCTTGATCCCACGACACTGAGGTCACAACCTGAGCTGAAACCAAAACTCTGTTGCTTAACCAACTGTGCCACCCAGGCACCCCCGTATTTGGGTCTTCATTAATTTCTTGCCACAATGGCGCAGTGGTTTAGCGCCGCCTTCAGCCCGGGGTGTGATCCTGGAGACCCAAGATCGAGTCCCCCGTCGGGTTCCCTGCTGCTGCTTCTCCCTCTGCCTGTGTCTCTGTCTCTGTCTCTCTCTCTCTCTGTGTGTATTTCATGAATAAATAAGTAAAATCTTAAAAAAAAAACAAAACCAAAGTCTTCCATCTTTCCTAAAAAAATTTGCATCTGGAGCTGATTACTGTGCCTGGTTTGATGCTCACAGGCATTTGTCTCAGGTCACCTTCCAGCGCTGAGCGGGGTCTCCTTCCCCGGGCATCTGCTGCGCCCACTGTCACGCGTCACAGTTGGCTGCTCCCCAGAGCCTGTTTCAGAGACCGTGCTCCGAGCGTGTCCTTCAGGAGCGGACGCCCCCGCGCCAGGCAGACCTTTCGTCACCAAGTGTGGTCTGTTTTTGTTTTTAACATATCGTGGTTGACGAAGAGGGGGGCCTCCTCCTGCCGGCCGCAGGACACTCCTGTCCCCCACTCCGCCCGGGTGCTGAGGACCGTCGCCTGGGAGAAACAGGTCTCCCAGCCGTCGCTCTGCCAACCGCGCAGCGTCTCAGGGGATCTTGGGGCAGGCGGTGGGAGGTCACAGGTGAGGTTCATGCTCTCTGAGGTTCTCGGGCAAGAGGTGCGGAGAAGGTGGGCTGGGCCTGAGGGGCTTCGGTCAGACCAGGCTCAGCAGCTGCGGGGGGAGCTTTGTTTGGGGCTCCCTGGTGTGAGGTCCCGGGAGGCCGGCGCGCTCTGGGCTCCCCCAGGCTGGGCCAGTGCTGTGTGGGTCCTGAGGGTGGGGCCGGGAGGCGTCTGCGCGGTGCTGGTCAGAGGGCCGCCAGCACTCTGGACCATGTCGCCCCCCGGCCCGCGGGGCTCCCTGGCACGGGGCCGCTGGGTCTGGGAAGCTCCGACCCTCCGGGGTGCACAGTCCGCAGCCTCCGTCGCTCACCAGCACTCACGTGTCTGACGCCAAGATGCCCAAGTACAGACGTGGAAACCCAGACACACGGACACGTACACAAGCACACACGGGCTGGACCCAGGCACGGTCATGGAAGGACGACGTCAGCAGCTCACGCAGACGGGCCTGCACCGGCTCATGATAAACCACTTCACTTAAAAGGAGTTACCCCGTAGGGCGCCTGCGTGGCCCAGGGGTCACGTGTCTGACTTGATTTGGGCTCAGGTTGTGATGTCAGGGCTGTGACATCCAGCCCTATGTCGGGCCCCGCGCGGAGCTTGCTTGGGAGTCTCTCTCCCTCTGCTCCTGCCGCGCTTGCTCTGTCTCCAGAAAAACCCCCCAAAAAGCAAAAAACCGCAAGGATTTCCTGTAACAGACTAACGCTGAACCACACACGCACACACACATACTCATCTAAGTAACGTTTGTCCAAATGGGATTAATGCCAGTCACACTGGTGACCGACGTGCCCCCGAGAGGTGACCTCGGAACGGTGGGTCACAAGCAGCGCACAGAGCGTGAGCAGTGGGGGTGCGTGTTTTCCCTGTTTCGCCTCCTTCAGGGAATCTCAAGGATTATCTGCTCAGAGCCGGCGGTGGTGACGCAGCAGTGGTGTTTCCAGCATCTTATTAGCAGCGATTCTCCCGTTTTGTCTAACTCTTGGGCATTTAAAAAAAAAAATCTTCCTAAAAAAAAAAAAAATCTTCCTTATTTATTCCTGAGACACAGAGAGAGGAGAGACCCCGGCAGAGGGAGAAGCAGGCTCCCTGCGGGGACCCGACGGGGACTCGATCCCGGGACCCAGGGTCACGCCATTCAGGCCGGTTTCTATGGTCCCTGCACTGCACTTGGCAGCTGCATGTTTGCACTTGGTGCACGTGACCCGTTGTCCGCGTCCCTGCTCTGCGGCGTCTGGGGGCCCTCCGGACGCGCACCCACCTTCCGGGAAGGGACTGCGGATTTGCCGGTGAGAGCAAAGGGGTGCGGGCTTCTGCTCCACTATCAGGACATCACAACTGGGAGGAGATACTGTGTGCAGAGCTTCCGAGGGCAGCAGGGGGTGTCATTGTTTTGTCCCCCAAATCCGTCTTCATGGCCTCCCCAGGGGACATTTACAAGCACCCCAGAGCGGCCCTGTTGGTGGCCAGACAACTGGTGGCCCAGCACCCGTGGGATCCAGGAGCCGGTCGTGTTGCGGCAGGTGGGGTGGAGGCAGGTCGGGGTGCAGGCGCTGGGGGGCTGCCCCTGGGCTGCAGGGGAGGGCTGGGTGCCCTGAGCACCTCCACGAGGAGGGGGGAGGCTCGCAGGGGTGACTCCGGGCTGGGCGGCCGCGGGGCTACGGGCCCACAAAGAGCGCGTTGATCACTTTAAACAATAAAACCAACAGTCGCCAAGGACCTGGGACCGTAAGCCGCCCACTGGGGTTTTTGGGCGACTGCCGAAGGACAGGTCACTCTCATCACAACTCGGCCGTGGTTCAGTCATGGCTGCTTTGTCTCCGACGGTTCCTTTCATGTGTCTGGACACGAAACTTCTTTCCGAGCTGTCGACGCCTCTGGCAACGGCTGGGGTCTCGGGCGCCCACGGGTCCCCAGGAGGCCCGCCAGGCCGGCCCCCCACAGGCCCGTGGGGCTTTCTGTGCCCCGCGGGGAAGCACGGCCCTCCGCGCTCACGGGCGTGTCACTCCCTGGGCCGGGGCGCTGTGTCCGCGGCACGGCTGCTGGGGCAGGGCTGTCAGCCTACCCAGGGGGTGCCGGTCCTGGGGGGTCCTCGGAGCGGGGCCTGGGGCAGGCGGTCAGTCGGAGGAGGTGTGGCCGCGGGGGGCCGGGGGCGGGGGACAGCCTAGCAGACAGACTGCCCGGGGCGAAGCCGCTCCTGCCCACACCCTGCCCAGCGTGCGGCGTCGGGGCCAAGCTGCTAACCCGCCGTGAGGTCACAGGTGTGTGTTGCTCTCAGTCTCCCACGGAGTTTGTGGAACCGCCTCGGGGGCCCCAGCAAACTCCCCGCTGGGCCCGGGGCTGCGGGTGGGGCCTGCTGCACTCACACTCACACTCGCACTCGCACTCGCAGGGCCGAGGACGCTCAGCCACCCGCCTGCTGCAGGGCGTGAAGGAAGCTCGTGCGGGCGGCCCCTCTGTCTCGCCTGCAGGCCCCTCCTGACCCTGTGCCACCCCGGCGGGGGACAGGCACCCTTGGAAGTCCGCATCTGCTGTGCTGGTCACAGCCCCTGCCCTCCGGGCCTCCGGGTCTCGGTGTCAGGACGGGCCCGTTTCATGCCGCCACTGGGTTCGCATCCTTCGAGGGCGTCCTCACGGCCCCCGACGGCTCGTCCTCGCCGCGACCCCCGCAGAGCAAACAGAGGAGAGCGTGGCCCCTCGTGGAGAAGGCGGTTGCGGGGGGCTGGGGAGGGGGCTCTCTGGGCACGGGCCCCCGGGCCTCGTCACCTCTCAGGATCCTGTCGCGGGAGGGGTGGGGGTCACAGATTTCCTTTCTGGTTGGGACCTTGTCGGAAATAGGAAAAAAGCTGCTGGTGACGGCAGGTCGGTAACAGCCCCGCTGTCCCCGAGGGCTCGCGCGTGGGGGAGGCTCAGCTGATGGCGACCTCACGGCCACCGCGGGCTCTCCTGTCCGTCGACCGCACCGTAATAATGACACGAGATGCGGGCGCTGACAAGGGTCCGGATGCGGCGGGCGCTCCACCCTCCCCGCACCGCAAAGCCCCGGTCTTGGCGCCAGCCGATGAGGCAACGCGGCTGCCTCCAGGGAGCCCCTCTGCCAACTTTTAACAAGCTTCCAATTAGGGGAGCCCAGACACCTGTGTGGCAGTGCCCGCGGTGGCCCCGAGTCCCCGGGGCAGTGTGACACGCGATGCCAGAGCAGGTCGGCGGGGTCAGCAGGCCCCGTGTCCCTGGGGCCTCGTCAGGCCCCGCCCTGGCCGGTGCTGGTGAGGGCAACAGGCTGAGGCTCGGGGGAGCACGGGGTGCCCACCCTGAGCCCCGGCCCCGAGTGACTGCAGGCAGCCGGGTGCAGCCCCGAGCGCGCCCCCTGGGGTGCGGCCTAGCCACAGGCCTTTGCTCCAGGCCACCTTGCTGATGGCAGCCCTTCCCCCGCGTCACAGTCTCCTCCCGGCCTCGCGGGGCAGCGGGGGTGGGGGGGGCACCGGGGAAGCTGCCTGGCAGCAAACAGCCCCAGCTTGGCTCTTGCTGAGGCAGCTCTTTCCAGAAGGCTCCGTGGGGGCAGGGAGTGGGGCAGCCGCCCTTTGCCTATCAGCCTGCAGCCAACTCCCTGTTTACAGAGGGGGAAACTGAGGCACAGCTTACAGACAGGGCACTAGGCACAGAGCACCTGCATGAGTACCCGGTGTGTAGTGCACGGCTGGGTCATGCCCCGGGGTGCCGGGGGCCACCAGTGTTCCCGCAGCGTGGGCGCTCTGTGTAGACAGGCCTGGTGCGCCGCTGGGCCCGGGGGAGAGGCTTGAGCTGCGGGTGAGAAACGGGCGCCAGGCAAAGCCCAGGGACCTCGCCGGCCCCTAGGGCCCCGCGGCAGCTGCGTGATTATCGGGAGGATCCTTGCAGGCCTGAGCCCGGGGGAGCCCGGGGGAGGGCAGAAGTAACCCGGTGTCGGAGGGCTGCCCTCTGCTCTCCCCACTGGCGGGCAGGTGGGGGCTCCAGGGAGGGGGTCCCCTCGCCGCCCGCCTCAGATGCGTGTGCAGCCCGGACCGTGCGCCCGAGCACGGTGGCAGGTGGGAGCTGACGGCCACCCAGGCCTTGGGGGGCGTCCCTGTTGGAGGAGGAGCTGGGAGGGGACAGCACAGCCTCAGCTGGGGGTGAGGGCGGCTCGGCACGGGCACCTCGGGCCTCGTCCCGGAGGCAGGGGCGCTGGGGCTCTGGCCAGTGTGAATGAGCAGAGTCAGGGTCCCCGGGCAGCGCCGTCCTGCAGGCTTGGGACCCACGACGGGCTGGGGGCCACCCCCAGGGGTGCTGTTGGGGGGCCAGGCCATTTCCTGGGCGGCCAGAGCTGCCTCCTGGCCCCGCCCTGGACGAGCCAGGCTGCATGGGGCCGCTCCCGAGCCCCCCGCCCTGTTCCTCCTCGCTGCGTGCCAGGAGGTCGGCGGTGGACAGCAAGGGGCCCCCACTGGCAAGTCAGAGGGTCTGCGGGCCCCAGGCAGCGCCCCTGCCCGACAGTCCCTGGGCCTTCCCATGCTCACCCTCCTTCGGGGGCTCCTGGAACTGCTCAGACCTCGGGTGAGTGACCCCAACCGTGCTGTGCCCCCCAAGCTGACCTGGGCAGGTGGGTTCCCCAGCCCTGCCGTCCCTCACGAGGGGGGTCCCGAGTCGGACTTGTGAGGGACCCCATGCGAGATGCGCATGATTCCAGGGCCTGGTGCTCCTCCACGGTGGCCTCGGCTCGCTGTCCTCGCTCAGGGACGCGGGAGGAACGGCAGCTCAGGCCTGCAGAACCGGGGTGCCCCGGCCGACAGGACAAGCCGACGCCTCCTGTCCCCGCGGGCACCCTCAGCAGCAAAGACGGTTCCTAGCTGAGGCCCGACCTGTCGTCGAGGCCGAGGAAGCAGCCCCGGTTCCCGCGTCAGGACCCAGCACCCCGGCCGAGCGCGAGGCTGGCCGGCCTGCCCTCCGGGGCCACGGCGCACAGGGCTCGGGTCGCCCCACTGAGTCCTGGGGGCGGCACCAAGAGGCACTCCCGCCCCCCGAAATGGAGTCATGGGGGCCCTGCCGGAAAGACGGCTTCTTCCAGGACAGGACCCAGTGGGCACCCCGCTGGGCCTGGGGCCAGGCGACCTGGGAGTTGGCCTTCGCAGGACCTCACCACCCGAGCCACTGAGCATGGGCTGCTGCTGGGGAAGCTTTGCTGATGCGCCGTGGGGGGATGCAGCGGGGCACCCCCGGCCCCCCGGAGCCAGGGGGAGTGTTCCAGGGCTGGTCGCTAGCGGGTGTGCACACACCTGTGAGCCCAGGCCCGTGGGTGTGCGCGCCCCCCCCTTAGGTACGTCGTGTGTGCACCTGCTCCTGGGGGGGGTGCCTGGGTGGGGAGGCAGGTGCTTGCAGGGGGGAGGAGGGTGCCTGTGTGTGGGGGTGCCTGCGTGCCGGCTCCCGGAGCGCACCCAGCCTCTGCTGCCTGGGAACCCTTGCCCGCCGCCCTCTTGCTCCCTGCCAGCTCTGCCCCCCTCGATGCTCACCGGGGCTGCCCGTGGGGTGGGGGCCCCAGCCCTTGTGCAGAGGCGTCAGGCGCCCCGGGATGCAGCTCAGCTCCCAGCGAGCCCCAGGACAGTTGCCACAGCCCCGTGCCCTCCCCTGCGGGCACCACCCTCGGGCACCCCTCCTTCCAGCAAGTGCCCCCCGAGTGCCCCCCCAGCGTCCAGCCAGGAGGGGGCGCTCATGAGGCAGCTGCAATTTCACACTTGGGGCCTCGGGGCGGGTAGTGGGGGTGACAGCCCTAGGGGAGGGGAGGGGAGCGGGGCCCCTGGGCGACCTCGGGCGGTTGTGTTGGGTGTGGCCGGGGGGGGGGCTACTGGGTACAGGTAAGGATGTCTCACCAGGAATCAACTGCTTTATTGGATGCAAATGCTAAAAATCGGGCCACACGTAATTTCATTTGTGAACACTTGACAATTCGTGTCCTTTCCCAGGCTTCTTGAGTCTAGAGTGAGGACCCCCAGGTGACAAGGGTCTAGAGTGAGGACCCCCGGGTGACAAGGGTCTGGAACGAGGTGCTGTCCCCCCGGGTGAGAAGCCCTGATAACCTGGGTCCAGTGTCCTCCCGAGCAGCGTCCCCGCGGAGGGGAGGTCCGTGGCCCCGTCGCCCCCACGGGGACCCAGGTCTGGCCGCAGTCCTGGGACCATAGACGAGGTGAGTAGACCCCAAAGAGAAGGGACAGGCCTGGCCCCGGCTCTCGCCTCCAGGCTCGGGGTGGGCGGTCCCTGGCCCCGGCGGCAGGGTCCCTGTCCCCACGGTGCCCATGGCCTGGGGCCGCAGCCAGAACCAGTCCGCGCAGGCGCCCTTCATCCTGCTGGGCTTCCCGGGGCCGCTGGGGCTGCACGTGGGGCTCTTTGCCCTCTTCCTGCTCATGTACGTGCTGGCGGTGGCGGGCAACCTGGCCATCATCGGCCTGGTCGGGGCGCACCCGCGCCTCCGGACGCCCATGTACTTCTTCCTCTGCCACCTGGCCTTCCTGGAGGTCTGGTTCACCACGGCTTGCGTGCCCAAGGCCCTGGCCACGCTCGCCTCCCGGCGCGGAGCCATCTCCCCGGCCGGCTGCGCGGCGCAGATGTACTTCGTGTTCTCGCTGGGCTGCACGGAGTACTTCCTGCTGGCCGCGATGGCCTACGACCGCTACCTGGCCATCTGCCGGCCGCTGCGCTACGGCAGCATCATGACGCCCGGCCTGTGTGCCCGCCTGGCGCTCGGCTGCTGGCTGTGCGGCTTCTCGGCCATCGCCGTGCCCGCCGCCCTCATCGCCCGCCTCTCCTTCTGCGGCGCCCGCGTCATCAACCACTTCTTCTGCGACATCGCGCCCTGGATCGCGCTGTCCTGCAGCGACACGCGCGTGGTGGAGCTGGCGTCCTTCGGCATCGCCTTCTGCGTCATCCTGGGCTCCTGCTCCGTCACGCTGCTGTCCTACGCCTGCATCATCGCCACCGTCGTCAGGATCCCGGCCGGCGAGGGGCGGCGCAGGGCCTTTTCCACCTGCTCCTCCCACCTCACGGTGGTCCTCGTCTGGTACGGCTCCACCATCTTCCTGCACGTGAGGACGTCGGCGGAGAGCTCGCTGGACCTCACCAAGGCCGTCACCGTGCTCAACACCGCTGTGACCCCGGTGCTGAACCCCTTCATTTACACCCTGAGGAACAGGGAGGTCAGGGAGGCCCTGTGGGGCTGGGTGCAGGGCAAGTGAGCCCCCGGCCCTGGCCCACCGGCCCTCGGAGTGGGCCTCACCAAGTGCTGCACCGTTCCCCTGCACCCCGATGTCACGGTGCCACCAGGGGCTCCCGGGGGGCGGGGGGCAGGGGCTGTGGGCTGGAGCTCCCACCCCGTCCTGGCCTCATGGAGTTCCCACCACTCTCAGCCCCGGAGTCCCAAACGTAGGTCCTGGAACAGAAAGGGGTACACGGGGCCCCCACGAGGCCTCCACGCACGAGCACATACCCGCTGCCCCCCGCGGCCTGGGGCCGGGCGCTGATGGCTGTCCTGTCAGCGAGGGGCGGGCTGTGCCTTGGGATCCCCCTGCTGACACCTTGGTCTCCCAAGTCCTCCCTCCTGGGGGGGCCGTGACCACCGAGGATGCGACCCAGAGAAATGTGTGTGCAGAGCTTGCGAGGAGGCGTGCGGCCGTTGAGGCCATGGGAGTCCGTGCGTGGTTTGCCCAGAGCTCGGCCCGCGGGGCTCACCTCGTCCTGGGCCCGCAGTGCGGGATCCGCACGCTCCGGAACCCCTGTGAGAGGCCCCGACAGCCCTCACGGCGTGGAGTCCCTGGCGGGTGGCGTGGACCCGGGCCACAGGCCGACTGAGTGGCTGCGTCATGTTCGACGGAGATGGGCGCCTGCGCTCTCGGGGCCCGAGGTCAGTGGCAGCAGGGGCTCAGCACGCGCCGGTGTTGGCGCTGGCCCCACATGCGGCAGGGACGGTCGTCTCCCTTGTCCACCTCGCATGGGGCCGATGGTCGCCACCTGGGGGTGCTGTGGCCGCCTCCCGCCGGGCTTGGGGTCCCGGGGCCGCACCCAGAGCCTGCCCTCCGGCGTGGACTCCGGGTCGCCTGCGGCCCGCGGTGCTCGTGCCGTCTGTGCTTCTGTGAAGTCATTTTCCAGATGTCGAGTCAAACTGTGTCCTCGTGGGATCTGCTGGCGTCCTGGCCGGAGGGAGAGGACGCTGGGAGGTGCTCCCCGTCCTCCCGAGAGTCAACGGAGCTCGCGGCGGTCCAGCTCTTGGTCATGCCTGGGGAGAGGCCGGCCTGGGCTCCTGTAAGGACGCCGCTGTCGCCCCGGCCTGGACAGGCTGGCTGACCCTCCAGGCCGCGCGCGATGTCCCCACAGACGGGGCCTCTCCAGTCCCGCGGCCTCGCCGGCTCCCCACCCCTTCCGGGTCGACACGTCTCCTTGGAGGCTGAGGCCTGAGCTGGGCGACCCCGAGGGGCACCTGTGGGGGATCCCGGGCAGCCTCCTCCCCTGCGGGCCCCCGACCCCGTGCCTGCTGCCCGGAGGCTCCTCTGCTTGGGGAGGTGGAAGCTGGCCCAGCTCGTCTCCCGCGTCCCTGGGGCCCAGGTTAGGACCCTGCAGTGCAGGTGCAGGGCCCTGGGTGTGGCCGCGGCCCGAGCTCATGGCCGCGTGGACCCCGCTGCCCCGGCCACCGCCAGGTGCTCCTTGTCCCTGCTAATGTCACAGGTCTCCGGGGTGAAGGGCCCGGAGCAGGGGGCGGCCTCTGCACAAACAACCCTCCCTCCCTGGGCGCATTTGGTTATGCGCATCTGGCTGGTGGGGCGGGTCCTGGAGGACCGCGAGCCCCTCTGCTGGGCACCCGGCCTCCAGGCCACGCACACTGGGGCTCCCAGGTCCCCCTGCTGTTCCCAAGGGAAGAAACCGTGTGGGACCCACGGCCACGCGGACGCCTCTGCTCGCAGCTCGGAGCTGCTGGGGTTCTTGGTGCCCCGGACTTGCCTCCGAGAGAAAGCGGCGATTCCCCGGTGTTCCTCCTCAGGCTTAGGAATTGGGTAGTTTTTAAAGGCTCAGAAGGAAGTGCTATCTTTTTTTTTTTAATTTTTAAAAAGTTCTAAAAATTTTATTTTACTTAAAATCAGTTAATTAACACGTAGTGTCAGTCTCGACGGCAGAGGTCAGGGACCCGTGGGTCTCTGGGGCTCCGGGCACTCACCCCATCCCCCCCCCCCCCCCCCCCCCCCGCATCCCTCAGCTTGTTTCCTGTGCTTAAGAGTCTCTCTGGTTGGTCTTGTTTCATCGCCCCCCTCCCCGCACCCCTGTTTCTCATGTGCCCTGTGAGCGAGGCCCCGGGCTCCCTCCGAAGCTTCCCTTCCAGCTCTGTGCACGTCGCTGCAAATGTCGAGACCCGTCCTTCCTGCCGTCGCGGGACAGCCCGCTGTCGTGGGGACCCCGTCTCCGTGCTCCACCATCGCGGGGGCACCGCTCCTCCCGCCATCAGGCTCCTGCGGGCGCTGCTGCTGTGAGCATGGGGTGGGGGTGTCCCGGCGTTTGGCTGCACCTGTATCCTTGGGGTGAATCCCCCGCGGTGCCATTGCTGGGTCGCAGGGCAGCTCTTGAGGACCCTACATGCTGCTCTGCAGGTGGCTGCACCTGCTGGGGTTACCACCAGCAGGAAATGCTGTCTTTCCCGTTTTTTGGGGTGATCTTTACTACTGCTCACTGTGAGAACAGGACCTGGGGAACCGCAGCTGGTTCTGGGACGGGGTGGCGGGGGCGTCCTTGCCTTCATCTGTCCCGGGAGGGCGTGAAGCCCTTGTGGGTCCCCCGCGGGGACAGGGGCAGCCTGGGGACTAGGCGGGGGCGTCTTGGTCAATTCCTGACCCCTCAGCTTCTGTGTCCTCATGGCAGATGTGTCGCGCAGGGGACCAGCGGCTGTCGGCGGGAGGTGGTCAGGGAGCTCCAGAGCGTTTACAGTCAACTGGTCGCTGTGTAGCTTCTGTGACTCGTGGAGGCCACTCGGTGACCATCGTGCTCTGCGAGTCACGGGGGAGGCTGTGGGGGCCGCCGTCGCGTCCTGCTCTCACCCCCCGGACACCGAACGTGGCGTCGGGTCCCTAAGGGGTGACCCACGGGCCTCGGAGCCTGGCCAGTCCGGCTCTGAGGGCTTCTGGCTCCTCCGTGAGTCACTGAGGGGGAACCGGCTTCTAACAGCTCCCGCAGTTTCATCCTTCCCTCTCTCTCGAAGACGTTTTAATTTAATTTTTATTTTTTTATTTTTCGAAGACTTCTTTTAAAGGGTTTTTAAGGTCTTAGAGTCTAAGAGCACTTTTAGGTTCATAGAGAAGTTGAGCGGAGCACGGAGTTGCCACATTCCCGTCTCCCCCGGCTTATTAACGCCCTGGTGAGGGTGCAGCGGGTCTGCCGCAAGGGATGGACCCACGTTAACTCCGAGACCTCGGGGTCCACTCTGAGCGGCCTGCGTTCTGTGGGTCTTGGCAAACGCACGTCACGGGGCTGCACAGACTTGTTTCACTGCCCTAGGAATCCCCCGTGTCCCACGTGATCATCTCCCCCTTCTCCTGCCTGGACCCCCAGCAACGCCTGATCTTTGTCGTTTGTAGTTTTGTGTCGTGTCCTTGGAGTTGTCCCATCGGGAGCGTTTCCAGACTCACTTCTTTCCCTGAGCAACACGCACGGAAGCGTCCTCCAGGTCCTTTGGTGACTCGATGACCCATGTCTTTCTTATTACCGGATGACATTCCACTGCCTGGGTGGAACACTGTTTACCTCCTCACCTGTTGAAGGACATCGCGGCTGCTTCCCTATTTTTTTTTAAAGATTTTATTTATTTATTTATTCATAGAGACACACAGAGAGAGGGAGAGAGAGGCAGAGACCCAGGCAGAGGGAGAAGCAGGCTCCCTGTGGGGGGCCAGACGTGGGACTCGATCCCAGGACCCCAGGATCGCACCCTGAGCTAGAAGCAGGTGCTAAACTGCTGAGCCATCCAAGCGTCCCTGCATTTAGTTCTAGGATCTATTTTTTGTTAAGATTTTATTTACTTTAGGGCAGTCCAGGTGGCTCAGCAGTTTAGTACCGCCTTTAGCCCAGGGCGTGATCCTGGAGACCCGGGATCGAGTCCCACATCGGGCTCCCTGCATGGAGCCTGCTTCTTCCTCTGCCCGGGTCTCTGCCTCTCTCTCTCTGTGCCTCTCATGAATAAATAAATAAAATCTTTAAAAAAAAAGACTTTATTTATTTTAGAGAGAAAGAACAAGTGGGGGGAGAACAAGATGAAATCAGAGAGGGAGACAAACCATGAGAGACTCTTAAGCACAGGAAACAAACTGAGGGTCGCTGGGGAGGGGGTGGGGGCGGGGTCACTGGGGGGCGGGCAGGAAGGAGGGCGCGGGATGGGTGAGCGCCGGGTGTCATGTAAGACCGATGGATCACTGACCTCTGCCTCGGAGGCGAATAATACACTATATGTCAGTTAAATTGAGTTTATTTTATTTATTTAAAAATTTTTTTTAAAAAATTGAGTTTAAATAAAAAAAAAAAAGAGACTGTCCTTTCTCCATTGTGTTGTCTGTGCTCCTTCGCCAGTGATTCATTGACGGCGCTTATCTGGGTTCACTCGGTGTAACTGACCGATTAGTCCGTTCTCTCACCGACTGTGCTGTTTGGTTACTATAACGTGAGTAAGCCTTGAGGTCAGGTAGGGTCAGTCTCCTGACTCTGTCCCTCTTTAGTGCTGTGATGGGTAAAATTTAGAATCCGTTTGTTGATATCTGAAAATTAACTTGCTAGAATTTTTTTAAAAGAATTTTTTAATTAATTAATTAATTAATTAATTAATTAATTATTTATTTATTTATGAGAGAGAGAGAGAGAGAGAGAGAGGCAGAGACACAGGCAGAGGGAGAAGCAGGCTCCAGGCACCGGGAGCCCGATGTGGGATTCGATCCCGGGTCTCCAGGATCGCGCCCTGGGCCAAAGGCAGGCGCTAAACCGCTGCGCCACCCAGGGATCCCAACTTGCTAGAATTTTGATCGGGATTACATTAAATCTATAAATAACATCAGGATGAATTGACATCTTGACTATATTGAGTCTTCCCATGCACCAATCTAGGACATCTTCCCATTTATTTAGATTTTCTTTGATTTCTTTCATTGGAGTTTTATAGTTTTTCTCATGTTGAACTCGTACGTATTTTGCTAGATTTATACATAGGTAATTTTTGCCAATGTAAATGCTATTGTGTTTTAAATTTCAAATTCTAGGGACACCTGGGTCGCTCAGTCAGTCAAGTATCTGCCTTTGGCTCAGGTCATGATCCCAACGTCCTGGGTTCAAGCCCCACATTGGGCTCCCTACTCCACAGGGAGTTTGCTTCTCCCGCTTCCTCTCCCCCTGCTGCTCCCTTGCTTGTGCTCTCTCTCACTGTCAAATAAATAAAATCTTAAAAAAAATAAATTTCAAATTCTACTTGTTTATTGCTGAGATATAGCTAATATATAAAAGCAACTGACTTGTGTGTTGAACTTGTATTTTGCAACCTTGTCATTACTGAGTTACAGGAGATCTTTGATCATTTTTTGAGGTGGGGATTTTTTTTTTTTAATAATAAATTTATTTTTTATTGGTGTTCAATTTGCCAACATACAGAATAACACCCAGTGCTCATCCCGTCAAGTGTACCCCTCAGTGCCCGCCACCCAGTCACCCCCATCCCCTGCCCACCTCCCCTTCCACCACCCCTAGTTCATTTCCCAGAGTTAGGAGTCTTCCATGTTCTGTCTCCCTTTCTGATATTTCCTACCCATTTCTTCTCCCTTCCCTTCTATTCCCTTTGACTATTATTTATATTTGAGGTGGGGATTTTCTACATAGACAATCATATCATCTGAGAACAGAATTTTCTTTCTTCCCTCTCAGTCTGTATACTTTTATTTCCTTTTCTTGTCTTATTACATTAGCTCAGTCTTTCAGGATTGTTTTTTTTTTCTTTTCTTTTTTCTTTTTTTTCATTCAGGATTGTTAAATGTCAGTAGCAAGATGGGACATCCTTACCTTTTTTTCCAACCTCAGGAGGGAAAGCATTAAGCATGGCATTAGCTGTAGGTTTCTGGTTAGATGTTCTTAATCAACTTGAGGAAGTTCTCTTCCATCCCTAGTTTGCTGAGTTTTCACCATGAATGGGTATTGGATTTTCTCAAATGATTTTTCCTCACCTATTGATATGATCGTGATTTTTCTTCTTTAGCCCTGGACACGAATTGATTTTCAGAGGTCCCATATTGCACACCTGGAATAAGTCCCAACTGATTGTGGTGTTAAATTCCTGTGACTTATTTATTTTATTTTTTGTATATTTTTTATTGGAGTTCAATTTGCCAACATATAGTATGACACCCAGTGCTTATCCCATAAGTTGGGGCTTTTTCTTCTTGAAGATTATTAATTATTGGTTCAATTTCTTTAATAGATATATGAACATTTTTTAAGGGAACAAATAACCTTACTTTTTTTCCTTTTTAGTGAAGCATATATGCTCATCATATGGGTGGTTAAAAAATAGCCATATTAATGGTTTAGTGTATATTTAGATTGTTTGAAATGCTTTTCTTTTTTTTAAGATTTTATTTATTTATTCATGAGAGACACAGAGATAGAGGGAGAGGCAGAGACACAGGCAGAGGGAGAAGCAGGCTCCATGCAGGGAGCCTGATGTGGGACTCGATTCAGGGTCTCCAGGATCAGGCCCTGGGCCAAAGTTGGTGCTAAACCACTGAGTCACCCTGGCTGCCCCTGAAATGCTTTTCTAAGCATATCCTCACCCCTATAAAAATATGATTACAGGACATCAAAGTTTGCAACCTAAATTTCCGTTTATAATATGAATATATATTTTCATCTCAACAAATAACAGTTCTGTTTCTTAAATTAATGGTTATCATTCCAGTAAATGGATATACTATAATTTATTTCACCAACTTCCTATTAGTTAGCATTTGGTGGATCTCAATGCTTTCCCTTTATAGACAATACTGCAAAGAATGTGCCTGAATGAGGCTCTTTGAACCCCTGTTTGACTCTTTGACAAATTACTGCCAAGTTGCATCAAAAGGCTGTGCCAGTTTACACCCCACCCCATGGGAAGCTCTGTTTCCTATGCTGTGCTATGGACCTAGTGAATGTGAGCAGCGGGAACTCCTTACATATGGTCTGGTCATTACAATTTATTTTATTTTTAAAAAAGATTTTATTTATTTATTTGAGAGAGAGAGAGAGTACATGAACAGGGGGGAGGGAGAGAGAGAGAAGCAGACTCCCCGCTGAGCCGGGGGCCTGATGTGGGGCTCCATCCCAGGACCCCGGGATCATGACCTGAGCTGAAGGCAGACGCTCCACAGACTGAGCCCCCAGGCGCCCTGGTCATTACATTTTATAGATCATTTCATTTCATGCCCATAGCTTCCCTGACAAATAGACCTGGTCAGATTTATCATCTTGTTTTACACACCAAGTAAACCACGGCCAGCCAGTCTGTGAGCTGCACCCAGACCTTCCCCCTGAGGCTTCATCACCGACTGTACTATCCCTCCTTCCTCTAGAAAACAAACTTAAAGTTCAAACAATCAAAAATATAGGGGAGAGTGGAATCTTTCCTTGGTGCTTCTCCTGGTCTCCAGCCTCTTTCCTGCTGCACCATGGTCTGTGGCTCTGCTGAGTTCAGGGGAGAACCTCCCCTCTCTGATCTGCCATTGCTGGACACCCACTGAGCCTGCACAGGTAGCTGAGCCCTTCTCTGGTGATCTATCATGTTGCCCGAAGCCTGGGGCCACTTTATTCTGTCTCTCACCTCTCCTCCCCCGAGGAGCCCCCAGATATGGACTAGCCTTGTGAGTAGGGAGGCCATCCAGGGCCTGTCTGGTACATGAATCCCCGCATGCACCTTCACACACCTTGGCTGTTCTCACTATGCCTCTGAGGTCTAGTTGTATCACAGGGTCTATCTTTTGACCTGACTGTATCCTCAAGCGTTACCATTGACCCTAGTGGTTTTTCAGCTTCTTTCTGTTCACTGATGGTTCCCAACACCTCACTTTTTTTTTTCTTCTTTTGGAATCACATATCCAACTACCTGATGGAATGTCCAGTTGGATTTCATATTCAACAGGTCAAAAATGAATCTCACTCTTCTCTCAAATTGGCTTATTGTCCTGTATTTCCAATCCTCATAGCAGCAGCCATGAAGCAGTGTAATCTCCATTATCCCATAAAATGCTTTGGTCTTTTGCTGTGTTCCAGGTGCTGACTGGGCCCTTGGGGGACACCAGAAACACATTAGGTCAGGTTCCTGCCTTATGAAGAGACAGGTTTGCAGGCCATTAGGACAGACTGTGGAAGGTAACCAAGACTGACAAGGCCAAGGTGCCATGGGGACCCCAACCTCAGCTGGGGGCATTAAGGAGTGTGACACTCAAACTGAGGCTGGAAGGAGGAGCACAGACAATCAATAGGTGCTGAGAGCTGTCCTAATAAACTTCACATGTGGCTGTGCCCTCCTTTACCACAAATAGGGGGCAGGCGCCATTTCAGTCCCACGTTATAGATGAGATCACAGCACAGAGAGGCTGAATGACATTGGAGACTGGCCAGCAGGATTTGAATCTGGGCAAAACTCACAGCTCCACCTGGCAGCTTTCTGTGTCTGGAGGGAGAAGTGAGTGGGGTCCAAAGGAATCTGAACTTTAGAAATTGCTCTGGCCTTGGTCTGGGGGGCAGACTGGGGTTCCAGCATCATCGAGAAGACATGATGGGATGGTGGCAATGTGAGACTGGGGACAAGCATTTGGAGGGAGATCTGAGGGGTGGGGACATGCTGGATGTGGAGTGAGGAGTCTGGACAGCTCTCGGGTCACTGGCTGGGGGACTGGTGGGTGACTCTGGATGTTCTGGAAACCTATCCTCCCTCATCACGTTGGCCATACCAGTACACACACACACTGTAGTGTGGCTGTAAGACCTGGCTCCTCCCTGTGGCTTGTGTTTTCTCATCCATCTGTGTTCTTGACATGCTGCCCCCACGCTTAGGAACATCTTTTCCTTTTGTGCTGATTCAATGCTCTTTTTCAGGCCTTAGCTCTCGGGTGGTCTCCTTCATCCTGTGTTCCCAGGAGCCCCATGTCCATTATCTACACACCCGAGGCAGCCGCAAAGTGTCAGGGTCACCTGCCTCTCTGCCACTCATGCTCATGACATGCCACCTGCCTCTGAGCTACCCTAAAGTTTGAGCTATGGCTGCAGAGCTCCATTGGCTTTTAAGGAACTCCCCACCAAGTGCAACGTGGTGACCCAGGTCGTCGTTTTGTTTTCTTTTTTTTTTTAAGATTTTATTTATTTATTCATGAGAGGCACACACACAGGGAGAGGCAGAAATACAGGCAGAGGGAAAGGCAGGCTCCATGCAAGGAGCTTGATGCAGGATTCCATCCTGGGACTCCAGGATCATGCCCTGGGCTGAAGGCAGGCTCTAAACCATTGAGCCACCCAGGGATTCCCTGGTGACCCAGGTCTTGAGCTGGGCTCCTTGCCTTGTGGACTTGGCTATGTCTGGACTTGGTTTCTGTTTGAACCATCTGGTCAGGATGGCCGTCTTCGAGCCTGTGCTTAAGGCCAATCTCCCCTAAGCTCTTTGGGTGACTCCTGACTCCATCTCAAGTCACATTTTCCTGGCAAAAGGATGTCATAGTGTTAATCTGTCACTTGATTCTTCCTACACTGTGAGCTCTTTGTGGGCAGAGGCCTGTGGCTCTTATGTGTGTCACTACCATCAGCGCTGTCATCTGCTCACACACCAGCCCAATTACCCACCTACTATTCATCCATCCATCTGTCTACCACCTATCCACCCACCTACCATCCATCCACCTACCCACTCATCCACCCAGCTATCTATCCATTATCCATTCACCCATTCATCCAACCGCCCATCTATTCATCTACCTGTCCACTCACCCATGCTCTCCCTTCTTCTAATTTTTTGGCTCCTTCCCCTCCTTCCTTTCCTCTTCCACAGGAGGAAGTCGTGTTTCCAGGGGGGTTGAGAAATAGCTGTGGAGCCTATGTGTCTGGAGTGAGGTGATAGAAGGGTATAGTAGGAGAAGATGATGTTGGAGTGGAGGAGGGCCAGGGTATGTAGAATCTTGCAGGTTCTTACCTGAAGACCTTACCTGTGCTCTGGATGGGATGGGAACTGTTAGTGGTTACCAGTGGAGGACTGGTGAAATCTATCTTGTGTTGGAAGGACCCCTCAGCAGCTATGTTGAGGAGACACTGTAGTGTGGAAACAGGGAGCCCAGTTGGGAGGGCTTCGCTATAATCCAAGTGAGAGGTGGTGGTGATGGCAGCAGTGGAGGAAGAAGCCACTGGGGTCTAGTCTAGATATATACTTTTTTAAAAAAGATTTTATTTATTTATGCATGAGAGACATAGAGAGAGGCACAGCGACACAGGCAGAGGGAGAAGCGGGCTCCATGCAGGGAGCCCGATGTGGGACTCGATCCCGGGACTCCAGGATCAGCCCTGGGCCGAAGGCAGCGCTAAACCGCTGGGCCACTGGGGCTGCCCTAGTCTAGGTATATTCTTAAAGCAGATCCAATAGGCTGGCTGATGGGACGTGAGGGAAAAAAGAAGGGCTGAGAATGACTCAGGGTTTTGTCCTGAGCAACTAGAAGGATGGACTCCATTAACAGAGATGGAAGAGCTGTGGCTGGGATCCCTGGGTGGCGCAGCGGTTTGGCGCCTGCCTTTGGCCCGGGGCGCGATCCTGGAGACCCGGGATCGAATCCCACGTCGGGCTCCCGGTGCATGGAGCCTGCTTCTCCCTCTGCCTGTGTCTCTGCCCCCCTCTCTCTCTCTCTCTCTCTCTGTGACTATCATAAATAAATAAAAATTTATATATATAAAAAAAGGAAGAGCTGTGGCTAGAGCAAGTTTTGGAGGGACCTTCAAGGGTTCTATGTCGGATGCATTGGGTCTGTGAGGCCAGGGGACATCTGAGTGGAGATGGTCAGTGAGCAGCCGGACACAGGCCTGGATGTTCGGGGAGAGCCCAGGCAGTGGCACTGATTGGAGAGTCGCACTGGAAGTCCCAAGACCGGCCAAGACCCCGAAGGAAGAGCCAGGGAGAGAAGAGAGAAGTTGGGTGGTGAACCTGAGCCCTCTGAGGCTGGGAGGTGAGGAGGCTGGGAGGTGAGGCAGCGGCCCAGGAGCCTGGGAGGCCGGGCACGGGGAGGCGGGGAGGCAGAGTGCGGTGCTGCTGAGGGCACCTGCTCTTCCTCAGCTGGACCTGGCTTCGCCACGGGGGAGGCCACATGACAGGACAG
Source organism: Nyctereutes procyonoides (assembly GCF_905146905.1). NCBI lineage: Eukaryota > Metazoa > Chordata > Mammalia > Carnivora > Canidae > Nyctereutes > Nyctereutes procyonoides. The sequence goes on from NW_026575133.1 coordinate 33,499,125, forward strand.
TGTGGTGAGGTGGGAGGGACAGGGGCTTGGAGGAGGGTGAGAGAGGGCACACTGCTGGCCCTCAAGGAGCCGGGGGGAGACCACAGTGGGGAGGGAGTGGGGTGCGCCTGTAGGATAGTGTCACCTCGAGGGCAGCGTTGGTAATGAGGGAAACCTCATAGGTCCGAGTCGTGGGACTAAGAGAAGGTAAGTGCTGCAGTGACCTTGGGTCAGGGGGCAGTGGCCATCCAGGTGCTCTGGGGCTTCCTGGATCTGCAGCCCGGGGTGGAGGTGAGGTGGTCGGAACTTCGGGACTCTTCTGGTGCCTCTGTGAAGGCAGGGGAGCTGCGGCAGCCTGTGGCCCTGGGTCTGCAGATGCGGGGCTCCTGTGCCCGCTCTCGAGGGGGACTGGAGTGGACGGCTTGGCTGGAGGTGGCCGTAGCATCCTCCTGGGTGGCCGCTGCCAGGAGGCACCTCTGGGCCGGAGGACGCACCCGGGCCTCTGCCCCTAACCAACCCTCGCGCCCACAGCCTCAGCCGTCCTGGCGGGCCGGCGTTGCCAAGCATCCTGACGGGCGTCCCCGGGGCTTTTTGCCAGCGAGGAGCGGAGTTTGGTGACAGCCGAGCCCTTTGGGCCGCCCGCCGCTGCACACCCAGGGGAGCATGTCCCCCCTCGGCGCTGCGTCTCAGAAAAAGTTTCTGTTCTTCGAGCAGCTGGGGAATCGCTCAGAAGCCTCTTGGCGCCCAATCAAGTCTGCGGTTCATGGAGGTTGCAGCCAAGTTGGACGGGAGTCGGCTCAGGGCCGGGGGGGAGCGGGCGCCCTCCTCCTGGGGCCCATCAGGCGGCGGCTCGTGTGCCCCACGACAGGCGGCCGAGGCCTCCGGGCGCCACTGGGACCGCGTCCCCCACTAACAACCACGCGTGGCTCCTCACAACAGCTCGGCTCGGGGAGTCAATTAGTCTCAACGAGCAATTACGGATCCTGCTTCGCACACCGGGCGCTGGTGCAGGAGGGGACCTGAGGTGGCTCGGGGGGGGTGTGTGTGTGCACCTTATTTATTTATAAATAAATAAAAATCTTTTTTTTTAAAGGTCTACTCTCTTAGCAGCTTTCAAATATAAAACATACTATTATCAACTGTGGCCATCATGCTGTGTGTTGCCTCCAGAACGCAAACTTTTTATTTTATTTTTTTTTGCAAACTTTTGATTGAATTATAAAATACATATAGAAAAGTACCAAATCTTAAGTGTATAGTTTTTTTTTTTAAGATTTATTTATTCACAAGAGACACAGAGAAAGAGAGAGGGAGGCAGAGACACAGGCAGAGGGAGAAGCAGGCTCCATGCCGGAAGCCCGACGTGGGACTCGATCCCGGGTCTCCAGGATCATGCTCCGGGCTGAAGGCAGGCGCTAAAACGCTGAGCCCCCTGGGCTGCCTTAAGTGTATAGTTTGATGAATTTTTATAAACTGCACAAACCCATGAGACCCACACTCAGTCGAGAACCCGACGTGGCTAGAACCGCACAGCCCCAGCACTCCCTCCCCCCACGGCCCCCAAAGGGAACCACGGTCTTCACCACCCACCACCCCAGACTGGTTTTGCCTTTTTCCTCTATTTATTTCAGTGGAATCACACAGAACACCCTCTTGTGTGCTTCATGTTTCACCCAAGATCGTCTCCTGATGCCGTGGGTGGCTGTCACCCATTAATTCTCCCGCCATGAGCACATCATGACTCCTCCACTCAGCTCTTGGTGCACACCTGTTTCTCCCTTTGGCCACTACAGTAGCTCCGCTCTGATAATTGTTATGCACGTCTTTGGAGGAGAACGAGCATGCATTTCTGTCGGGTCCACGCCCCAGGGCGGGATTGCTGGGTCATAGGTCTGCGTCTATTTAGCTTTAGCAGGTAGCAGTCTATCTTCCTTTCCTCCTTTTTTTACGTTTTATTTTTCTATGTATTTACTTATTTTAGAAAGAGCACGAGCGTGAATGGGGGGAGACGCAGAGGGAGAGAGAGAGACCCTCAAGCAGACTCCTAGCGGGGTGCGGAGCCCGACGTGGGGCTCGATCTCATGACCAGGAGGCCATGACTTGAGCCGAAATCAAGAGTCGGATCTCAAGTGGCTGAGCTGCCAGGCGGCTGACATCGGTCTTTCTGGACGGTCGCCGCAATGCCCAGTCCCCCCAGGAGCGTAGGGGGGTGCTCTCTGCTCTCCATCCCTGTGAGCACTCAGTGTTGCCGTCTGTCTTCATTGTTGCCGTCCTGGAAGACGTCGCACGTCGCGGTTTTGGTTTATGTCTCCCGATGACCACGACGCTGGGCTCTCCTTCGTGCCTGCTTGCCGTGGGGACGCGAGCCAGCGCTCTCTTGATCTTGGGTCTGGGAGAGCAGGACGGGGCTTCTGTGGGACCTGCACCCAAATGGCCCAGCTCAGCAGGACGCCATGCTCCGTTGCTGTGGAGACGGTGGACCAGGCCAACACCTCTGTCCCCAGCACCCCCGAAGCCTTTCCGTGTGGAATACGCGCGGTTGGCAACGCGACAAGCTCCTCTTCCGTCCGAGGAAACGTTGGATGAGGCCACGAGCTGCGCGGCCTTTGCTGTGCCAGACGTGGGGCCTCGCTCCTCACTCGGGGCAGCACACCCTGGCCGGGAGCTGGGGTGGGTCTTGCTCCTGCTCTCGGTGGCTCTGTCGTCGCACCCCGTGCATGCAGTGGGAGTGACCGCCACACTTCCTGCAGCACTGGGGGGGCCTGGGTGCTACCTCATTTGCCCCACGGGCGGGACAAGGCAGGGAGAGAATCCCACTTTGTTGAAGAGACTCATCATCCCGTGCTGAGCCACTGGAGACCCAGGACCTTGAACCTCCATCCACCTACATCCCTATGTCCCCCTCTTGAAGGAAACGGCTCAGCCTGGCGGCAGCGAGGGGAGGAAGCCTCCAGGGCAGGTGGGCCAAGCGTGCTTCTGTGGGAGGCTCACAGGTGGGCCCAACTGTTACGTGACTGTGCTACTTGCTCCTGGGGATGCTGGCCGTGGCGACCTCTATTCCGAGGACCGCTGAGTTTGCTCTGAACACAATTCTTTAAGAAAATATTCTTTTTGGCATAAAGCATCCTTTAGGATGATGACATGTGTCATTGTGGTCACTAGTTCATTTACTTATTTCATTCCTGTGGACGTGACGGGAATGTCTGTGTGTGGTTGGGTGCAGAAGCCTGCGCTCGGTGAGCAGACGGGGACCCCAGGCACAGGCAATGGGGGGACCTGTTTGGCCCCTGTTGCTTTGGTGTCGGCTTCCCCTACTGGCCACGCAGCACGGAGGCCACTTGGTCCTACGGTGGCCTGTGCAGGAGCCACCTCAGATCTCAGCTGCTTACTTTGGAAAATAGCCCAGCAGTGTTCCAGAAAGCTGAGCTGCGAACGCTCGGCACATGACCCAGCCAATCTGCTGCTGGGCGTTTGCCCAGGAGAAGCGGAGCCGTGGGTCCGCGTGGACACGTCCAGCAGCAGCCTTCTTCATAATGGTCCCAGGCTGACTGCGACCCAAGGTCTCGCCTGGATGGACACGTTGTGGGACGGCGCCCGGGGGGGTGGGGCGGAAACACAGGGACACGCACAGAGGAACGCAAGACGCCCCACGAGGGAGGAGCACCCGGGACGACGCTCGGCAGCCTCCACTTCTGGGATGCTCGAGGGGGACAATGCTCCACAGTTTAGAATGAATGAATGAATGAATGAATGAATGAGTAGATTTTATCACATGCCAAAAACAGTGAATAAAAGCGTGGCCGTCACTCCCACTCCTGCTGCTTGTGCTTTGGGCGTTGTCGTGTCCAAGAAATCCCTGCCGAGACCGATGTCACGGGGTCGTCCTTGGTGTTTATGGTTTCAAGTCCTGGGTTTAAATCTTTTTTTTTTTTAAAGGTTTTATTTTTTTTAATTTTTATTATTTTTAAAAGATTTTATTTATTTATTCATGAGAGACACAGAGAGAGAGAGAGGCAGAGACACAGGCAGAGGGAGAAGCAGGCTCCATGCAGGGAGCCCGATGTGAGACTTGATCCCGGGACTCCAGGATCGTGCCCTGGGCCAAAGGCAGACGCTCACCCGTTTAGCCACCCAGGTGTCCCTAAATCTTTGATCCACTTCGAGCTTGTGTGTGTGTGTGTGTGTAAGACGGGAGTGCAATTTCATTCTTTTGCACGTGGATCTTGTTTTCCAAGACCATGAGTTAAGAGGCTGCTCCCCCCCGGTCGTCCCGGTGCCTCTCTCGCGGTCGCCCGCTTCCCATGAGCCGGCTTCCAGGGTCTCACTGTCCTGGTCTGCATGTCGGCCAGGACCACGCTGTTTTAATTACTGTCGGTTTGTCATTTAGTTTGAAGTCACGATGCGTGACGCCTCCAGCTTTACTCTTCTTTCTCAAGATTGCTTTAGCTACTCGGGGTCTTTCACGGGCCCACATGATTTTAGGATTTTCCTGAGACTTATGCCAGACAAAGACGCTCAGAAGAGAAAGCTGCAGGCCAAGCTCCCTAATGAGCACAGGTGGGAAAGTCGTCAGCAAAACACTCTCAAACCAAACCCAGGAGCACGTTCACCGCTTCATACACCACGTCGGGGGGGATGGATCAGGATGTGGACACCAGTGGATGTCAGGCAGCCCCGTAACAAGGGGACGGGGGTAAAAATCCTCGGCAAAGCCACCTGCCATCATCCAGCCCCCGGGACTGTGTCACGAGTGTGCTGAGGATGGGACAAGCACAGCCAACCCCAGGCCCGGCGAGAGCCCAGCCCGCCCACGGCTCCCCCACCCGCCTCTGTGAGCTCGGCCGCGCCAGCACGAGGGGTGAGAGGCGGCTCTGCATCAACCGACTGCGATGCTCCCAGGTTTTTATTCACTGTTATTGGCATGTGACAAAATTCATCATTCATTCATTCATTCATTCATTCATTTCTAAACTGTGGAGCCTTGTCCCCCTTGAACATCCCAGAAGTGGAGGCTGCCGCCCGTCGGCCCGGGTGCTCCTCTGCCTCCGCGGGCGTTTTGCGTTCCTCCGTGTGTGTGTCCCTGAGTGTTTCCGCCTCTTTCTGGGCACCGTCCCACAACGTGTTCCTCCAGGTGAGTGGGACGATATCACACAGCAAGTTTTCTAAATTTTTTTTGAGAAATTGAATTCTAGGGATCCCTGGGTGGCGCAGCGGTTTGGCGCCTGCCTTTGGCCCAGGGCGCGATCCTGGAGACCCGGGATCGAATCCCACGTCGGGTTCCCGGTGCATGGAGCCTGCTTCTCCCTCTGCCTGTGTCTCTGCCTCTCTCTCTTTTTCTCTCTTTGACTATCATAAATAAATAAAAAATAAATAAAAAAAAGAAATTGAATTCTAGGGCAGCCTGGGGGGCTCAGCGGTTTAGTGCCGCTGCCTTCAGCCCAGGGCGTGATCCTGGGGTACCGGGATCGAGTCCCGCATCAGGGGGACTCTGCATGGAGCCTGTTTCTCCCTTGGCCCGTGTCTCTGCCTCTCTCGATGTGTCTCTCGTGAATAAATAAATAAAATCTTTAAATAAAAATACTAAAGACACAGACACAGCCAAGTGTCATCAACAGAGAACTGGATAGAGGAGGTTGGTGAGTGTCCACACATGTCCAGTCCCGCCGTAGGCGGCAGCGTGGGGGGACCTGGAGGACATGCTGCTAGGGGACGTGAGCCAGACCCCGAAGGCTGGATGCTGGACGACTGCGCTCACCCGCGGGGCCCACCAGGGCTGCACGACACGTCACGTGCACTGTGTTGTCGCGTGCCCTTCGCGTCCCCCGGCTCCAAGGCTCCTGAATGTGGGGGGGGACCCTTCCCATTCCGCCGCAGCCAGTCCTGCTCGTCCGACCAGCCGTCCCGTGTCCATGGGGCTGGGGCCGTGCTCCGTCCGCCGCGCGAGGCCGTAAGCACGGAGGCTCAGGTGAGCGTGGTCAGCTGGAGGCCACGACCCAGACACCTCAGGAACCACACCGCGGTTAACGGCGAGACTGGGTTATATGCCAGGATTACAATGAGTGCTTTTAAAAGTCGACATTTTATTTTATTTTCATTTTTTGCCTTATCTTTTTAAAAAAGATTTATTTATTTATTTATTCATGAGAGACACAGAGAGGGAGAGAGAGAGGCAGAGACCCAGGCAGAGGGAGAAGCAGGCTCCACGCAGGGAGCCCGACGCAGAACTCGATCCCGGGACCCCAGGATCAGGCCCCGGGGTGAAGGTGGCACTAAAGCCCTGAGCCCCCTGGGCTGCCTGGAGAAAGGAATTTTAAAAGGTTAAGCAGCAGGAGGAGCGTGGGCATGAATCCAGCTGACCTTTTCCTGGGGGGAGGCCCGCGCCGGCTGAGCGAAGCGCGCTCCCCTCCGACTCACCCTGAGGACCGCCGAGGGTGACACAAAGCACCCAGGAGTGGAGGAAGCCGACTACTGTGCACAGGGGACAGGCTGGCCCTCTGGGGATGCTTACACTAGCTGACACACCACCCGAGCCCAGCCGCTGGCCGTGGGGGGCCGCCCGGTGAGAGGGCATCTGCGGGGGCCCCAGCACCCAGCCCACGGGGAGCTGCCCTCAGGCCCACGCGGCCACGACCCGGAGGGAGCTCGCCGGTGGGGCCTGGCGCACACGCAGCTGTGGGCACAAGTGTGCACGGCGGGCGAGGGCAGAGTGTGCACAGGCCGGGGAGGTGTCTCTGGAGAGTGGCCGGGACGGGGCAGGCCGGGCCGCGCTCAGGATCATGGGCAGGGGACCCGGGTGACAGACTGGTCCTGGGGCCCACTCGGCACCCTCTCTGGGTTCAGTCACGATGGTGCGGCCCACCCCAGCCCCGCTGACACCCACTGACTCCTGCAGCTACCACGCGGCCCCCGGCGGGGACACAGCTGTCCCTTGTCCTGCTGTTTCCGGGACCCCCACCTTTGACGTCCCGCAGGTTTGTACACATCTCACCATCGTTGGTTCTCTGTGTGCTCGGCGTTCGGTGACCATTGTTGACTCTCCACGTTTCTTTCGTTTACCAGTTCTGGAATATTCTCAACCATAGTCCGATCAAATATGGCTCCACGGCGGGCCGAGCCTTGTCTGCAAAGGGCCGGTGGTACATTGTCGCCTCGCGGAGCCCTCTGCGCAGCCCTCCCTGAGGCACCGCGGTCAGCTTCCTGTCGCTGGGCCTCCGTCTGCATGTTCTGGATTTTTATACATCATACTTTCCCCTTTTAACCCGATTCCTTTAGAGCACCTGCACCGTTGCCTGCGGAACAGCCCGTTCCCCTTGCTGCTGACACCGCGGCCGTGCACAGCTTGCCCGCCTCTGGTGGACCCCGGTGTTGCCCCCCCCCCCCGGGGGGCTGCCACAGAGGAAGCCGCCGTGAACACACACTTATGGGGTCTGAAAGGACGTAAACCCTAAGAGTGAGGGTGTGTGGGGGTGTGTAGCGTCTCAGGAGCTCCCACCCTGTTCTCAGAGTTCGCTAGGCCACATGCCCTCCCGCCGAGACACGTGATTTGAAATCATCTTCTCTCAGACTTGTATCCGCCCTGTTGTAACTGCGCCTTCCGAAGAGCAGAAGATTTAAATTCTGTCGAAGGCCACTCGATGATTTTTTTTCTTTCATGGATTTTGGTTTTGCTTTTATATCTAAGAAATTTCTACCCAAACCAAGGTAAGAAAGATTCCCTTGGATATTCTCCTCTGGGAGGTATGGTCTTAGGCGGGTTGATGAGGGAATCGGTATATACGGTGTGAGGTAGGGATCAAGGCCTATTTTGGGGAATCGAGATACCTAATTTTTCCAGCACTATTTGCTGAAAAGACTAATCCTTTTCCACTAAATTTCTTTGGATTTTTGTCAAACTCAGCTGTCTTTATATGGTGGCTCCATTCCTGTAGTCTCTCTTCTCCGATCCGCGGGTCTATTTGTCTATCTTGATGCTGATCCTATGCTGACTTATTACGGTGGCTTTGTAATAAAACCTGAAGTCAGGCCGTGTTCGTTTTCCAAATCCATGGCTCTTTTTCAAGTTGCTTTGAGAATTCTAGTCCTTAGCATCAGATTGGTAAGATTTCTAAGAGAAACCTGCTTAGGTTCCGACTGAGAGTGTGCGGAACCCACAGATCGGGGGGATTCACATCTTAACAACCGTGAGTGTTTCAACCAGTGGTTTGCATCCCATTTTTTTTTAGGTCTTTAATGTTCTCAGCAAAGTTTTGTAGTTTTGAGTCTGCAGTTCTTGCACATTTTTGTAAGATTTACACTTAGCTATGTTATGTTTTCTGATAGTACTGGGAATGGCATTTGAAAAAACATTTCAGTTTTTTGGTTACTGCTCTGTAGAAACACAACTTTTTTTTTAAAGATTTTATTTATTTATTCATGATAGAGAGAGAGAGAGAGACAGAGACACAGGCAGAGGGAGAAGCAGGCTCCCTGCTGGGAGCCTGACGTGGGACTCGATCTTGGAACCCTGGGATCACGCCCTGGGCCAAAGGCAGGCGCTAAACCGCTGAGCCACCCGGGGATCCCCCTACAACTGGTTTTGAATGGTAAGCTGTACTGTAGGCGCCGTGAGTTTGCCCTTCGCTCATCATGCCAGCTACAAGTAAGGACAGCCGCAGGGGCATCTGTGGGGCAAACCCCTGCCTTCTGGGCTTGCACTCAGCAGGGTCCAGTCCATCTGTCCAGTTTCTGGAGCTCTGTTGCTACTGTCCTCTCTGTCACTGTCCCAATCCTGTGGGTTCCTTTATCATCCTTCTACTGGAATTTGAGGAGGGAGCATGTGGTGCTCAATCCACTATCTTTAACCAAACACTGTTCTCACCAGGGGGGTGGGTGGGGGGACAGAGGGGGCCTGGGTGGGCTGAGGCTGGTCTGAGGGGCTGCTGGGGACAGGAGGGGACAGAGGAGGCCCTGGGTGCACTGGGGCTGTCCGAGGGACTGATGGGGACAGGGGGACAGAGGAGGCCCTGGCTGGGCTGGGGCTGGTCAGAGGGACTGATGGGGACAGGGGGACAGAGGAGGCCCTGGCTGGGCTGGGGCTGGTCCGAGGGACTGATGGGGATGGGGGGACAGAGGAGGCCCTGGCTGGGCTGGAGCTGGTCCAAGGCCTGCTGGGGACAGGGGAGCACAGAGGGGGCCCTGGGTGGGCTGGGCTGGTCCGAGGGCTGCTGGGGACAGGGTATCCCAGGCCACAGGAGTTCTGACTCCTCATCCGCTGGTCGGGCGAGGGGCGGCCGAGGGGTGGCCATGGGGCAGGTGTGGCTCAGCACTCAGGCCTGGGCTCAGGCCCCCCACTGCCCCTCCGCCAGCAGCAGGGCCTCTTCCTTCTGTGCCACGGTGGCTCCCAGCCCCTTGGTGCGCCCACTGTCCTCCGAGGTCTGAGGAAGCAGAACCCAGGCAGGTGCCCTGAGGCGGACAGCGGAGGCCAGGCTGGCCCAGACGCTGGGGGGCTGAGTGGATGCTCCCTGTGGCTGCCGTGGGCCCGCTCCCGCCCTCCTGGCCAGCTGCTCCATCCCTGCACCAGGCACGTGTGGACAAAGCACATGTCACTGGGCTGCAGGCCACCTCAGTCCCCGGGGGCAGGTGCAGGGAACCGTGTCCACAGGATGTGGGGGCCCGGGCAGCCAGGGAGGGGGAGGGGGTGTCTGTCTGTGTGAGCCCCACGGAGAGTCAGGCTTGTAGGAGGGGTCGGGGCAGAGGGGACTGTCTCCTCCTGTGTCCTTGGGTGGGGCTGGTGCTGGCCTGAGCCCGTGGGGGAAGCCCTGGGGATCGGGGGAGGGGGATGCCGTGGGGTCAGGACCCAGGAGGGTGCCGATGAAGGCTGGGGACCTGGGGAGGATTGGGCGGCACGGACTTGACAGGGGTGGGGGGTGGGGAGACCCGGGGGTCCCCACAGGGGTCCTGCTCGGTGACAGCGTGGAGGGGACAGAGACACAGCCCTGTGGGGCTGGCGATGTGCGGTGAGCAGGGTGATGTGGGCCGTGTGTCCCCCTGGGGCAGCAGTCATCACGCTGGGGGTCAGGATGGCCTCAGGGCCTGGAGCCGGGAGGGGGTCCCGCTGCCTCAGGGTGTGGGGGGAGGGGGTGGGATGACAATGTGCTCAGAGTCCAGCGGGGGGAGGGGGTGTGGGGCGGGGGGCAGACGGGCTGCTCCTGCTCCTGCAGGTCGGAGCTGCGGGCGGGGGCTGGGGGCGCCTCGGGGCTGGGTCCATGGGTGCAGGGGGTGCCCCTCCCTGGCAGGGCCTGCTCTTGGCCTTCCTGCCCGGGGACTGTTCTCTCTGCTGCCACCTTCCCCCCCGTGTCCCACCTGCTGACAGACCCAGCGGACCATCCTGTCCTCACCCGGCGCCCTCCGGGGCCTCCCCCTACCCAGCTGCGGGGCAGCCTGGGGCTTGCACCCTCCGTGCTCCCTTCGGGGGGCCCCTCACGGCTCCCCCGGCTCTTCACCCCGTGGGCCGGGCGGCCTCTCCCTGGAGCTCCCCAGGAGCCTGGGCGGCCCTGAGCCCGGGGAGCTGCCCACAGGCCTGCCTGTCGGGGTGGAGGCTGCGGAGCGCCAGCCCCTGGGCCTGCCCGGGCGCCCCCCCCGCCCCCGCCCGCGGAGGACAAGCCCAGTCAGAGCTCCCAGGGCTCCCCGAGCTCCCCCCAGGCCCCCCGCCGCCCCCTCCCCGCTCTGGGGCTTCTTGGGGTCTTGGGTTTGGGGCGTCTGCCCAGCAGCCCCAGCTGCTCCACGGTCATGCCCTCCCCGGTGGGCACTGGTCGCCCGACTGGCCCCCAACTTGTTCCCGGTGCTCGGGGGTCTCCCTGGCCGCTGGCAGCTGCCGTGTAAAGTCGCTTCCACCTCTGCGGGAGGACGTGGGTCATGCTTGTCCTGGCCTTGCACACGGCGCCTTGTGGTCTGGGGGTGCCCCGTGTGCGGACTTGGGGGCCCGGCAGTGCCCACCACTCGGCGCTTCATGGGCAAACCAGGGAGCCGGTAGTGTTTTTACCGTGTTTTTTAAAGCCACCACGTTACAGAGGTTTACTTGGAAGTGACATCCGTGTGGAAGGGGCGGTGCGGGGACGCAGACTCACGGGCTCTCTGGGGGCGCTGGCTCTGTCCCGCAGAGCCCCGAGGCCCCGACCAGGAGCGGCGACGACGGGTCGGTCGGGCAGGAGCGTCTGCGGGGGAGGCTGTGCCACGGTCCCGGCCCCGGGCCTAGGCGGGTGCCCCCTGCCCCCTGCAGCCTGGCTGTCCTGCCCGTCCTGCCCCCACCAGCTCCCCACCGTGGCGCCACCCCCTGCCCCCTGGGGCTCCTGGCTGCCGGGTGCCTGGACACCGAGCTGGAGGCGGGCCGGTCGGACACGGGGTGTGCTCCGAGGATGAAGCATGGTGTCCCCAACTGCACAAGAGGAGCACTCGGTCCCCAACCTCGCTGGCAGGGTTGACCGTTATTACTGGATGTCCTGCATCGGCGCCTGGAGACTCCTGAGCCGCGCCCCGGCTGCCTCTGCGGCACAGGCAGGGCTGGGTCACCCTGGGGGCTGCGGTGTCCCCGCCGTCCCCCGGCTGGGTTGGGGTGCGCCCTGAAGCCCTGGCGCCCATCATCTCAGGAGAGCAGGTGCGGGCCCCTCTGGGGAGCCCCTGCCCATCCAGGTCCCCGCTGGTGATGACATGGGTGTGGGAGCCGGGTCCACGGAGCTCGGACAGACGGCTGGAGGGGGCAGGAGGGGCTGGGGGTGCGGGTCCCTGGCGGCAGCACCCCAGTGTCTGGGTCCGTGTGGAGCGGCGATGCTCCCCTGAGGAGCCGGGGTGCTGGTGGCAGGCAGACAGTTCCGGGGTTCACGTGGGAATATCCCCCATGCCCGGTGGGGGTCGTGGTGCCGCAGCCGCCGACCAGGCTGTGGGGGTCTGCTAGACGGGAGCGGGGGTTGGCGCTGCTTGGGGCCTCAGCAAGGAGGTGGGGCCAGGACTGCGTCCTGGCCACCCTGTGCCCACCCGGGGTCGGGGAGCGGGTGTCCCCTCCTGCAGCCACGGGGGTGTGGGCCCGCTGGAGGCAGCGGCGATGAAGTGGCCCAGGATGAGACCCTGTGTGGCGCCCGGGAGGGCAGGGGGCAGGGGCTCCACACAGGGTGCCGCTCGGGGCACCCGGGGCCATGAGCCGGGTCGGGTTGGTCACCCTGCGTGCTGTCCCGGGCACGTCCCGCTCAGATGCGCGCCAGGGACGGCGCCTTGGGCCCTCACTTCGGGGCCACTCAGGACGGAAGCTGGGTCCGGCGCGGCCCAGGCGCGGGGGTCGGGGAGGCCCCTAGGACCGGGCACCCAGGGCCCAGGCCGCCCTCCCGGCCGCCTTGCGCAGCGCGTCCTTCACCTCCCGGTTCCGCAGGCAGTAGATGATGGGGTTGAGCAGCGGCGTGAGCACCGTGTAGACCACGGACACCAGCTTGTTGAAGTCGAAGGCGTAGATGGCGCGGGGCCGGGCGTAGATGAAGAGCGAGGCCGAGTAGAAGACGAGCACCACGGCCAGGTGCGCGGCGCAGGTGGAGAAGGCCTTGCGGCGGCCGGCGGCGGAGCGGGCTCGCAGCACGGCGCTCACGATGGCGCCGTAGGACAGCACGGTGAGCAGCAGCGGGCCCAGCAGCACCAGCAGCGCCAGGAGGAAGTCCACGAGCTCGGCCCGCGACATGTCGGAGCACGCCAGGTTCAGCAGCGGGGACACGTCGCAGAAGAAGTGGTTCATGACGTTGGGGCCGCAGTAGCCCAGGCGCGAGATGAAGAAGACCTTCCCCAGCGACACGCTGAAGCCCGAGAGCCACGAGCCGGCGGCCAGCAGGCGGCAGAGGCGGCCGCTCATCACGGCCGGGTAGCGCAGCGGGCGGCAGATGGCCACGTAGCGGTCGTAGGCCATGACGCCCAGGAGCGCGCACTCGGTGCAGGCCAGCGCCAGGAAGAAGTACAGCTGCGCCATGCAGCCCGCGAACGAGATGCGCCGGAAGCGCGGCGCCGCCAGGCCCAGCAGCATCTTGGGCTCCGTGACCGACACGTACCACAGCTCCAGGAAGGACAGGTGGCCCAGGAAGACGTACATGGGCTTGTGCAGCGCGGGGCTGACGCGGATCACCGCCACGATGAGCGCGTTCTCCGTGACCGTGAGCGCGTAGGCCAGCGAGAAGAGCGCCAGCAGGCCCGCGTGGAAGCCCGCCGGGCCCGGGAAGCCCACCAGGATGAACTCCGTCACCTCGGAGCCGTTGTCCGGGGCGCACATGGCGGCACCTGGGGGCGGAGGCAGCGGCTGGGGTGCCGGCCGGGGTGTGGGAGCCGCTGCCCCGACCCGGTCCGCCTCCCCCAGGCTGGCCCCCGGGAGCGCCTGCGTCCTCGCGTTCCCCAGGGGCCGGGTGGGAGGTGGGGACGTGGAGGGGAGGGGGCCGTGCGGGGCTCACGAGGACGCCTCACATGCCCGGCCCGGGCTGCACAGGGTCAGGGAGGCTGCGGCCACCGTCCCCCAGGTTGGGTGGGCGTCTCGTGGGTCTGGGGGTGAGGGAGCGGCCTGGGGGGATGGGGAAGGGCTGCGCCCCGAGCGGGGCTCCTGGTCTGTCCTCGAGGTGACCACCTGCAGGTGACCTGCCGACATGCACGGCCCCAGGAGGGCGGCGGCCACGCGGGTCACGGCCACCCACGGGGCACCTGTTCCCTGGGAGGATTCGGGGTCCGGGAGGTGCAGGGATGCAGGAGGCCCACCCTGGTCACCCCGTCCGGGTCCCAGGGCTGAGGCCCCTCCACGGGCCCTGGGGGTCCAGCCTCCACCCCACCCCACGACCAGCTGCCGTCTGGTTGTGCACTGAGGCGGCCACAGGGTGCGGGGACCTCAGTGACCCCGGCCCCTGCAGCGCCGCCACGAGGACTGTGGTCAGAGGGCCCACAGGGCCGCTCCCCCAAACGGAAGTCGGCTCCCGTCACCCCCACCTTGCGCGGCCCTGGGTCCCCCTTGGGGTTCCCCACGATGTGGCTGAGCCCTGTCCCGGGGCCCCCGCAGGCTGCGGCTGTGTGCACGTCTCCTAAACCCGTTGTAAAGGCAGCGAAGTCCGTCCCGGGGTTGGGGTCACAGCTCCTTACCTGCACCCCGAGCCTCACGGCCCGAGCAGACCCGTGTGGACGTGGAGGGCATGGGCAGGGGCTCGCGGGATGAACCCCCAGGCGGCTGCTCGGGTTCTTCTGCATCCCGCCCCGCGGGCCTCGGGGGCTGAGCTCAGCCGAGCGGCTGGGGGAGCTGCCTGCCCTGGTGCAGGAGGTGCCCGGGCCCAGCTGCCACACCCCTTTCCGGGGGCCTCTGAGCCCAGACCCTGGCAGGGTGGCTGCCCCGGCCCTGGGCCCGCTCCTGTCCCTTGTCGGCCTCCTGCCTCCTCGGGAGCCTCGGGACTCCCCGGCCTCGACCCCTCACGCCGCCCAGGGCCCGCCTCACGCAAGAACACGCGGTTTTCACCCTGCAAAGATTTCACGGGGCCGTGGAGTCCGGAGCCCTGGGGGGGGTGGCGGCTGCAGATGGACCCCCCCCCCCGCCCGCTGCCTGGGACGGGACGACGGGACGACGGGACAACGGGACGACAGGACGCCCGCCCTCTCAGTGCCTCATGCCCCTCGGCCGCCCCGTGGCGATGCTGCCACACCCACTCGAGGGGCTGTGCGGCCCGGCGGGTGCTGCTGGCCATGTGGCTGGAGGGGGCCTGGTCGGACCTCGCTGGGGTCAGCGCCCTGAAGCAGGGACCCGGTAACAGCACCTGCAGGGGGTGACCGCGGGACTGTCCGCTCCGATGTGCCCCCACGAGCCGCTGGACGCAGAACCAAGCTCCACCGGGTCCAGGGTTATCTCCGGGCGGAGTGTGACCGCGCTGGGCGGCTGGGGGGACGGGATTTCCTCGGGAGCCTGCACCCCACGGACACGAGCAGACAGATGGGACGGCCCCGGCTCCACGGTGACGCTCCCACGCCTGTGTCCCGAGCTTCGCCGGGTGCAGAGTCACGTCCCCTGCCCCCCATGCGGATCCTGCCCACGCCGCCGGCCCTGGTGGTGCTCAGCAGCCACGGACCCTGACCTACCGGCCCCGATGTGGGTTCCCATGCGGACTCCGGGCACCTGCATGTCCGCGTGCCCCCAGCGCGCACACACACACACACACACACGCGTGCGCGGGTGCCCTGCACTCTCTGCCGGCCCCGGGACAGATGCCAACCCCCCACCAAGCCTCAGGAGCCTCACGCTGTGTCGCAGAGACGCCTGCACAATCGGCTCCTGACGCGGAGCTGAGCCCCCAAACCACAGACACCCGACCCCTCGCGGGACGGACACGTGCAGCAGCAGGTCCCAGACAAGCCTGCGGCCCTCGTCCCATGTGGTGCACGCAGGACACCCCCACCAGGGGCTCACACGGGCCCAGGTGGACGCGGGCGCGAGCACCCGTCGGCTCCCACCTGTGCAGACGCAGCCCCCCCCCGGCTCTCAAGCCCCAGCCCTGAGCCCTCACCTGCGGACGGGCTCCGCCGCTGCTCCCTGGCCTCTCCGCAGGACTCAGGGCCACCGGGGCGGGGACTTAGCGGACGTGGTTCAGTTCCTGGCCCTCAGCGCCGATGGGGGCGACCGCGGGCTCTGAGGGCCACGTCCTGCCCTCGGCGGGGGCCCCCTGAATGCCCCCCGCCCTGGCGGCCGCATGCCCGGGGACCCCACACCCAGGACAGAGCTTGGAAGATAGAAAACCAGAGGAGCCTGTGTGCTAAGGTCCTGCCAGGGACGCCGACGGACGCCGCTGCCTCCTCCCCGCCCGCCTTGCCCAGGAGCAGGCGTCCGGCTTGGGGGAAGCACGAGAGGCCCCACCTGCTCAGGGGGCCCGGGTCAGCCCCGGAGCCCACACCCTGCCCGGCCGCCCGTGGGTTCCTAGGGGCAGCCGCGCGGCGAGGAACGAGGGGAGCTCACCTCCGTGCCGGCAGCTCCTCCGTGGGCAGAGCTCGGGCGGGAGGGGAGGCAGGGCAGTAGCTGTGCGGCGGCCGGGAGTGAGCTCCTGCCCCCGCCGCCGTCCCAGGGGCCGTCCCACGGCACCCGCGGCTCCGCCCGGGGAGCCCCTCAGGCCCCTGCTCGGGGACCCACCGCCCCCGGGACCTGCCGCCTCGGCCAGCGTGGAAACGTGTCCCTCTCCGCCATCCTCGTGGGCACACGGCAGCTGTGACCCGGTGGGGGGACGTGGGTACAGGCGGCACCCCTACCCTGCCGCAGCTGCTTGGGGTCGCAGAGGGGCCCCGGGAGCAATGTGCGCCCCCACCCCCGAGCAGCACTGTGGGCTAGACCCTGCTCTCCCGAGTGGGCTCCACGCTGCGTCCCCTGGGCCTGGGCTGAGGCCCTGGTCCTGCCCCGTGGCCACCTGCCTCCCTATGTCCAGTGGGTCCCTGCGGGGCCACACGAGGTGGACAGAGAAGCCCCTTCGCCGGCTGTGAAGAGGCCTGGGAGGTGAGAGGAAGGTGTCCAGGACCCCACACGGGGCAACGGGCTCCCCTGCCTCGTGGGGTCCAGTGTCCGCCCACTTGTGGAGTCGGTCCCTGTGCCGTCAGGGAAGGAGCCCTGCGGCCCCGGGCACAGCCCACCCGCCTCCCAGATGCAGGGTCCTGGCCCCCTGCACCCAGATGTCCGGGGCGCCCGAGTGGGCACAGGTCGCCTGTGTTCCTGGGCCCCAGGGTCGTTCTGCGGCCGTCGAGGTGACTCGTTCACACTCAGCTGAGCTGGGCTCTGGCCTCTGGGTCCTGCCCCCAGCGGTCAGGGTCCTGGGGGGCTGCAGGGAACAGGCTGGGGGGTCCTGGGGGGCTGCAGGGAACAGGCTGGGGGTCCTGGGGGGCTGCAGGGAACAAGCTGGGGGTGGCGGGTGCTTAGGCCAGCGGGTGCTGGAACCAGGCGGACTTGGAGCAGGGACAGCATCCCGGGAGAGCAGGCCAGGGGCGGCCGGGGAGGGGGTGCGGGCCCCAGGTGCGATCGGCAGACTTGGGGGGCGGGGTGGTCAGGGGCTGCTTCTGGATGTAGATTTAGGGACGGGGGCTGTCAGGGCGTGGACGTGAGTCCGCCCCCCGCCTCCCTGGGCCTCACTGCGGGGGGCATGTGGGCTCCGTGGGGCGCGAGGCTGGGCCTCACCCCTCCCCCACCTTCAGGAGCCTGGCACCACGGCCCCCCGCTGGCGGCTCCCGAAGGCCATGTCCCCCCCCCCGTGGACCGTGTCCCACCCAGGCTATGGCCTCCCCCCCCAGGGCTGCTGGGCTCCTGCTGGGTTGCTGATTGCCGCGGTGGGGGGGGGTTGGAGATTTTCTTCAGGGGAGCCTCACATCCGAGGTGGGGCCTCCGCCCTGACTGCAGGATGCGGAGATCCGGGTCCTTCCTGCCCAATCCTCGGGTCACCCGCGGCCCCCGGCCCACCTCAGGGGTGCCCAGCACCTGCCCCACCCCGCCCCCCATGGTCAGCGTCCACCCCGTCCCTGCAGGGCCCCC
This sequence comes from Nyctereutes procyonoides, assembly GCF_905146905.1. Taxonomy (NCBI): domain Eukaryota; kingdom Metazoa; phylum Chordata; class Mammalia; order Carnivora; family Canidae; genus Nyctereutes; species Nyctereutes procyonoides. Next base: position 33,516,631 of record NW_026575133.1, read on the forward strand.
CGGCTGTCCCCGGCCTCCCCCAGACAGGCTTCTTCTTGGACCAGAGCCGAGGGGCAGGGCCTCAGGGGCTCGCCCTCCTGCTCCCCCTGCACAGGCCTCACCTCTAGCTGCCGGGCCTGGGGGTTCCCCTGCTGCACCCCCCTCCCCGCCATGGGGGCTCCACCTCCTTTCTGCCTTTCCCGGCTGAGCAGGGACACTGGCCACAGCCTCCTGTCCCCGAGATGGAGGCGAGGAAGGTCCAGCCCTGGGGCCGCACTTGCACCCTCCCCCCTCCCCTCTCCCGTGGCAGCCTGGGGCACCCTCACCCCACGACCCCCGCAGGCTCCTGCCGCCTGTGCCAGGCCTGTGGGGAGCAGAGTCCCCTCCTGGCCGAGCTCTTCTGTCCCCGCGGCTGGCGGCGCTGAGACCCGCATGGGCCCGATCCGCTGACCGCCGCCGCCCAGGCAGGTCCCTGTGAATTTTAGAGTCGCTTTGTCAGGTCAGGGCTCCCCCCTTCAGCGGTTAATTTGGGGAAATGTTACGTCTTTGCAAGACCAAGGCTGCTGACCCATGAACTCGGCGTATTTTTCTTCCTTCCTTAGACTTTGCTGAGGTCCCTGTGTGGAGCCTGCCTCTCCCTCTGCCTGGGTCTCTGCCTCTCTTTGTGTCTCTCGCGAATAAATAAATAAGATCTTAAAAACCGCGCAGCATTATTGAGGTACAAATGACGACAGTTAATGACACACGCTGGGGGTGTACGGCCCAGGGGGCTTCGGCCCCTGCATGCACCCTGACACCCTTACGTGGCGAGCAGGATGTGCGTTTCCGAGCCCCCGAGGCCTCCTCCTTCCTGCCCCTCCCGCGCCCCCCTCTCCGCGGCCACTGACCTGCTTTCCGCCACCACAGGTTCGTGTGCTTGTCCTAGAAACGTGTGCGTGCGGCGGCAGTGAGGACGGCACGGGCACGCGGGGAGCCCTCGCCAAGCTGCCCGAGCTCCTGCCCGGACTCCCGCGCCCCCGCCCGCGCCAGCTTGTGGGTGGCCACGGGGCTCGTCCAGGGATGCCCTGGGCGGGCATGGGGTGGTTTACTGTGGTCCCTGACTGCGGCCTGCAGCGCCGTTTCAGATCCCACCGGTTGTGCACGTCCTCACTCGTGTGTCCGCGTGACTCTCGGTGTCATCATGTGTGCACCCTCAGGTGAGCACCCGGGGATCTTGTGTCTCCCTGGTGCCGCCCTGCAGTCCCCCCTCCGGCCCACACCCCTACCCCAGGCTCTCTGCTCTTAACTCAGAAACGTCATACAAGTGGGCCCATGCAGCACGGGCCCTTTTGAGGTGCCTTTACATCCAGCCGACTTTCCTTGGGGTTCACCCAACTTGGGGGCCAACAGCTACGCCACGTTTCACGGCTCTGGGGTCGATGCCCGACACTGCAGTGGCCGCGTCAGGTGGCGAGTCTGCTTGGCAGGTCGGAGGGAACGGCCGTGTGTCCTGCCACTGGACACGCAGGAGTGACTTAGTTTCTTGACTTCTTGCCGGCACCCGAGGTGACCACTAATTTTTATTTTTATTTTTTAAATTTTTTTTTTAAAAATTTATTTATGATACAGAGAGAGAGAGAGGCAGAGACACAGGAGGAGGGAGAAGCAGGCTCCATGCCAGGAGCCTGACGTGGGACTCGATCCCAGGACTCCAGGATTGCACCCTGGGCCGAAGGCAGGCGCCAAACCGCTGAGCCACCCAGGGATCCCCCTGACCACTAATTTTTTTTTTCTGACCACTAATTTTTAAAAGAGCTGTTCTGGTGGTTCCGTGGTAATACTTGTTGTGTTTTCAGTTTGCACGTACTTAACGGCTAACGAAGCAGAGCATCTTCTCATGTCCTCATATGACCCGTCTGTATGTCCTCTTTGGTGAAATGACTACACGTTCCCATTTTCTAATTGAATGTTTTTTCATGTTGAGTTTTTAGAGTTTAAAAAAAAATACTTGAATGCAAGTCTTGCGTCGAATATGTGATTTGGAAATATTTTCTCCTAGTGTATAAGTATTTTCACAATACTCTCGCAAAGCCACGATTTTTAATTTTTACAAGGTCCGCTTTAACTTTTTGTAGAATTTTGCTTTTGATGTCAAATTAAGAATGTCATTTTTTTTCTAGAGGTTTTATAGTTAGGCCCATCATTAAAAAAATATATTTTATTTATTCATGAGAGACAGAGAGAGAGGCAGAGACACAGGCAGAGGGAGAAGCAGGCTCTTGGGGAGGGAGCCTGACGTGGGACTCGATCCTGGACCCCCAAGATCACGCCCTGAGCAGAAGGGAGATGCTCAATAGCTGAGCTCCCCAGGGGCCCCCCATTATTATTTTTGAATCAGTTTTTGTGTAAGAGCTGAGGGTTAGGTTGAGTTCATTTCTTTGAAGAAATTATAAATTATATTGATTTTTTTTATTGAGGGCTCCATCTGTTCATTGTTACTGTAGAAATGCATCTGATTTTTGTGTTTAATCTTCTGTCCTATGATCTTATTGAATCCACTTTTTACTTCTTGGACTTTTCTTTTTGTAGACTTCTTGGGATTTTATGCATGAATAATTATGTCATCTGTAAATAGAGATATTTGTTATTTCTTTCTTTCTGATATGTATACTTTTAGTTCTTTCTCTTGCCTTGTTGTGCTGGCTGGAACTTCCCGGGCTATGTTGAGTGCGGGTGGTGGGAGTGGGCCTCGCCGCACTATTCCCGATCATAGGAGAGGACGCTCAGCCTTTCATCAGAGGTGAAATGCTGAAACATTTCATCAAAGGTGAAATCAGAGGCCTTTCATCAGAGGTGATGATGAAACATCATCATCAGAAAGGATGATGTTAATTGCAGAGGATTTTGGTAGATTCCTAGTTTTCTGAGGGTTTTTTATTAATCCTGAAAGGGGTGTGAATTTTGTCAAATGCTTTTTCTGTGCATTTAATATGATCATAAGATTTGTTCTCTTTTGCCTATTGATGGGATGAATGACAAGGATCGATTTTTTTAAGGTTTTATTTGTTTATTCATGAGAGACACAGAGAGAGAGAGAGGCAGAGACACAGGCGGAGGGAGAGGCAGGCTCCATGCAGGGAGCCCGATGTGGGACTCAATCCCGGGTCCCCAGGATCACACCCGGGGCTGAAGGCAGCGCTAAACCGCTGAGCCGCCCGGGCAGCCCAGGATGATCAATTTTCAATATTGAACCAGTCTTGCATGCCTGGAATAAATCCACTTAGTTATAGTGCATTATTTTTTTTTATATATTGGTTTATGTTTGATGAAGTTTTGTTGAGGATCCTGCATCTGAAGTCATGAGAAATATTGGTCTGTGGTTTTCATTTGCAGTGCTCTCTCTGGTTATAGTTTCAGGATAATTCTTGTCTTATAAAGTGAGTTGGGAAGGATTCCATCTTCTTTTATTTTTAGAAGAGATTGTGTGAAATTGGTGTATTCTTTTTTAAATATCTGGTAAAATTTTCTAGTGGAAACATCTTGGCCTAGAAATTTCTTTTTTTTTCAGGAATTTTTAGACCTTATTTTTTAGAACAGTTTTAGATTTGCACAAAAATAGAGAAGCTAGTACATACACCCCACACACAGTTTTATTATCCTTAACATCTTACATTAATATGGTACATTTGCTACAATTAATGAACCAATATTGACATATTACTATAAACAAAAGTTCATAGTTTATTCATATTTCCTTAGTTTTTATCTAATGTCCTTTCCCGGTCTTAGGATCCCATCTAGGGCACCATGTTACATTAAGTTGGCATGTCTCCTGAGGTTCCTCTTGGCCATGGTGGTTTCTCATACTTTTCTTGGTTTTGGTGACCTTGACAGTTTTAAAGAGTATGCTCGGGGATTTTGTAAGATCCCCTTTTATCCCCACAGGAATTTCTATGATCTTCCCATTAGATCATAGTTACAGGTTTTTTGGAGGCAGATCACAGAGGTGAAGTACCATTTTCATCCCATATGATCAAGGGTACACATATCAAGATGGTGTAGGATTGTTGGTGTTGACCTCGATCACATGGCTGAATTGTGTTTGTCAAGTTTTTTCCATTTATATCTCCTTTCTATACTTCACTCTTTGAGGAAGACATTAGGCCCACACCTAAGGAGTGGGAGTTTATGCACTCCTTCCTTGAAAGCAGAGTATGAATGGGTGACGGGCACTGAGGGGGACACTTGACGGGATGAGCACTGGGTGTTATTCTGTATGTTGGTAAATTGAACACCAATAAAAATTAATTTATTAAAAAAAAAGAAAGCAGAGTATGTAAACAAATCACTTGGAATTCTTCTGCATGGGAAGTGTGTCCCTTCTCCCCCTTTATTCAGTCATTCCCATGTCAGGATGATTCATCTGCATTTTACCCTTTGGGTTATAAGCCAATATTGACTGATTGATCATTGTGCAAATTGTTCCAGCTTTGGTCTTTGGGACTCCTTCAGTCAGGCCCTATGCACCTTTCGCATACCTCATCATCAGTGTTTTCAATTTTCTCTTATGGTTTGTTTTTGATCACTTCTTTACTTTCTGACATTACAAGATGTTCCAGACCCACCTTACATGTTTCCAACCCGTCTTAGAATCAGCCACTTCTCCCAGGAGTCCTGGTTCCTTTTACTGAAGATGATGCTAGACACCAAGATCTGGGCGCTGGGTGTGCTCATTGCTACTGGGGCACTACTGCTTCCAGGCCTTCTCAGCTGGCAGAACAAAGAAACACATGTGTGTACGTGCACATCTATGCACACATCTGTGTAGAAATATACACACGTAACATTTCTGTATGCAGCCATCTGTACCCACGTTAAGCTGAACACAAGATCTTATTGACATCTCCACCTCTTATCCACCCTGCGTGTGTCCTTTAGCCTCCTGCCCTTGTTGGCCTGTAAATGTCAGTTGTAACCGTGAGAACTCTGGATTCAGAAGCATTTTGATTGTGAAAACTTAGTTTCTTTTCTAGTTTTAGTTATCTCTCTCATCAGGCTGAGTTTCAGTAGTTTGTGGTTTTCAGGGAATTGGTCCATCTCTTTGAAGCCATCAATTTTATGAGTTTAGAGTTGTCTATACAAAATACAGCATCCATTTCTGATCAAAACTCTTCAGAGTGTAGGGATAGAGGGAACATTCCTCAGCATCTTAAAAGCCATCTACAAAAAGCCCACAGCAGATATAATTCTCAATGGGGAAACAGTGGGAGCCTTTCCCCTAAGATCAGGAACAAGACAGGGATGTCCACTCTCACCACTGCCATTCAACATAGTATTGAAAGTCCTAGCCTCAGCAATCAGACAACAAAAAGACATTAAAGGCATTCAAATTGGCAAAGAAGATGTCAAACTCTCCCTCTTCGCCGATGACATGATACTGTACATAGAAAACCCAAAAGCCTCCACCCCAAGATTGCTAGAACTCATACAGCAATTCTGTAGTTGTCTCTTTCATCAGACTGAGTTTCAGTAGTTTGTGGTTTTCAGGGATACAAAAATCCCTGGCAGGATACGAAATCAATGCCCAGAAGCCAGTGGCATTTCTATACATTTCTACTAACAATGAGACTGAAGAAAGAGAAATTAAGGAGTCAATCCCATTTACAATTGCACCCAAAAGCATAAGATGCCTAGGAATGAACCTAACCAAAGAGGTAAAGGATCTATACCCTAAAAACTACAGAACACTTCTTCTTTTTTTTAAAAAAAATATTTTTTTAAATTTATTTATTTATGATAGTCAGAGAGAGAGAGAGAGAGAGAGAGAGAGGCAGAGACACAGGCAGAGGGAGAAGCAGGCTCCATGCAAGGAACCCGATGTGGGATTCGATCCTGGGTCTCCAGGATCGCACCCTGGGCCAAAGGCAGGCGCCAAACTGCTGCGCCACCCAGGGATCCCTACAGAACACTTCTGAAAGAAATTGAGGTAGACACAAAGAGATGGAAAAATATTCCATGCTCATGGATTAGAAGAATTTATGTTGTGAAAATGTCATTGTTATCCAGGGCAATTTACACATTCAAAGCAATCCCTATCAAAATACCATGGACTTTCTTCAGAGAGTTAGAACAAATCATCTTAAGATTTGTGTGGAATCAGAAAAGACCCCGAATAGCCAGGGGAATATTAAAAAAGAAAACCAGAGCCGGGGGCATCACAATGCCAGATTTCAGGTTGTACTACAAAGCTGTGGTCATCAAGACAGTGTGGTACTGGCACAAAACCAGACATATAGATCAATGGAACAGAATAGAGAACCCAGAAGTGGACCCTCAACTTTATGCTCAATTAATATTCGACAAAGCAGGAAAGACTATCCACTGGAAAAAGGACAGTCTCTTCAAGAAATGGTGCTGGGAAAATTGGACATCCACATGCAGGAGAATGAAACTGGACCACTCTCTTGTACCAGACACAAAGAGAAACTCAAAATGGATGAAAGATCTAAATGTGAGACAAGACTCCATCAAAATCCTAGAGGAGAACACAGGCAACACCCTTTTTGAACTTGGCCACAGCAACTTCTTGCAAGATACATCCATGAAGGCAAAAGAAACAAAAGCAAAAATGAACTACTGGGACTTCATCAAGATAAGAAGCTTCTGCACAGCAAAAGAAACAGTCAACAGAACTCAAAGACAACCTACAGAATGGGAGAGGATATTTGCAAATGATGTATCAGATGAAGGGCTGGTATCCAAGATCTATAAAGAACTTATTAAACTCAACAGCAGAGAAACAAACAATCCCATCATGAAATGGGCAAGAGACATGAACAGACATTTCTCCAGAGAAGACCCTCACACGGCCACCAAGCATATGGGAACATGCTCCTCATCACTGGCCACCAGGGAAATACAGATCCAAACCACACTGAGATCCCACCTCACCCCAGTGAGAATGGGGAAAATTAACAAGACAGGAAACCACACATGTTGGAGAGGATGTGGGGAAAGGGGACCCTCCTGCACTGTGGGTGGGAATGTGACCTGGTGCAGCCACGATGGGAAACTGTGGAGGTTCCTCAAAGAGTTAGAAATAGATCTGCCCTACGACCCAGCAATTGCACTGGTGGGATTTACCCCAAAGATACAGATGCAGTGAAATGCTGGGACACCTGTACCCCGATGTTTCTAGCAGCAATGTCCACAACAGCCAAACTGTGGAAGGAGCCTCAGTGTCCGACAGATGATGGATAAAGAAGATGTGGTCTGTGTATACACTGGAATATTCCTCAGCCATTAGAAACGACAAATACCCACCATTTGCTTTGACGTGGATGGAACTGGAGGGTATTATGCTGAGTGAAGTAAGTCAATCAGAGAAGGACAAACATTATATGTTCTCATTCATTTGGGGAATATAAAAAATAGTGAAAGAGATGAAAGGCGAAAGGAGGGAAAATGAGTGGGAAATACCAGTGAGGGTGACGGAACATGAGAGACTCCTAACTCTGGGAAATGAACAAGGGTTAGTGGAAGGAGAGGTGGGCAGGGGGTGGGGTGACTGGGTGGTGGGCAATGAGGGCGGCACCGGATGGGATGAGCATTGGGTGTTATGCTATATGTTGGCAAATTGAACTCAATAAAAAAAAATAAAGTTGTCTATAGGATTTCCCTCTTATCCCTTTTCTTTTTTTCAAAGATTTTATTTATTAATGAGAGACCTGAGAGGCAGAAACACAGACAGAGGGAGAAGCAGGATTCCACTGGGGAGCCTGATGTGGGACTCGATCCCAGGACCCCAGGATCACGCCCAAAGGCAGATGCTGGACCTTGGAGCCATCCAGGCGCCCCTCCCTGTTATCCGTCTAGTGGCTGTTGGGTCTTCAAGATATCACTTTTTCTATTCTAGGTATTGATTTGGGTCATTTTAACTTTTGTCGATCTTGCTAGAGTTTTAATTATATTTTTCTTTCAAAAAACCAGCTTTTCGTTTATTAATTTTTAAAAATTGTTTTCCTGTTTTTGACTTCATCAATTTCTGATTTTATCTTTATTATTTCTTTCTTTATGCATACTTTGGCTTTATTTAGATTTTTGAGATGGCAGTTTAGCTTATAGTTTTGAAATCTTTCCTGTTATGTAAGTATTAAGCACTAAGAACTTCCCTCTTAGCATTACATTAGCTGCATCCCACAAATATTGACATGTAGTTTTCATTTTCATTCACTTCTTTATGTTTTTAAAATTTCCTTTGAGACTTCATCATTGGCCCATGGATTATTTTGAAGTATGTTTAATTTTCAAGTGTTTGCAGATTTTTCTGTTGTCTTCCTGTTAATGAGTTCTTGTTTGGTTCTATTATGGTCAGAAAACATATTCTGTATGATTTAAATTCTTTTAAGTTTGTTAAGGTTTGTTTTATGACCTAGGATATAGTCAATTTTGGTGAATGTCCGGTGGGTGTGAAACAAATGTGTATTGCTCTGCTGTTGTGTGAGTGTTCTGCAAATGTGGATTCGATCCTGTTGGTTGATGGTGTTCAGTTCTTCCAGACCTTGTGGGTTTTCTCTCCAGTAATTCTGTCAATTGCTGTGAGTGGCATCTTGAAGTCTCCAATCAGAATTGTGGATTTGTCTATTTCTATTTTCAGTTTTATCCATTTTTGCTTCATATATTTTGAATCTGTAGTTTGGTGCATACACATTTAGGATTGTTCTTTGTGGTGGGTTCATCCTTTTTATTATTATGTAACGTTCCCCATTCTTTCTAGTAATTTTCTTTTATCTGGAATCTTTCTCTGATAGCAATATAGCCTCTCCCACTTTTATTGATTAATGCTCACATAAAATATCTTTTTTTAAAAAACAGCATATAGGGATCCCTGGGTGGCGCAGCGGTTTGGCGCCTGCCTTTGGCCCAGGGCACGATCCTGGAGACCCGGGATCGAATCCCACGTCGGGCTCCCGGTGCATGGAGCCTGCTTCTCCCTCTGCCTGTGTCTCTGCCTCTCTCTCTCACTGTGTGCCTATCATAAATAAATAAAAAAATTTAAAAAAAAATAAAAAACAGCATATATTTGGGTCATTTTTAAAAAATTCACTTTGACAACATCTGTCTTCTAATTTGTATATTTAGAAGATTTACATTTAAATGATTATTAGTGTGTTAGGGCTTATATCTGCCATTTGCATTTTAGTTTCTGTTTGTTCCCCCTGTTTCTCATGTATCTGTTTCTTTTTTTCCTTCTCTCCCTCTGAGTTATGTTAACAGCTTTCTGTTTTGATGTATTTATAGTGCTTTTGAGTTTTGTATAATTTTCTTATTGGCTACCTTATATATAACATATTCAAGACTATACTATATAATACTATATTATATATGTTATGTATATAACAGTTAACAATTTCATATACATAAACAATTATATAGATGTATATATACTTTATATACTAAAGCCTTCTGGTGTTGCCATTATACCACTTCAAGTGAAATATAGAAACCTTACTTATATTTAGTTTTTTTTTTTTTTTTACCCTTCCACCTTAAACACAGAACCATCTGGAATTATCCTCTGTACACACTGAGCACCACTTCAGGTAATGTTATAACATAAAATGTGATCAAAGAAATTCACAAAGTGAAGGATAGTCTATTATGGTCCCTCTACTTTTAACCATTTCACTGTTCCTCTTTCCTTTCTGAAAGTCCCAGCTTTTTATCATTTGCTTTCTGTTTGGAGGGTTTTCTTTAGCCATATGTAACAGTATGTCTCCTAGCAAGAAGTTCTCTTGTTTTCCTTCATTTGAGGATGACTTTATTCCCCTAATTTCTGCAGGATGGTTTCACAGATGTAGAATGCAGGCTTAACACTCCTCTCTTTCAGCACTTAAAAACTGGTCTCCTGTTACCTACTGGCCTCCATTGCAGATGAGAAATTTGCTGTTATTCAAATTGGTTTTCCTTTATAGATAATGTGTCATTTTTCTATGGCTGCTTTTAGTTTTTTTTTTAAATCTTTAGTTTTCAGAATTTTAATTATTATATGGTTTGGTGTGAATTTCTTTGGATTTTCCCTGTTTGGAATTTACTCAGATTCCTGTATCTGTAAGTTTATGTCTTGGGAAGTTTGCAGCCATTGTTTCTTCACATTCTTTTCTCTCCTTTCCTTTCCAGATCTTCAGTGATGGAAATATTAGCTCTTTTCTTATTGTCCCAGAGTCCTCTGAGGCTGTATTAATTTTTTGTCTATTTTTTCTCTGCTGTTTACATTATATAAATTCTATGTATTTGTCTTCAATTTGACTGATGCTAACCTCTGGCATTTCCATTCTACTCTTGAGTCCATTTAGTGAGGGTTTTTTTTAAGGTTTTATTTATTTATTTGAAAGAGAGTGGGGGGAGGGGCAGAGGGAGAAGCAGAAGCAGACTCCCTGCTGAGCAGGAAGCCAACGTGGGACTCGATCCCAGGACCCTGAGATCATGACCTGAGCTGAAGGCAGATGCTTAACAGACTGAGCCACCCAGGTGCCCCTATTTAATGAGTTTTAAAAAAACTTCAGCTATTATATTTTTAATTCTATAATTTCCATTTGGTTCTTTAAAAGAATAACAGCTTTGGGTAGCCCGAGTGGCTCAGTGGTTTAACACCGCCTTCCGCCCGGGGTGTGATCCTGGAGGCCCGGGATCGAGTCCCACGTCAGGCTCCCTGCATGGAGCCTGCTTCTCCCTCTGCCTGTGTCTCTGCCTCTCTCTCTCTCTGTCTCTCATGAATAAATAAATAAAATCTTAAAAAAAAGAATAACAGCTTTATTGAGAATATAATTCATACACCAAATTTATCCTTTAAAAGTGTATCACCGAGTAGTTTTTAGTATACTCAGAATTATACAACAATCACCACTGGCTGATTTCAGAACATTTTCATCTCTCTCAAAGGAAACCCCATACCTATTAGCAGTCGCTTCCAATTTTCTCCTCCTTCCAGCTCCTGGCAACCCCTGATTCACTTTCTCTGTCTATGGATTTGCCCAATCAGGATATTTTATATAAGTGGAGTCACACAGGTGGTCTCTTGTGTCTGACAACCCTCCCTTAGCACGATGCTGTCACGGTTCATTCCATTGTTGCAGGTGTCAGAGCCTCTGTCCCTTCAGTGGCTGAATATCGTTCTGTGCTGTGGATAGACCACATTTTGTTTATCCGTTCATTGACTGATGTACATCTAGTTTGTTTCTGTTTTTTTTTTTACTATGAACATTGCTGCTATGAACGTTTATGTACTGGTTTTCATGTGGACATAATAAGTTCTCTTTGATACGTAGCTAGGAGTGGAATTGCCAGGTCACAGAGTACCTCTATGTCTAACACTGAGTAACTGCCGAACTGTCTTCCAAAGTGACTGCACCATTTTCCAATGAATGTTCCAGTTTTTCCACATCCTCACCAGTAATTCATTTTTTATAACTTCTATTTCTTTGCTGAGATTTTCTATTTTTTTCCATTTGTTTCAAAAGAGTTTTTAATATATTGTGGAAGCATTTTTATGACGGGTCTTTAAAAATCCTTGCCAGATCAACTTCATCTTGTGTCAGTTCATTGCATTTGATCATCTGTTGTTTTCCTGATTTTTCAGATGATGCATGATTTTTAATTGCATTCTGGACTGTGATGTTAGGACACTCTTGTAGTCACCCTGTTTAGGTTCAGCGTGTAGGTTCTATCTTTTTGTGGCTTTAGTTCCAATGACAGTTTTTAGGGGCCTTTCAAGGCTGCTCTGGCCTGTCTCATTCTTCTGGTGCTGTGGGGCTTCCACTCAGTCCCTGCTGGTCCCCAGAAGTCTGGTGTCACTGTGTCACTGTCTGTGGTGGGGAGCTAAAGCCTCTGGGGCTGGGTGGAGGGCTTTGTTGCTGCTGTGGCTGTGGGCAGACTGGCCCACCTGCCTGACTGTGGGGTCTGAGTCAAGCTACCCTGTCAGCAGTTACCAGTGTGGGAGGAAACCCACAGCCTGGGCCCCTCCCTGATATCTGGCTAAGCTCAGGGCTGCCAAGGCCACTGGTTGCTCTGCTTAGAGATAGAGAGACAGACCCTTGGTACATTCTGGAAAGGCCCTCACTGTCCCCATTGGCCCCTGGAGGCCATTGGTGGCTCCTACTTCTGTATATCTGATTTTGGACTGTACTGTCTGCCATTGCATCAGTTGGGCGGCAGGAGCTGGCTGGGCCCTGGGGACCACAGGGCTATGAAGGCAGTTCTCTGGCCCTTGGGACTGGGGACCCTTCTCCTCACTCTCGAGTCAGTCCCCATTGGTAAGTACTTCCTTCTTTCATCCACGGGAGCTTCTGAAGGCAGCAGGTGTGTAGAGCCTGGGACCCTGGGGTGTCTCTCTGGCTCTTGCTCAGCCCAGAGGTGGATGGGTCATCCTGGGACAGGAGAGCTGTGGCGTCCTAAGCGTGTACCTCTGGAGACGCTTGCTCTAACGACTGAGCAGCTCTAACTCCAGGGTGAACCTGGGGTGCAGGTCTGTGTCAGAGAGTGGATGGAATGAGGGGACATGGCTAGTGTCTGGTCCCAGTGACCCCCATGGACGGGAGATGCTGATGCGTCTGCCGAGCGGCTGCTCCATCTCCTGTCCCTGGGGCTGGGCTGGCGGGGAGCAGGAAAGCCGGCTATACCTGGCAGTGAGGGTGACCTTCAGCTCGGGCTGGGGCAAGGAAGAGAGCCACAGTTCCGGGGAGCTACAATAGCAAGGTGGGGGGCACAGGGGCGTGGGGTGCTGCTGGGTCCAGAATCGTGGGCAGGAAGCTGTTCTCCCAGAGGGAACAGCACGGAAAGGCTGGTAGTGAAAGAGCAGCCCCTGGGGGGGACGGCACACCGTGGCACGCGGCCTCGGACTGGGTGTGGCAGAGTGTGTGAGAGCCCGGGTGTGCATGTGTGCATGTGTTGGGCAGGGTCACAGGAGAGGGTAGCAGTGTCCAGTGCCCTGGAAACTGCTGGTGATACAGGGCCCAGCCCAGGTGACCCCAGAGCTGGAGAGCAGGGGCGCCCCAGGCGGTAGTGGCGGGCATCTGTGGGCAGTGTGCAAGCTGGAGGGCATCCTGTTTCATCTTAAAGATGCAGACAGCCATGCACGTCCATGTCCAGAGAAGCGTGGCGGGAAGGCGATGAGGAGGCTCTGGGGAGCGTGCTGGGGATCAGTGGAGACCCTCAGGTGTCGGCGAGAGGGGCGGGTCGAGGGCCATGCCTTCCTCTGGACCTGTGTGGGGAGTCTGCCCCTGTCTCCTCCCTCTGTGGGTCTAGGATGGGCCCTGGAGGTGGCGTGGGATGGCCCAGGCTGGGATGTAGACTCCTCTGTGGCTGCTGTTGTGTTTCTCCAGCACCAGCCCCGGAGGGGGGTTGAGGATGGAGGCGGGAGGGGCGGTGCAGGACAGACCAGGGGGCAGAGGCCTAGGAGGGGTTCAGGGACACCTCGGTGGCCCTGTGGACTGGGCCTGCTGGCTGGGGTCTAGGGAGCTGCTGAGACCCCGAGACCCGAGGAGGCCGGCTTGGAGAGTGGAAGTGGAAGGGAAGGTGCGGCCCAGGTGGGTGGGTAGGGGTGAGCAGGGCACAGAGAGAGGTGGGGTGCGAGTCGGGGCCGCAGGGCCTCTGCAGGAAGCAGGGAGATGGTGATCGGGTAGTGGAGCAGGGTGGTGGGAAGGGCCTGCCCAGGGGACTTCCTCGCTTGGGGGGGTGACCCACATCGAGGGGCCCCAGAGGTTTGGTGGAGCAGAGGCTGTGGGGGACTGGGCTGTGCACGGGGGCGAGGTGCTGCGGGGCTGGGCTCTGTGTGACCCCACCCTTCACCTTTCTGGACTGCGAGCCCTGGGACAGGCCAGGCCTGCCTCTACCCTGGCGCGTGCCTCTGAGGCCGGCCTGTCCTTCCATCCTGCTGCAGGTGGGCCGCCGCACCTGCGGCTGGGGTACAGACACAGCCCCTGCGATGGAGTGGTGCTGGTCGGACGCGACGGGGAGTGGGGACACGTGTGCAACCAGGAGTGGACGTTGGCGGAGGCATCCGTGGTCTGCAGGCAGCTGGGCTGCGGGCCCGCCGTGGGCGCACCCAAGTATGTCCCACTGCTCGGGGAGACGCTGCAGCCCCAGCTGCACAACGTGTCCTGCAGGGGTGACGAGCCCTCCTTCTGGGACTGCAGCCTCGGGGCCTGGACGCAGACCGCCTGCCCTCACAAGTGGGTGGTGGTGGCCCTGTGCGCGAGTAAGTGGGCGCAGGAGGGCTCGCGCAGGGAGCAGGCCCGCTGGGGGGGACCGTGGGGACCAGACCCCTTCCGCCCTTCGGTTAGGGCTCCTGTCCTCCCCAGCCACCAAATGCTGCTCGCGAGGCGCTCTTCGTGCAGAGGGTGCGGCTGGGACGGAACCTGACAGAAGTGCCGCCGCCCGAGCTTGTTCTCTCCCAGGGGGACGCAGAGTGAACAGACTCGGGAAACGGCGATTGCGGAACATGGGGGGCAGGAACCAGACAGGCAGGGTGGGCGCCCCCCTGTGCCCCAGAGCCGGCCGGGCGCCCTCCGCCTTCGGTGTCTCGGCCTGGGGGATGCTCTCCCTGGGAGGTCCCCTGCAGGGTCTCCTGCTGCCTCTGGGCCTGTGCCCCAGCAGCCTGTGCCTGAAGCCGGCCCACTCCGGGGTTCAGGGGCCCCGTTGGAGGAACACGCAGGCTCCTGGGTCATCACACGGTCTCCAAGTCAGGCACAGGCCCCAGTGAGCGGGGACACTCTGGGTGGGGGGCCCTGGGAGCGGGGGGACCCCTGTGACTGCTCAGGAAGGACCCCTGTCAGCGCTGCGCTGACCCCTGGAAGGAGCAGGGCTGGTCTCAGGCTCGGCCCTGGGGCAGGGACCGTCGTGGGCCTGGGCAGGCTGATCCCGGAGGCAGGCCACAGGGCCGGCAGCGTCCCCACCTCGGTCCCGTGGCCTGTGCTCCCCAGACGGCACTTTTCGGGAGATCCGGCTGGTCAAGGGCCGCAGCCCCTGCGCCGGGCTCCCCGAGATCAGGAACGTGAACGGCGTGGACCGCCTGTGCGGCCTGCACGAGGAGGAGGCCACGGTGTTCTGCAGGGAGCTGGGCTGCGGGCGGGCGCTGCAGGCCCCCCGACGGGCCGCGGCTGGCAGCAGCCGGTACATGACGTGCCAGGGCACCGAGCCCACCATTCGAAACTGCAGACTCAACAACAATCTCCGTGGCGGCTGCGACTTCCAGCAGGACGCGGAGGTGGTGTGCTCAGGTGAGGCCGTCCCCCCGGCACCTGGGAGAGGGGAGAGGCCGGAAAGCTGTGAAGCCTGGGCAGAGGCTGAGGCGGGAGCACAGGGGCCCGGGCAGTGCCTCACCCAGTGGGCGCCCGCGTGTGCCGGCCCTGGCTCAGGGGCCGCGGGCCGGGGCTGTTGCCCGTGCAGCACGCGTCAGGGGCTGCTGCCGGCCTCCTCGCAGTCCCGTCTCAGATGGCCAAGGGAGGTGGCCCTCCTGGGTCCTGCCCGAGCCCCGGGAAGCAGGAAGGCCACCCTCCTGGGTGCCTGGGCCTGGCCTGCAGGGGCACACGGGGCCTGGAGGCCACCGCCTGGGCAGGCAGAGGCTGTGACACCTCCAGGTGGGCGCCTGGAGGAGGTGACTCTGCCCTATGCCCTCGGGAAGTGATGGGGGCCCCTGCTCCATTCTGGGTGCAGGGTGCATGGGCCCCCGCTGTACCCCCGCCCAGGCCTTGCAGCCCGCTGCCCTCACAGGCGGTCTGCCCCGTGGTCCGTGGTCCGGGGTGTGGCCGCAGTGTCCCCCGCGAACACTCATCCTGAGGCTGTGTGTCCTCCCAGGACACGTGGAAGCCCGCTTGGAGGGTGGCGAGCACCCCTGCGCCGGGCGTCTGGAGGTGAGGCGGGGCCTGACCTGGGGCACCGTCTGTGACGCTGACCTGGACCAGGCCACGGCCCACGTGGTGTGCCGGGAGCTGCGGTGCGGCTCGGCCGTGTGGGCCCCCGGCGGCGCGCACTTCGGCCCGGGCTCTGGGCCCGTGTGGACTGAGGCCTTCCATTGTGTGGGCAACGAGTCTCTGCTGTTCCACTGCCCTCGGGGGCCTGGGCACCAGTGTGGGCACCGCCGCGATGCTGGGCTCAGGTGCTCAGGTGAGGTGGGCCGGGAGGGCCCTGACGCTCAGCCCTGCCCCTCCCCTGCCAGCCACGCACTCGCTCCCCCTGCGGGCTCTAAGCTGGGTTCCTAACGGAGCCTCCTGGGCTCTAAGCTGGGTTCCTAACGGAGCCTCCTGCCCAGAGGGGGGTGTTCCTGCGGGGGGAGGGAGGGGACGGGAGGACGGTGCCCCCAGGCTGCCCCCCGACGGCAGGCACAGGTGCACAGAGGTGGGACCGAGCGCCGAGGCTGCGGGCAGGGAGCTGGTCAGGGAAGGGCACAGCTCTGGGGCCACCACCAAGACCCGGGGCCTGGAGGGGCAGCGGGGACGCTGACAGCCCCCACGCTCCTCAGAGTTCCGGCTGGTGAACGGCAGCGGCGGCTGTGAGGGGCGCGTGGAGCTGCAGGTGCAGGGGGCCTGGGCGCCCCTCTGCGCCGCCCACTGGGACTTGGCGGATGCCACCGTCCTGTGCCACCAGCTCAACTGCGGCAGCGCAGAGGCCACGCCCCCCGGAGGCCACTTCGGGGCCGGGGACGTGGGCATCTGGCCTGACGCCTTCCACTGCGCGGGCACAGAGCCCTACCTGTGGCACTGCCCCGTGAGCACCCTGGGCAACCGGGCCTGCGCCCCGGGGAGCGCGGCGGCCGCCGTGTGCTCAGGTGAGTGGGCGCGGGCGCCCTGGGGCTTCCTCGGGAGGCCGGTGCCCCCCGCGACCCCGAGCGGCTTCCGTGCCCCCAGGTCTCCCGCACGCCCTGCGGCTCAGGGGCGGACACAGCCGCTGCGACGGCCGCGCGGAGGTCTCCCTGGACGGCGCGTGGGGCCGCGTCCTGGACGCCGCGTGGGACCTGCGCGCCGCCGCCGTGGTGTGTGCGCAGCTGGGCTGTGGCCGGGCCCACCGGGCCTACGACGCGCCCCCCCCCAGCCGCGCGCTCCCGGTGGGGCTGAGCCGCGCGCGCTGTCGGGGCACCGAGACCCGCCTGACCCAGTGCAACGTGTCCAGGTCCGCGCTGGTGCCCGCGGGCGCCTCCCGGGACGCGGGCGTGGTGTGCTCGCGTGAGTGGGTCCCGGCCCCGACGCCCGCCCGACGCAGGGCGCTCCCGACCCCGACCAAGGGTGCCCCCGATCTTGACCCAGGGCGCCCCCCCCTGCCGACCCAGGGCTCCCCGCCCCCGCCCCCCCCCAGGGTGCCCCCGCCCCCCTCCCCGCCCTGACTCGCTTCTCTGCAGGGAGCCGGCGCGTGCGGCTGGCGGGGGGGCCCCACCGCTGCGCGGGGCGCGTGGAGGTGCTGCTCGGGGGCGCGTGGGGCACCGTGTGTGACGACGGCTGGGACCTGCGGGACGCCCAGGTGGTCTGCGGGCAGCTGGGCTGCGGCCACGCCCTCCGCGCCCTGGGGGCCGCGCCCTTCGGGGCCGGCTCGGGCCGCATCTGGATGCGGGAGCTGCGCTGCGGGGGCCGCGAGTCCGCGCTGTGGCGGTGCCCGTCGGGGGGTGCGCAGGGCTGCGGGCACAAGGAGGACGCCGGCGTCGTCTGCTCAGGTCCGTCCCGACGAGCGTGTCCGGGGCCGCGGGGGGGGGGGGTCGCGCTGTCCCTCCCCGGAGCCCCCGCCTCGCCTGTGGGCCTGGGGGCTCCTGCTGCAGCGATGCCGCGGGCCCAGCACCTTTACACGGCCTGGGGGGGGGGGTCTCGCGGGCTTCTGGGTCCCGGGTGTGCTCGGAGGTGCGGGGGGGGGGGGCAGCTCTTCCTGGGCTCTCTCACCTGTGGGGGGGGGTGTGCTTGGAGGTGCAGGGGTCCCTGACCAGCTCTTCCTGGGGTCTCTCACCTGGGGGGACACCTTGAGGGGGGCAGGTCTGCTCAGAGGTGCTGGGGGCCTGGCCAGCTCTTCCTGGGCTCTCTCACTTGCGGGGGGCGGGGCCGAGGCGGGCTGGACCAGCTCTGCCTGGGGTCGGTCACCCCTGCTCACAGGCTCACCTCACAGTGAGTGGGAGGGTCTCTGTCTCAAACTCTTGGGACCCCTATTTCAGTGTGGCTGGGCTTTCTCCAGCGCTTTGCAGGTGGTGTTTGAACGTCTTTGTGTCTTAGCTCATGCTGTGGGACACTCTCTGCATTGCCCACGCAGGGGTGTGGTCTTCTTGGGTGACAGTGGTGCCTTATTGGGGGTGTGAGCCCCAGGGGTCTGCTGGGGCTGCTCCCCACGGCCGAACCGAGCATTCACTGTGGCTTCTTTCATCCCTTCCAGTCCTGGTTTTGCTTTAGGAAAGTTTTCCTCCGCTTTGTCTCAGAGGATGGCTCTGTTGCAATCGTGTGTCTTCCAACGTGACCCATGGCCTCATTATTTTAGCTCTTCCCTGTCGCTTTTATTTATTGTTTTCGGGGGAGGGGCTCTGGAGACCGTAGGTGTGCGCGTCACTGCTTTGCCAGGTGCAGCACCGCTCTTGCTGGACGTCCTTCTCTGCTTGGCTGGCTCGCCTTAGGGGCTCCCACGGCAGTGCTCCCTTGCTGACTGAGGGGCCTCAGCTGCGGGGGGCGGGGGGCCCTGTTGCTGCAGCCACTCCGCATGGCAGCAGCGTTCTGGAGTCAAGAGCAGAGGCCGGCGAGGTGCAGGGGCCCCCCAGGCCCGTAATGGCTGTGGTCACTCTTACACTGTTTGCTCAGTTGGCTGACGTCCAGGGCCAACCCAATTCCAGGGGTGTGGGTGCAGGCAGGAGATCTTGGTGGCCACTCTGGTCACCTATCATGGATATCATGGATGCACTTCCTTCAAGTGTCTTTTATTTTTTTTATATTTATATTTTTATTTTTAAAAAGATTTATTTATTTATTCATGATAGACAGAGAGAGAGAGAGAGAGAGACAGGAGGAGGGAGAAGCAGGCTCCATGCAGGGAGCCCGATGTGGGACTCGATCCTGGGACCCTGGGATCATGCCCTGGGCCAAAGGCAGGCGCTAAACCGCTGAGCCACCCAGGGATCCCCTTTCGAGTGTCTTTTATTTTTTTATTTTTATATTTTTAAAGATTTTATTTATTTATTCATAGAGACACAGAGAGAGAGAGAGAGAGGCAGAGACACAGGCAGAGGGAGAAGCAGGCTCCATGTAGGGAGCCCGACATGGGACTCGATCCCGGGTCCCCAGGATCACACCCCTGGCTGCAGGTGGCACCAAACCGCTGTGCCACCGGGGCTGCCCTGGAGTGTCTTTTAAAAGCTTATTTAGGGATCCCTGGGTGGCGCAGCAGTTTGGCGCCTGCCTTTGGCCCAGGGCACGATCCTGGAGACCCGGGATCGAATCCCACGTCGGGCTCCCGGTGCATGGAGCCTGCTTCTCCCTCTGCCTGTGTCTCTGCCTCTCTCTCTCGCTCTCTGTGTGACTATCATAAATAAATAAAAATTAAAAAAAAATAAAAGCTTATTTAAATTTTAATTTGTTATGACCCTGTCATATGCAATTCGTATCCTACTTTCTCCACTTATCCTGTAGACGTATTTTTGACGTAAACTGGACTCGCATAATTTTGAAGAGTTTCCTGTGCTTTATTATGGGTGATATCGTAGTCTCCTTAATACGTCTCCCTGTGGTCGGAGTTGCGCCGCTTGAGGGTAATGTGATGATGTTCGGGCCATGACCGGCCAGGGCTGATGTTGTCTCTGAACATGGAATGCTGCGCTCATTCCTGTTTTTTTTTTAATTTTTAAATTTTTTATAGTCACCGCTAAGTTGATCACCTAGTACACAAGGATTGTTTTATATTTGGTTTTTCAACAATTTAAATTCAATTAATTAGCATATAGGTAGAGTTCAGTGATTCATCAGTTGCCTATGACACCCGGCGCTCATGCCATTCTGAGCCCTCCTTCCTGCCCGCCCCCCAGGGACCCCCACCCCGACCTCAGCGACCCTCAGTTTGTTTCCTGTGATTAAGAGTCTTGCCACAGTTGGGCTATTGTGGGCCTGGCTGCTGTGAACACTGGGGTGCAGGGGTCCCTTCAGGTCACTACACCTGAACTGTGGTTGGAATTTCTTCTGTTTCTGTCCTTTGCAGTGAAAGTGGTGTTAATGTCCTCTATTTTATTATTATTTTATGTTATTTCATTATTATTGATATTCTTCTTCTTCTTCTTCTTCTTCTTCTTCTTCTTCTTCTTCTTCTTCATGTGCTTCTTTAATTTTGTTTTTGATTGGTTGATGTAATTGGCTGCTCCCATGTTAGGGACATAAATATTTACAATTTTTAGACCTTCTTGTTGGATAGACCCTTTTATTATGAAATAGTGCCGTTCTTCATCTCTTATCACAGTCTTTGGTTTATAATCTAATTTGTCTGATACGAGGGTTGCTACCCCCGCTTTCTTTTGAGGACCATTAGCAGGACACATGGTTTTCCACTCCCTCACTTTGGACCTGGAGGTGTCTTTGGTCTAAAATAAGTCTCTTGGGAGGCCTGGATGGCTCAGAGGTTTAGCGCCTGCCTTTGGCCCAGGGCGTGATCCTGGAGACCTGGGATCAAGTCCCACATCGGGCTCCCTGCATGGAGCCTGCTTCTCTCTCTCTCTCTGACTCATAAATAAATAAAATCTTTAAAAAAAAAAACATAAAATGAGTCTCTTGCAGACAGCATATCAATGGGTCTTTTTAAAAATCCAGTCTGACACTCCCGAGTCTTTTGATTGGGGCATTTGGCCCGTCGACATTCAGAGTAACTATTGAAAGTTATGAATTTAGTGTCACTGTATTATTACCTGTAAAGTCTCTGTTCCTTCCTGGTCTGTCATACTCTTGGGCTCTCTCTTAATTTAAAGGATCTCTTTTTAATATTCCTTGCAGGGCTGGTTTAGTGATCACAAATTCTTTTAGTTTCTGTCCTGGAAGCTCTATCTCTTCTCATATTTTGGATGACTGCTTTGCTGGATAAAGAATTCTTGGTTGCGCAGTTTTTTCATTTAGTACTTGGATTATTTCTGTGTTTTGAATGGTTTCCAAGGATGGATTTCTGGACAATTACTGACACCTGCTGAGATGTTTCAGCTGGGGATTAACCCTGGTCACCTGAGGTTAAGCGCCCCCTACATCTCTGGGGTGGGACATTGTCATGGGGATGCACAACCGATTTAAGGTTCACGCAGGGGCTCCCGGGTCGGATGCCCCTGAGTGGCACTGATCTTGGTGCTGGGACACTCTTTGGCCTTCAGAGATGTCCCCTGGCCCGAGTGCTCTTGTCTTCCAGAGTCAGTGGCTCTGAGGCTGCGAGGTGGCACCCAGCGCTGTGCTGGGTGGCTGGACGTGTTCTACAACGGCACATGGGGCGCCGTGTGCAGTAACGCCCTGCAGGACATCTCCATGTCCATCATCTGCAAGCAGCTGGGCTGTGGGGAGCAGGGCTGGCTGGAGAACAAGCCGGTCCCCACTGGCTCGGGCCCCTCCTGGGTGGACAACATCGAGTGCCGCAGGCTGAGAAACTCTACGCTGTGGCAGTGCCCCTCGGCGCCGTGGCACCCACAGTCCTGTGCCCCTGGAGAGGAGGCCTGGATCACCTGTGCAGGTGGGACCCTGCAGGTTCAGGAACAAGCCACCTGCAGGGGCTGCCCTCGCTCCATGACTCAGGGCCCAGGGAGGGTCCTGTGGGCTCTACAAACTTCATTCAGAAGCTTCCCAGGGCATTTACATGGGAAATCCTACTGACTGTGTAATCCTACAGGAGTGTCAGAGAAGATGACACAGAATTCCGGGGAGCCCCTCAACTGCTCGTCCACCCACAGCTGCCCAGGTAGCCCTCTGCTCGCCCCCCTGTCCGCTCCTCACCTTGGTCCCGCCCTGCGGTGACCACAGCCCCCTTTCCCAGGGGAGGCCATGCTGCGTGTGCGTGGGGGCGAGGACGGCTGCTCAGGCCGCGTGGAGCTCTGGCACGCCGGCTCCTGGGGCACCGTGTGTGACGATTCCTGGGACCTGGCGGACGCAGAGGTCGTGTGCCGCCAGCTGGGCTGCGGGCCAGCTGTGGATGCACCCACGGGAGCTACCTTCGGGCCGGGCTCAGGGCCCGTGTGGCTGGATGAGGTGGGGTGCCGGGGCAGCGAGGCATCCCTGTGGAGCTGCCCCGCGGAGCCCTGGGGACTCGGAGACTGCGGCCACAAGGAGGACGCGGGTGTGCGCTGCTCCCGTGAGTGGGCGGCGGCAGGACAGGCGGTGGCAGGTTGACTGGGGGCCAGGGTGGCCGCCGGGAGGGGTGCCCACTGGGAGCTGCCCCGGTGGCTCTCCTGTGCGCGTCGGGCTCCGGCTGCGAGGTCCGGCTGGGGCTTGCACTGCTCCCCTCGCCTCAGGCCACTCCCCTTCTCTTGCAGGTGACAGGGGACCCCTGGTCCTGCCGCCCGCTCTGGCGCACACACCAGGTAGGCTGTTCTTGCTCGGGCTCGGCTCACGCCCTCCTGTGTGGCCCTGCCTGGGGCCCTGCGTCGGCTCACAGGGGCGCTGGGGAGTCTCCCGTGGGCGCCGAGGCCCCCGTCAGCCCCTCGGGATGCCCGGGCCGCGGCCCAGGCCCTCCCAGCCCCTTCTCTGGGGTCGCTCTTGTACCAGCTGGGTGTTCTGACCCGG
Source organism: Nyctereutes procyonoides (assembly GCF_905146905.1). Classification (NCBI taxonomy): domain Eukaryota; kingdom Metazoa; phylum Chordata; class Mammalia; order Carnivora; family Canidae; genus Nyctereutes; species Nyctereutes procyonoides. Next base: position 33,539,334 of record NW_026575133.1, read on the forward strand.
GAACAGTGTGGCCTTCCTCCTGGCCCCCACCCTCCCCTGCCACTCCCTCCTGACCTCTGCCCCGTGACCTCAGGGCCACCTCTGGGGGAGGAGCGCAAGGCCCATCTGTCCTTTGGGGGCCTCCCGCACCCTGAGCGCCTCAGGTGGTCCAGGCCCAAGGTCACAATACCCCAGGCACATGGGCGCGCAGGGGAGACCCCGCCTTTCACTGTCCCCACAGGAGCCCCCCTGGCCCGTCCGCCTGCCCTCAAGGCTGGGAACCTGCCCATGATGCTTTGCTTTGTCCTCGGCACCCTCCTGGTGGCCGTCTCCCTGGTCCTGGGGGTGCAGTGGTCCCGCGGCAGGAGAGCCCACAGGGGTAGGTGGCCGTGGCTGGGAGGTCGACATGGGGCTCTGGGGGGAGGCGGGGGAGGCGGGGACGTGCTCTGAGACCCAGCCCATCGAGGACCTTCCTGTTCTGGGACCCACTCGGCGAGCCGGGTCCCACCTGGACCCCACCGTGTGGTTACTTCTTGGTGCTGCTCTAGGGCCTATGAGTTACAGGGTCGGGGGACCCCGTCCCTGCTCAGCTGCTGAGGGGCCTCCATGGGCTCCCGATGCCTCGTGCGGCACATGGGCTGGAACCGGGTGGCCCTGGTGCCCTGGTGCTGGCGTGTCGCCGTTGCGTGCGGCCACAGCAGAGGGGCCGGGCTGCTGCAGGGCACCCGTGGGCCGGCGGGCGGGCACGGCAGGGGGAGTGTGTCTGCTGGACGGCTGAGCTGTGGCCTTCACAGGTTCCAGGATGTGGGGGAGTCTGCCCTTGGAAGGCATTTATGAGGACATCGGCGCCGTCCCCATGGCGGACCAAGGCGAGGGACCCACAGTGTCCGGGACCCCGACCCCAGAGGAGGAGTATGATGACGCTGGGGAGCCGGAGCTGGGCGCCGAGGATGAGGAGGAGGAGGAGGAGGAAGTGGAGGAGGAGGAGGAGCCGGCGTCCCTGAGCCCCGCGGGTGTGCACCTCTGTGCCTGGGCGTCTGTCGCGCTGTTCTTGCTCTACTGCTCCTACGCCCGCGGCTCCGCTCTGGCCAGCGCCTACATTTAAAGACCCCGAGAGCCACCTGTCCATGTGTCCATGCCCCTCAGTCCAGCGTCACAGGCTTGGTCGTTAGGAGGCTCGGCCGTCCTTTCAAAGTTGCCCCAGAGGCTGGAATCTTTCTGCGGGTGGATGTGGAGTTAGGGAGGGTCCTGGGGTTTTCTTCGGGTTTCTTCTCCTGGCTGCTCCCAGGTTCTAGCACCTTGTCCTGGTGGCTGTGATGGGGGGTGCTGAGCAGGTGGGGGGGATGCGCTGTGACCCTGGGCCACTGTCCTGGGCAGGTGGGGGGACGCACTGTGACCCTGGGCCACTGTCCTGGGCATGTCGGGGGACGCACTGTGACCCTGGGCCACTGTCCTGGGCAGGTGGGGGGGACGCGCTGTGACCCTGGGCCACTGTCCTGGGCATGTCGGGGGACGCGCTGTGACCCTGGGCCACTGTCCTGGGTAGGTGGGGGGGACGCGCTGTGACCCTGGGCCACTGTCCTGGGCAGGTGGGGGGGACGCGCTGTGACCCTGGGCCACTGTCCTGGGCAGGTGGGGGGGACGCGCTGTGACCCTGGGCCACTGTCCTGGGTAGGTGGGGGGGACGCGCTGTGACCCTGGGCCACTGTCCTGGGCAGGTGGGGGGGACGTGCTGTGACCCTGGGCCACTGTCCTGGGCAGGTGGGGGGGATGCGCTGTGACCCTGGGCCACTGTCCTGGGTAGGCGGGGGGACACGCTGTGACCCTGGCTCACCCTGTGCAGTGACCCACGAGGGCCCAGAAGGCGTGGGGCCCTGAGCCACGGACTCGATGTGCGTGTCTCTAACACAGGTGCGGCCCCTTCCGGCCGTGGCCCTGGAGCCCCAGCTGAGATGGACGAGGCATCGCGCCTGAGGTGGTGAGGACAGGGAGCTGGCCGTGGGGACGTCAGTGGGACCACAGTGGGCAGTGAGCCCCCGCCCTGGCGGCATTCACTGCCCTCATTTCAAAAGCAGATGTCATTAAAGTCCCTTTGGAGTCACTCCTTCGTGCATTAATTCAGCTCAGAGACATTCCTCAGAGCCCCGCAGCCCCGGGGCAGCTCCCGGCCTCCCTGGTCCCGGGCCGGGCTTTCTGCGCTCTGCACCCACCTGCTCCTGGACGCCCCCCCCACGACGGCGGGGGATCACGGGGGAGCCAGCGGTGTATGGGCTCCCCCACCCCCGCCTCACCCCACCCTGACGGCACCCATCCCCAGTGCACCCCACCCTGACCACACCCCGTCCCCGACCACACCCCCTCCCGACCACACTCCCACCTTGATCACCCCCACCCCGACCCCCCCAACTCCTCCCACCCCGACCACCCCCTCCCCACCGCCACACTGGACATCCCAGGGACTGGGATGTGGGGAGGGTGTAACCCAGGAGTGGGTCCCTGGGGTCTAGAGGAGACAAGTGAGTTGCGGGAGGTGGGGTGGGGGTCTGAGCATGACAGGGGACCCGGGAGACCGTGGGGAGCAGAGCGGGCCAGTTAGGGGGTGCCCAGGGCCCAGGACTCTGAGGAGGCGCGGAGCTCGTTCCTCTGGCGCCCGTCTGCACCCGCTGTGCCCAGACTGTGCCCCACGGCCATGCGCCCCACCTGCTGGCCCCCCCGGGGTGTCGGTGGGGCACTGGTGGGGCATCTCTGGCGCCAGGCCGGGCTGTGGTTCGCGGGGTGCCCGGGCTGCTGCCCCGCGGGCCCTCCTGGCCTCTCCCTCCAGACTCTCCGCGCCTCCCGCTCTGGAAACCTGGGCGGCCCCTGGACGCTGGTTGGCGGCAAATCTCCCAGAAAGCAACCCCTATTGATCTTATTCTGTTTATAAAATAATACACATTTATTATTGCAAGTTTAAAAACTCCTGGAACCAAGAAAGAGAATGGAAACACTTGTGCACTGAGAAGCGAGCCCCTCAGCCTCCGGGTGTATGTCCGGGAGGACGTGTCTGTCTGGACGCCGAGGCGTGAGCGCCAAGTGCGGGGCCCCGGGTGCTCGGCCTGTGTCCTGCGTGTGTCCCACGGGGCGTGCACCTGCCTGTCGGCCTGGGTCCACACGCGGGCCTTCCGGGGTGTTGGCTCCTGGCCGGTGGCACATGTGGCTGCTTTTCCAAGAGCCCGCACTCTCGGAGGGCTGTGCGCCGCTTGCGGTCGCTGACCACGGTCCCGGAGGTTTCTAGGCCTTCCCATCCGCCTCGAGATCCAAGCTCGGGGTGTCAGTCGCTGGAAGGTGACGAGGCCGTGGTCCCGGAGCCCGCACCAGTCGGGTTGCTGCCCTTGGAAGAGACTCCAGAGAGCGCCCTACGCCTGCCTCCCGTGAGGACCCAGGTGGGCTCCCACCTCCCCGGATCTGCCTCCAGGACTGTGGGCTGTGGGCCCCCCATCCATGGTGTCCCACCCCGAACACATGGAGACAGCCCGGGGGCTGGGCGGGCCCTCCTGCCTCTGTGGGGCCAGGCCGCCCGCACACCGTGCTGGACCAAACGTGTTTCCTGAGTGAGGACACCGCCAGGACCCAGCCCTGACGAGGCTGGAGGGCACAGCGTCCTCGCTCCTGCACCGCGGGGCGCACGGGGCTCGTGCAAGAGGCAGGGTGGCACTGGGGTCACGGGCAGCCCCACCAGGGCCCCGAACCCCGGCTGTGCCCTTCTCCCTCCTGCGAGGTGGTACGAGGAGGGACAGAGCAGCCCCAGGGGCCACCCACCCTGGCCCACTCCTGCGGGGTGCCCGGGCTTAGTGTCCAAGAGGAAGCTTGGCCAGTGCAGGCCTGAGGGGTGCCGGGGCTCGCCCGTTGCTGCAGGGGGGCCTTCCCAGAGCTGCCCAGAGAGCAGAGGGGCCGTGGCCCTGACGACTTGGGCGACTCAGGGGCCGACTGTGGGGGGGGACAGGCCGGACCCTGGGCCACGAGCCCCTGGGGCCTGGGGACGAGCCTGTCACTTGCACAAACGGGGCGGGCGGCCTGGTCGGGCAGAGCGACAGTGCGGCCGTGGGCAGGGGCCCTGCTGGCACCAGTGCTGTTTCCCATGCAAAGTGTCGGCGCACAGCCCACAGCTCGCTCTGGGGCCCCGGGGACCCAGACTCTGCGCTGCTGACCTGCCTGCCCACCGCCCCGAGCAGCAGCTCAGGACCCTTGGAGCCCCTCGGGGGTCGTGGGCTGCCGACCCCTTCCCTGTGGCCCCTGCTGACGTCCTTCCCCCGAGGCCGATGACCGCGGGCCCACGGCCACAGCTCCTGCAGGACAGGACCCACTCCCCGCCGTGGCTGCCGTAGGGTCCGCACCCTGCTGGCTTAAAACCACAGACACCGGGCGCCATCCAGGGGTCGAGGCCCCACCCCTGAGCCCCAGCGCGGGTCGCCCTCCCTGTCTGAGCCCGTGGGAGGGTCCCCATGGCGTCCCGTGTCTGTGTTCATGGCGATCCTGACATGTGGCTCGTGGACGCTCAGCTCCAGTGTCGTCTCCACCGGCCCCCGGCTTCCCCTGCATCCACGGCTGGGGTCTCTCATCAGGACCCCAGTCAGGGGGGTCAGGGCCCACCCCATTGTGGCAGGGCCTCACCTCGGCTGCACGTCTGAGGTGACCCATCTCCAAAGGCCACGTGCAAAGGCTCGTGTGTTCAGACTTGAACATATGCTGGGGCGCCTGGGGCTCAGTCACCGTCCCAGGGTCCTGGGGTTGCCCCCACGTCGGACCCCTGCTCGGTGGGGGATCTGCTCCCCCCTCCCCCCCCACTGCTCTCCTGCTCACACGCGTCCTCATTCTCTCTGTCAAATAAATAAATAACATCCTAAAAAAAAAAGATGTGAGTGCATCTTTTCAGGGCACACAGTTCAACCCATATGTGTGGATTAGGACCGGGTTAACTGGCTTCTTTCTTTCTTTTTTTTTGTAATATTTGATTATTCATTCGTGACAGACACACACACACAGAGAGAGAGAGAGAGAGAGAGAGAGAGAGGCAGAGACACAGGCGGAGGGAGGAGCAGGCTCCATGCAGGGAGCCGGACTTGGAACTTGATCCCGGGACCCTGGGGTCATGCCCCAGGCTGAAGGCGTCTCTAAACCCCTGAGCCACCTGGGCTGCCCCTGTTAACTGGTTTCTGAGGAGTTCGTGGTACACCTGGAGCACAGGGGGGTCTGCATGCGTGGAGCACAGGAGACCCGCTGGGCACTGGGCTGTGGGGCCGTGAGCGTGTCCCTGGATGGGCGAGTGGCTGGAGCCTGTTGTAGGACAGAGCAGGGCAGGATGACCCACGGGATGGGCCTCGCGGGGTCAGGGGCCCAGGATGCGGCGCGTCACGCGGTGGTGACGCTGGGTTGTGTGTCAGTTCTTGGCCACAACGTTGGTGACAGAGAAGCACGGGGCGGGGGGCGCCCTGGAAGGTGGGGCGGTTACGACTGCAGGTCCCTGAACCGGCCCCGGCCCCGTCACCCTGACACGTTCGGAAGTGAGACCAGCGGGGAAGGCCCGGAGGAGCTCGAGGACCGCGTCAGGGCTGCCACCCGCTCTGCAGGGTCGAGGGCGGCACGGCCCCTGGGGATCTGTGACACCGGCACGGGGTGGAGCGGCCGGCCAGGTGCTGGGACGCCGTCAGAGGCCGGCGGCTGCCAGGATTTACAGCTCAGGACAGAGGGAGGGTCGGGGGCGCGGTGGGGGGCAGGGGGGCTGGTACCGGGGCAGGTGGGACCCAGGGATGGGGGCAGGCTGGGAGCACGGGGTGGACAGTGAGCCAAGGAAGGGGCTCCGGCCCAGGCAGGCTGGTGTTACGGGGGTGGGGACAGTAGGACGTCACAGATCCAGCTGGTGGCCCAACCCCAGAGATTGGGGTCAGCAGGAGACTGTGACTGCGAAGAAAGAGCCCGTCAGCAGCGACTTCGGGGCAGTTCCAGCGTCTGGTACTGGATCCCCCAGGAGCCGTGAGGCCCCCCTGGGCGGCAGGACGAGCGTCCACAGGGACCTGGGCTGCGACTCTGCAGAGGTGGCGTGCCCCGTGTGCGCAGCACGGGCCAGTGAGGTGGGAAGAGCGTGGCCAGCACGCACGCCCAGCTGTCACCGACCCGACAGGTGACAGCCGGACACGACATCCACAAGCCTGGTGTCCAGACAGGTGCAGGGGGCCCAGGCCGCGAGGAGGCCTTGACATCACCGTGACCTCCGGGAAGGGTGACGGGGCTCCCCCGGGCGAGCTTGACCCGTGGGCTCCTCGGGGACTGGATGGGGGGTCGCGCTGGGGGCGCCCAGGTCCGCAGAGCACATGGACTCACTGTCGGTTTCAGGACTGCGACGGGCAGCTCACGGGGCAGAGGACACAGCCGAGGAGGTCACCGTGACAGCGGGACGTGGGAGGAGCAGGTGGATGTACTGCTGCCGGCCCGTGGCCCAGCAGGTGTGCGGGGTGTGGGCGACGGGGCAGCCGTGGAACCCCGGGGACAGCAGCGCCTGGGGGACGTGTCCTGGGAGGAAGCCGGTGGCCTCCAGCCAGAGGTTGCTCAAGGACGATCACGATGGGTCCAAAGGAGACAGAGCCAGCTGGACGCGCTCCCACTGGTGACATCCCGACCCATTCGAGAGCCAAATAGTGAACAGTCACGCGATTTTGCCTCTTGTGACCTTTGCGCCGCGTCCCTCCCTTTCTCCGTCACCTTTAGGAAAAGGTGATGACGTGTTGGCTCGGAGCGCGGGCTGTGGGGGGCGAGCCTCCCTGGTCCCCGCGGCCCCCGGGAGCTCTGGAAGGAGGCTCCAGCCAAAGGGGGCCCTGCGGTGACCTTGGACGCCCCGTGGCCTCCGTGTCCCTGGGGCCGGGTCTGGGGTCCCACCAGCCTTACAGAGCCTCCGCTTCTCCTCGAGCAGCCGCTTGTCCGGGAAGCGGGGCCCCAGAGAGCGCGGTGTGCAGGTCGCCCGTCAGGTGTAGGTGTGCAGGTCGCCCGTCAGTGTTCTGGGCGCACATTGAGTTTCGTCAGCTGGTTTTTCTGCATCTCAAGGATCATCGTACGCTCCGGTCGCCGGTTGGAACGTGAACTGTATTGGTTGAACCAGCCTCCCGCCCTCAGGCTGAGCCTCCACTGCCGCGGTGCTCATCGTTTGTGCGTTATCAGCCCGACCTTGTAATGTTTTGTGGAGGGTTTTGATCTGTTTTTTCTTGTAATATCTTTGCCTCGGGCCTCGGAACTCAGGGCCCTGGTGGCCTTGTCGGGTAAGTCAGGATTGCTTTAGTGTTTCCCCTCCCTGGAAGATGTTTTGTAAAATCAGAATTCTTCCTTCCTTAAAAAAAAAAAAAAAAAAAAAAGAATTCTTCCTTCCCTAAGTCTCTGTTAGAGAACCACACACAAGACTTTCATCTCCTTCTGAATCGCCTGAGGCGCGACACACTCTGTGGCTCTTGTCCACAGATGCTTCCACGCACAGCTTTTTGCATTTTATTTTTATTTATTTATTTATTTATTTATTTATTTATTATTATTATTTTTTTAGCTTTTTGCATTTTAGAGCTGTAGTCGGGGTGCAGGGGTCCCAGCGTTTCCCTGCATCTGTATCTTCGGGGTAAATCCCCAGCAGGGCAATTGCTGGGTGGTAGGGCAGATGGAACTAGGGGGGGTGGAAGGGGAGGAGGGCGGGGGGTGGGGGTGACTGGGTGACTGGCACGGAGGGGGGCACTTGACGGGATGAGCACTGGGTGATATTCTGTATGTTGGCAAATTGAACACCAATAAAAAATAAATTCATATAAAAAAAGAAAAAAATAGAGCTGTCATTGCACAGCCTTCTGGCTCACACACCTTCCCTCCTTCCTTCCTTCCTTCCTTCCTTCCTTCCTTCCTTCCTTCCTTCCTTCCTTCCTTCCTTCCTTCCTCGTAGGGGGAGGAGGGCAGAGGGGGAACCTCAGGGAGACCCAGCTCTGCGCTCAGAGCGCGGTGCAAGGTCCATCCCACAACCCTGGGATCACGACCTGAGCCGATGCCGAGCTGGCCGCTCCCCCGCCTGCGCCCCCGGGCGCCCCGGCTCGCACAATTCCTGGTGACAAGCCAATATTTTATCTCTGTTCCCTCATATGTGAGTCTTCCTGTCCTTCAGCTCCTCTTGAGAGTCTCTGTTCCGGGTCAGACTGGGTGACGGTGGTCACGACGCGGAGTCAGCGCGTGTTTGTGCTGCTCGGGGCGACCCTTGAGATCCCTGGACCTACGAAATCTTTTGTGACCAATTTCCATTGTTGTTTCCACCCCCTTTTGGGTGGTCCGCTTCCGGCTGACAGGCGACTCGGTATCCCTCGTGGGTCACCAGAGACGCTGGTTTCCCAGGTTTCTGCTTGGCCTCCGTCGCGAGGAGCGGCTGCTGCTGCGTCTGCAGAGCCACCAGCTCTGTGCCTCGAGAGCCTCCACTTGCCGCACAGCACTTTCCATGTCGATACGTCCGATTTGGCTTTTAATTAAGCCTCTGCATTTTTGTCTTCAGTAACACTCACTTTTTTAGCACGGACCACGGGCTGCTCGGATGCAGTTACGGATTCCGTGTCCCGCGCGTGTTTTGCTCTATCTGCTCACTGACCTGCCCTAACCCTAACCCTGGTCTGTCACGCTTCGGTTCTGCCCCTTTCGTCTGTCTGTCATCTCGAACGGATGCCGGACGCATGATTTCGTGTTGTCATGCACTTTAATCAGTTTATTAATAATATCTCTTTGTAATATTAAGCTATTGACCTTTTTCCAGAAAAATGCCGCCCGCCTCTGTCGTGTTTCTGGCCAGAAACGAGCGGGTCCCGATCTGTTCGCCTCTGGGAGGCTCCTTGTAGGCACTTCGGGTGGAGCAGGCAACCTTCGCTTAGGCTGGCAGGGCCTGCGTGGGCCCCGGAGCCCCTGTGCGTCCCCTCCTGAGCACCTGCAGTCCACGCCCCGGGAGGGTGGCCAGCACACGGCTTAGCTGAGGAAGGACGAGCCAATTCCCAAGAGAGACCTGGTATTGCAGGCATTGGGGGGGGGTGTGTGCAAGTTACATCAACAGTGAAATAAAATTTCTCCTTTGGATTGGAAATTTTAGTGAAGCTACGGGAAAATTAATACATTTGTACATTATTTGCATTTTGTGAACAAAGAAACAAAATTTGACAGTTTCTATAAATATCCCTTCCGTGATGAATTCCGCCTCCCCCACACTGTGCTCTGCATAAATACTCAGTGCTCACGTACTTGTAAAAAGATTCAGTGTAGTATTTTTTTAAAGATTTATTTATTTATTCGTGATAGACAGAGAGAGAGAGGAGAGAGAGAGAGAGAGAGAGAGGCAGAGACACAGGAGGGAGAAGCAGGCTCCATGCAGGGAGCCCGACGTGGGATTCGATCCCGGGTCTCCAGGATCGCGCCCTGGGCCAAAGGCAGGCGCTAAACCGCTGCGCCACCCAGGGGTCCCCAAGTGTAGTATTTTAATAACAGAAAAATGAAATAATCCAAACCTCCATCAATAAATACCTGACTAAATAAAATTACTTTGTACAATAAAAAAATTACAGAAATCTACAAATGGCGTGACAGACAGCTATCCAGTATTTGTTTAGCGACGCTCAACAAAAATTTTCTGGAAGAATGTAAAAGAAGAAATTAACAGGGATTCCTCTGGAGGTCGAAATGGGGTGTGTGTAAGCGGGGAGCGCAGATCCGGGGAGGATCAACCACCCGTGGAACTGTTTTTACTCTTCCTGGAACATTTTGCAGGGATGAGACCTAGGTATCTGCTCTTACAGAGATGGAGAAGTGGGGGAAATAATTCAAGGTTGGTTGCAATCACGTTCTCCGGTCGCCTGTCCGAGCCGCTGAGGTGATGCGGGAAATGAGGGACCTTCACGGCTTGACAGGGCAAAATCAGTGACAGTTCGGAAATAGCACCGAGCACCTGCAGAGTTGGGAGATGAGCCCTGAGTGGTCTCCAGGGAATCCGGGGAATCATGCACGGGAAGGGAGGGGGCTTGGCGGGTTCTCCGGAGAAACAGAACCAGCAGGAGGTACTCACACGCTCTTGGACTCATGAGGATTTGCATTCACATCTATACACACGCGCACACACGTATACAACACGCACACCCGTGTAGCACGCGTATAGACAATACACGTGTGATTGCCTGCGTGTGTGCCGACCGACCGTACGGTGAGTGTGTGCATATACACGCAGAGGTACATTGGGAGGTTTATTTTTTTCTTTATTTTTTTTAATAAATTTATTTTTTATTGGAGTTCAATTTGCCAACATATAGAATAATCCCGTCAAGTGTCCCCCCCCAGTGCCCGTCATCCCGTCACCCCCACCCCCCGCCCACCTCCCCTTCCACCACCCCTAGCTCATCTACATTGGGAGGTTTATTATTGGGATTGGCTCGAGTGTTTGTGGAAGACGAGAAGCCCCACTGGCCTCCGTCTGCCACCTGCAGACCTGGAGCAGCTGATGGCGTGATTCAGCCACGTCCAGAGGCCTGCAAATCAAGCACGATTCTGAGTCTGGAAGCCGAAGAAGCAAGTACACTGTCCTTCTCTTTTTTGTCCCGTCCTGGCCTCCAGGGGCCTGGTGATGCCGCCCCGGTGTGTGAAGATGGTCTGTGATCTTCACGCCCGTTCAGAGGCTCATGTCTCCCAGAGACGCGCTCACAGACCCAGCCCAAGGTGATGTCTGGGCAGCTGTCGCGTGTCCCAGAGCCCAATCGGGTCGACACAACGAAATCAGCCGTCGTAGGAGTTGCGTCCTCTCCAATTCGAGGCCAAGATCTGGTGGCCTGAGCAGAACCTTGGGGAGCCTCCCGGGGGCATGGGTGACGGGGCTGAGTCAGCTCCCACGTCACGACGGTCAATAAGACGCGGGTGGGACTCCGAGTCGGGGTGCAGCCCAGGGATCTGCGAAGGAGCCGCGCGCCCCATGTAGACTAACGTGTGTCGTATTCCGGGAGCTGCAGCCCGTCAGTAACAGGCGGCCGAAGCCACCGCTCCCCGAGGCGCCGTAGGCAACTCACAGGGGAGGGTTTTCCCGGCAAAGCTGTCTCGGGGGTGTCAGCGTCGCGCAGAGAGAGGGTGTTTATAGCGGGTGGGGTGCATGTCACGGGGTCGCTGGCCCGAGAGCCCGCCCGTTTACAGGCTTTTGACCACGAGCGTCAAGACTTTCCTGAGGGCTGCCTTGACCTCCTTGTTCTTGAGGGAGTAGATGAGAGGGTTCAGGGTGGGGCTCACAGTGGAGTACAGTACGGCCATGACCTTGCCCATCCCTGGGGAGTAGCTGGAGCCAGGGCTCAGGTAGGTGTAGATGATGGTGGAGTAGTACAAGGTGACGGCGGTGAGGTGGGAGGAGCAGGTGGAGAAGGCTCGCTGCTTCCCCTCGGCTGTGCGGATCTTCAGGATGGTGGAGATGATGAAGCCGTAGGACACCACGGTGAGCAGGAAGTTCAGCATGGCGAAGAAGATGTCGGCCATCACGGCCATGACGTCGTTCACGAGCGTGGAGGAGCAGGAGAGCACCAGCACTGGGGGGATCTCGCAGAAGAAGTGATCGACCACGTTGGGCCCGCAGAAGCTGAGCCGCGTCATCAGGCAGGTGTTGACCCCGGCGCCCAGCACGCTGATGCCCCACACGGCGCCGGCCAGCGCCGCGCACACCCTGGGGCTCATGAGCGAGCCGTAGCGCAGCGGCCGGCAGATGGCCACGTAGCGGTCGTAGGCCATGGCCGTGAAGAGCAGCACCTCCCCCGCCACCGACCACGACAGGAAGTACATCTGGGCCATGCAGCCCCCGTAGGAGATGCTCCTCCTCTCGGCCAGCAGGATGTCCAGCAGCTTGGGCACCACGGTGCACGTGCAGGTGACGTCCAGCACAGACAGGTTGACCAGGAAGAAGTACATGGGCGTGTGGAGCCGCGGGCTGGAGGCGATGGCCGCCACGATGAGGAGATTGCCGCCCAGCGCCGCCGCGAAGAGGCAGAGGAAGAGCGCGAAGAAGGGCCCGCGCAGCCGCGGCACGTCGGAGAAGCCCTGCAGGATGAACTCCGTCAGCAGCGTCCGGTTGCTCATGGCGCGGACTGGCCTCGGCTCCCGGCTCTGCGGCTGCAAGACAGGGCGCAGCTCACGGTCCGCGGTCCGCGCCGGGGCCCCTTGGGGTCCCCCCCCCGCCCCGATCAACGACAGCCAGCGCCCGGTCTGCTCGGGCAGTGCAGCCACCAAGCTCCTCTCAGGAAGGGGCAGGAGTGCTCCATCCCCCACTTCCTGCCTCCATCCTCCACCTCGTACCTCCATCCTCCACCTCCTCCCTCCTCCTCCTCCTCCCTCCATCCTCCTCCTCCTCCCTCTGTCCTCCACCTACTCCCTCATCCTCCTCCTCCTCCCTCCATCCTCCACCTCTTCCCTCATCCTCTTCCTCCTCCCTCCATCCTCCACCTCCTGCCTCATCCTCCTCCTCCTCCCTCCATCCTCCACCTCTTCCCTCATCCTCTTCCTCCTCCCTCCATTCTCCCTCCTCCCTCATCCTCCTCCTCCTCCCTCCTCCTCCTCCTCCCTCCATCCTCCACCACCTCCCTCCATCCTCCACCTCCTCTCTCCATCCTCCACCTACTCCCTCCATCCTCCTCCTCCTCCCTCATCCTCCACCTCCTCCCTCTATCCTCCACCTACTCCCTCATCCTCCACCACTTCTCTCCATCCTCCCACCACTACACTAAGGACAACCCTCCCACACCTCAACATGGCACTGTCCTCCCACAGTGATGGTCTGACCTTGCCATGTCCCTGCTGGAGCCCTCAGAGATGATATCCAGTGTCTCCAGGGGGCCTTCAAGTGTCATCATGTCCCGTCAGGCCAGAGAGTATCCGCATCGCCCTGCTTCTCTCCCCTGCACCCCTAAGTGTCCTGTCGCACTTCCTCTGCCTGACCCCCCCCCAATCCCTTCACATCCCTTGATGACCTTCCCCAGACATGAGATTCCTCCTCAGGAACATCGGAGCCTCACGGAGCCCTGGCTCTGGACAGGGGGACGGGGAATGATGCCAGGGGAAGGCAGGGGGCCACGGGGCAGGGCAGATACCTCTGCAGTCAGGTGGGACCTAAGTCACCAAGAGGGAGCGGCATGAGGTCCAAGCTGAGGGTACAGTCGGGGCCAGAAGAGCAGGGTCCGAAGCGATTCACACAGTCCTGGGGGCCGCCAGGAGCTTCCCGGTCGAGGGCGGCCACACAAGAAGAGAGCAGAGCCGAAGGGTTTTCCAGGGACGCGTGTCGCTGGTTCTGGGGGCGATGCGTCCAGGCCTGGGCAGGGCAGGCTTCTGAGGCCTGGGTGGCAGCTCCCAGCTCTCGGTGGGTGACCCTGCCCGGAGTCCTGGTCCCAGCTGGTTCTGTGCCGACTTCAGAAATCGGCACAGTTGCAGGAAAGTTTATATTCCTTAGTCACGTTGGTTGTGGGAAAATAGAAAGAAACTTCCCCCAGATGAGCCTACAAATGACAAGTGGGTGAACGTCAGGCTCGTGGAGAAGGTGGGACATTTCGGAGACACCCCGTCACCCGGCGACCACGACACGCTGTGTGCATCTGCACGCCCCGGCCCCTGCGACGAGCAGCGAGGTACTTGTGCGGGAGCCCGCGGCTGCTGCCGAGCAGGTGGTGGCCTCGCAGGCTGGGGAGCGGGGGCGACCGCAGCCCTGAGCCGCCGAGTGGACGCCCCCAGGACCCAGGATCCCCCACCCCGCGTGGCCTGCCGCTGACGTCTGCACGGCAAGCACCTTCTAAGGTCTCCCATACAGAGTGGGGTGTATTGTCCCTGAATTCTGACCTCGTCCGGCAAAGGCACCGAGCTTGCTCGGGTTCACGGGGACACCCCAGTCTGTAGGAAAATATCCCTGCTTGAAACGTGCGGTGGGCCTGGTCCCCAGCGCTTCCGTGTTTACAGCCCCAGGAGGGCTCCGTGGGGGAAGGCCCAGCAGCCTGGGGACACCCCCAGCTCCCGAAGTAGCCTGTGGACCGCTCCGTTTTGTGCAGTTCTGCAGCATTAATGGGACGTTCTTGGAGGCGCTCTTGAGGATGTGATCCTGGCAATGGGACCCGAGGTCGGAGCCCGTCAGCCCTCCCCCCCAGGGAGGAGGACCCTGCACGGCCCAGCGGTTTCTGATCTGCTGCCGGCTTGGGCCGCGCCGTGGACGCGGGGCCAGGGGCCGAGGGGCTGCGGTGTGAGCAGCGGGGGCAGCCTCCCGGGAACCCCCGCCCCCACCCCCTGCTCCTTCCCCAACCAGTCGGAGCCTGGACACTGTGCTCGGCAGTTGGTTTAAAAACTCGACGAAATGGCGAATTCTAACAACCACACATTCTCCGAAAGCAGAAGTCAGCGGTGTTCAGACGCACCGAACCCGACCCTCTGTACCACCCAGGACGGCCCTGCGCACGACGCCAGGGCACAGCCAGGTACCCACACCCGCTGGGACGGCAGACGCAAGGACCTGGGTCACCGCGGTCACCTCACAGCAAGACACACGGACGCCGCGTCATCCGCAGAGGAGGCGTGGCCTCCGGCCGCCTATGGTCCGGCTCCCTCCCGTGGGTCCGGAGGGGACAGGTGTCGGGCAGCCCGCAGGCCCGCAGCACCTGGGGGACGGTGCACAGCACGGCACCTGCTGCAGGGACGTGCTCCCCGGCCTCCTCCCTCCCCGCCCTGCCCTCCCCGCGAACACGGAGGACACCCAACACTTACCTCCTAAAATTCCAAACTGCTCAATAATAATAATTTATGACCTACAGATACAACGTTTCATGGCCTCAGTCATGGTAATTGTGCTAATTCTGTAAACGGCGTCTCCTTAACAGCAGGAGAGAGACTGGGATGGAGAATGAACACACGGCGGGACGCCTGGGGGCTCGGCGGTTGGGCGTCTGCCTTCTTTCGGCCCAGGGCGTGACCCGGGGTCCCGGGATTGAGTCCCGCGTTGGGCTCCCTGCAGGGAGCCTGCTGCTCCCTCTGCCTGTCTCTCTCTCTCTCTCTCTCTCTGTGTGTGTGTCTCATGAATAAATAAATAAAATCTTAAAAAAAAAAATCCCTGAGCAGCCTGGAGCTCCTCCGAGCCCTAGAGGCAGGGTAGGCGTCCTGAGGCAGCCGAGGGAGGCCCCGGGCAGGACTCGGCGCTCGGTGGCAGGTGGGTCCCTGCTCAGGACGAGGCGGGCAGCCCGGGTGGAGCCACCGTGGTTTTGAGCAGAGCCGCCTGCTGTGTGCCCAGAGCCAAGCCGCCAGCCCCCCGGGATCCACTGCAGACCTGTCACCTGCAGGGCCTCAGAGGCCCTGGGCCTGGGGACCTGAGCACGGTGGCTTGGGCCGAGCGGCTGTGCAGGAAGGTGGAGGCCGGAGGCGCAGGCAGGGGCTGGCGCTGCTCCAGGCCACACAGGACGCCCAGTCCCCGTGCACACTCAGCCCGCTTCCCTGCGGGCACAGCCCAGGAGGCTTCTCGGAGGCGGTGGTGCTGACCTCCATGAGTGGGGAGGGAGCAGGTGCAGGGAGGGCCAGGTGGCCATGCCAGGGCCCGGGGCCCCGGAGCAGGTGACGCAGCAGGGACGCCTGGCTCTCTCGTCCACGAATGTGGGTGACCTGAAGAGTGGTTTGGGGGCGCAGGGCAGACCTGCTGCTGGGGCTGGGGCATCGTCGGGGTCTAAGAATCGGCGGCACGCAGTCGGGCGGGGAGGACACAGAGCGGCGGGGGCGTGGGTTCTGGGGGAGACCGAGGGCCTGCCCCGTCCTTATGGCCCACAACCTCCGCTCCCCTGGACGTCTGCCCGGGGCCTGGGCCCCCCGATGCCCCACAAGCATGCACAGCCCAAACCCCTGGCCCCCCAGGCCGCCGCCCTGCTCTGCACCGGTGCCCTCCCCAAGACCTACTCCCGGGAGCTGTCCCCCTGCCTGTGCCCTGGGGAGCCCCCCGACCCCTCCTCACACTGTTCACGTGTTTAAATCTAACAAAGGCCAAACCATGTCTCCTGGACGTTGTCTCCCCCGGAGCCCGAGGTGTTGACCCTGCCCCCATGCAGACCTTCCCTTCCGAGGGCGCCCCGCCTCGGTCTCCCCTGCCTGCCTGAGTGTCTCCCTCACCTGCTCTTGTCGCCCCCCATCCCTGCGCCGTGGCTGGTGGGTCTCGAACCTGCAGGGTCAGGCACCCGTCCTGCGACTCCTGTCCCCCGCCCTGCTCTGAGGGGCGCCTCCCTCCAGCCCCTGCCCCCCACTCCGCCCAGACTGGGCCGTCCTGGCCCGTCGCCTTCTGACATCGCGCTCGCCCCACCGCCCCACGACGGGTTAGAGTCCCTCCCGTGCCCCTAGAATCCAGGTGTTTTCTCTCTCACCCACGGTGCTGCAAGGCCGCACGTCTCTCATGCTCCTGGTTGTCGCTGCGGAAGGCACCCGCCTGCCCCCCTGGGACACGGGGGCGCTGCGGCCTGTCCACTCCCTCCCGGGACCACGAGGCTAAGCCGTCGCAGTTGTGCCGATTTCCTCCGGGGATCACGTTGAGCCTCAAGCTGCTCACACAGCCCTGGCTGCATTCTCAGGGGAGGCCCCGCGGGATCCGGCCCCGGGCTCCCTCGCCGGGGTCCTGGCCCCCAGGGCAGCCCACTCCCGCCTGGACACTCCGTGCCTGTGAGGGGTGGACACTGAAAGCTGCGATGCCCACAGTTGGATCCAAGGACCCCAAACCCAGCAGGAGTCCGAGAGTCCCCGGGGCCCTACCCTGAGCTGGACTCCTGAAGGCCCGGGCCCTGGCAGGACGACAGACGGCGTCCCCTCCTCTGTTTCACCAGCACAGCGCCAAGACCCGATGCGGCCGTTCCCTTGACGGATCTGACGCAGCTGGTGTGGAGAGGGCATCACGGGCACATCGAGCCACGAAGCGAAGATGCAGAAGGAGCCTCAGAACCAGGCTCACACGGAGGTCGGACGGATCAGACCAGGAGCTTAAAACGACTCCAGTTAATAGGTCGGTGACTGAGCGGAGAGGTAGGAATCCCAAGGAGGAGCACGGGAATTCCGGACACAAACCACCAGGACGCGGACGCAGACTGCCTCCGAGAGGCCGTTGGTGGACGGGACATGGCTGAGAGCTAGGGGACTCAGGCACTCCGGCATCGGGGCCGTCTCGGGGCGTGCCTCCGTGACCGTGTTCCCGTCTTCTGCTCACACCGTCCTCGCCGCGTGTGTGACCTTGTGAGCTGGGCACGCTAAGACCCCGTAACCGGGGCTCCCCAGGCCCTCTGAGCGCGTTTCCTTCCTGTGAAGAGGGCTGACTTCTCCACCAGAGTCAAATTACTGGGGGAGGAGCTTCTGGAAGCTTCACTTTGTTTGTTGGGAATCACTCTTTATTTTGTCAGGATGGGTCTGTTTTGTTTTTTTTTTTTTAAGAAATTATTCATTTTTATTTTTTTAAATAAATTTATTTATTTATTTATTTTTTGGTGTTCAATTTGCAAACATGTAGAATAACACCCAGAGCTTATCAGGATGGGTCTGTTTCGGTTTTGACGCTAGTTTTTCCCTCATTGTTTTATTAATCTTTAATTTAATTTCAATTTGCCGGCAGCATAGTAGAGCATCACACCTGGCGCCCCCCCAGTGCCTGTCACCCGGTTACCGCATCCCCCCAACCCCGACCTCGGCGACCTTCAGTCTGTTTCCCAGGGTCAAGAGTTGCTCATGGTTTGTCTTCCTCTCTGACTTTTCCCCACTTGCTTTCCTTCCTTCCCTTTTGTTTTTTGTTTTTTGTTTCCCTCCTTCCCTTGTGGTCACTTTCACTATTTCTTTTTTTTTAATTTTTAATTTTTATTTATTTATTTATTTTTTTATTCAGAGGTGGAGAGTGAGAGAGGCAGAGACCCAGAGGGAGAAGCAGGCTCCCCGCAGGGAGCCCGACTTGGGACTCGATCCCGGGACCCCAGGATCATACCCCAGGCTGCAGGGGGCGCTAAACCGCTGGGCCACCCGGGCTGCCCACTTTCACTATTTCTTTATTCCGCATGTGAATGGGAGCATATGGCGCTCACCCTCCTCTGAGCATCACTTCCTCCAGTTCCATCCACGACGATGCAGGTGGCGACACTTCCTCCCTTCTGACGGAATAGTCTGCAGCATACACATGTGCGTGTACCACAGTCCTCGCTGTTTTACATTTACTTTTTTTTTAAAAAAAGATTTTATTTATTTATTCATGAGAGGCATAGAGAGAGAGAGAGGCAGAGACACAGGCAGAGGGAGAAGAAGGCTCCACGCAGGGAGCCCGACGTGGGACTCGATCCAGGGTCTCCAGGATCCCACCCCGGGCTGAAGGCGGCGCTAAACCGCTGAGCCACCGGGGCTGCCCCACATTTACTTTTTTTCCCAGCTTTATTGAGATATAATCAACATATAGCATTTGTACGTTGTCGTCCAACATTGATCTGACACATCTGCATGTTGAAAAGTTTGTAGTTTGTGAAAATACAGCATCAGAGCGTTAGCTGGCACGTCCCCGTGACCCACGGGTACCACTTCTTTGTGGTCAGAACTTTGGATCCGCTCTTAGCAGCATTCACGTGCGTGATGCAGGATCATTAGCTGTAACTAATGATCCCATTAGCTGTTAGGTCCCCCAACTCGTTAATCTTATCACGGGAAGCTGCTCCCCTTTGACCAGTATCTCCCCATTTCCCACCCACATGCCCAGTGTCTGTTCATCATCACCTTGCTGTTTCTCCTAGTTTTCGGTCTTGTTGGTTTGGATCCCGCGGTGTAAGAGCCTCACACGGTGTGTATCTTGCTCCGTCTAAGGGGGTCAGTCAGCACAACGCTCTCAAGCTGCATCCCAGTTCCATAAAGGTCAGGCCTCCTGCCTTAGGCTGAACGGTGTCCTGCCGCGTGTGAGAGCCGTGCTGCGGTGGACGTGGGGGTGCAGAGACCCTTACACGCTTCTGATTCAACCCCTTTGCATACGTGCAGAAGTGCAATGCTTGCGGCATAAGGTAATTCTCTTTTAATTTTGGATGGAATAGGAGCCTCCACGCTTTCCACAGGGGCTGCCTCCGTCCGCATTCCCACCCGCAGGGCTGAGGCTTCCTCTCCCCACTTCCTCACCAACGCATATGATCACTTCGTGTCAGCCATTCTGATGGGGGTGAGGTGACGCCTCATCGCGGCTTTGATCTGTAGTTGAGCCATCTTAGTCTTTCTAAAATTTAAATGGCATTAGCTCACGGATAGTACGTATTTAGTTTCAGACGTAGGTGCCCATCACACCACGTGCCCTCCTCCATGCCGTCACCCAGTCGCCCCATCTTAGTCTTAAGGGGACTCTTTGGTCCAGTGACACAGTCCTTATCCTGTAGGTACGAACTTTCTTGGGTTTTAATGGAAAACCAAGTCTCTCTAATGTGGTGGACTTGAATTTCAAAGTCCATCTGTGCCCCCCATGATGAGAGCAGCTCACATGCAGCCCCCTGAGCCTTCCAGACACTGACAGTGAAAAGAAAAACATACCAGAGAGAGAGAGAGAGAAATCAAACAAGAAGTAAAATACATCAAAACAATAAAATAGGGATCCCTGGGTGGCACAGCATTTTGGCGCCTGCCTTTGGCCCAGGGCGCGATCCTGGAGACCCGGGATCGAATCCCACGTCGGGCTCCCGGTGCATGGAGCCTGCCTCTCCCTCTGCCTGTGTCTCTGCCTCTCTCTCTCTCTCTGTGTGTGACTATCATAAATAAATAAAAATTAAAAAAAAACAAAACAAAACAATAAAATAGAGGTTTGTTTGAAGAAACTAGAAGATCCCATAATAGGAAAGAAAGAAAAACTTATTTATATCTGAAAATAGAATTGAACGCAATGAAAGGAAACCAAGTGAAAAATAATATAGCTTAAATACAAAAATTAAAACTAAAAAATACTTAAAAACTGAATTAATCAAATGAGAAAATAGCTAAAAAGAAAAAAAAAACCCTGGAAGACTAAAAAATAATAAAAACAGCCAGGAATGGCACATACTATTTCCCCCAGAGCTGGAGTTTTGCAGTTCTCTCGGATGGGTTCCTGTGCTATTGGCCGGGTGTTCCTGCGGGCCTTCTGGGGGACGGGCCTGTTGGGCTGGTTCGCATATGTCCTTGCCCAGGAGTAATTGCACCGCCCTTGCCAGGGGGCCGGGCTCAGTCTAAGCGGCTCCAGAGCTGGGAGGGGGTGAAAATAGCAGCACCCCGTCTGCAGCCCCGGAGCTGGAAGTTAGCAGCCCCCACTCCTCATGCGCCCTCACAGAAAAGCCGTCCGTCATTCTGTCTCCCTGGTGTCCGTCCACAGTCTGTGTTCACCCAGCCTGTGACTCAGCATTTTTAACTCAGACAAGTGACCCCAATTCAAGTCTTCAGACTTCACAGATTCCTGTGGGGGACCTGTGTCGCCCCTTCCAGGGGAGGGTGAGGGGTCCTGCCGTGCCTCTGCCTCTTGCTGGACACCTGCTCCGGGAGCAGTTGCCCAACTGTGCAGACTTCCCAGGTTATGGCCGTGGGCAGCAGAAGGCTGGCCCCTGGGCTCGCCCTGATGCTTGGGACCCCTGCCACGCTCAGGTGCCCCCATCCTTTTTGTGACCCCCGGGATCCTGAGACCGTGCTTCCCACTTGGGATCCCCCACTCTGCTTCATTACCTGAAGCCCTTTCAGAGAGACTTCCAGAAGTTCTGATTAGTACTCTGCCGCTTCTAACACTTTCCAGGAGCAGGGTTAAGGAAGTTCCCTCTGCTCATGGTTGATCTTACACATATCGCCCCAGATTCACTTCTTGCACCTCCTGTCACAGCTGTTCTAGTTGTAGAATTGCAACCGTTCTCAGATCTTCAGCTGATTTCACAGGTGTTCAGAATGATTTGATAAATATCTAGCTGAATTCCGGGGACCAGACAAATGCCAGGTCCTCCTTTCCTCCACATTCTTAACTCCCCCCCTCCATCCACACATATATTAGGAATTTGTAGCTCACGGCCCAATGCCAGGCTCTGGTTTCGCCTCCGGGCTGGATGGTGGACTGACCACGCTGTGCCTTTCCTAAAGTATGGATACAGCACACGGATGGCGCCTGCAGTCAACTGGCCCTGACTAGACACCGCAGCAGCTGTGCTCCTTCCCTCCGAGCACCTCCTCCTGAGTACTTCCCCCCATCCAGCATCTCCCTGCATGCAAGGCCTATGCTGCAGCTTCAGTGCCACCTCTCCGGACATGAGGACCAGGCTGCCTTGCACAGGTACATCCCTGCCTGGGGCCCATCACAGGGAGCAGCCGTGTGGGAGGATGAAAGTCCACCCCTCTACCCATTGCCAATCTCCTGTTCCAGAGCTGCCCCCAGGGTCAGACCAATGTTGAGGCCTCAGCTAGAGTCAATCACACTCGTGTTTGGTCCCTGTCCTTCCCTAGCCTGGTTTCTCTAGAGTGCAACTTTAATAAATCAGTTCTGGAGAGTGCCGTCCCAGGACCTACTCCTAGGAAGCCCGAGGCCTGTAATGCGGAGAGGTGGTGGGGTGCAGGGGTACTGAGAAAACCTTGGGGCTGCCGCTGCAGAGGGATGAGCACCAGCTCCCGAGGACCGAGACAGGCTCAGTACGTCCAAGGACTTCCTCACAACTCCACCCTCCTGGCAGTTCCCCTTAAAGGGGTGCATGGGGCTTTTAAGTCTCCTCACAACCTCCACCCTCCCTGTACACTAGAGCCTCCTGGGGACAGGTGTCCCTTCAGGGGATGGTGTGCAGACATGCTTGGACATGTAGCTCAGGCTTTGGAAACTGCACTTTGCTTCTTGGCTGGCAGCCCTGGACACCAAACTACTGTGCGACCCAATTCTAACCTCGTCACAACACGTAAGGTGTAACATGCAGCCCTGCAGCTCCCAGGAGCACCCGGTGCACCCTCTACTCAGGGAGGGATGGCTCGGCTGTGCTCAGCTTGAACAAAGCCGATGGACACCTTGTGCACACGAGTCTGCGTTCTCGAGCATGAGACCCTGGAGCGCTGACTGCCCTCGGGTGCCTCCGTGCGAGTTTGTCCTGGATGCGGCGTGTGCAGCGCTGAATGGCATGGGCGACGTCCAGGCTCGCCGAGCTCGTGTTTAGTACAATATTCACGGGCGAGTCACAGAGGAGTATGTGTGAGTAGCTGGGAAGGAACTTTCGGGAAGGCGGCAAACACAGACCGTGTGGCATTTTCCTCCGAGGCCTGGATGAGACAAGGTGCCAGCCAGGTGAGGGCAGGGCCCTGGGCAGGCTGGCTGGTGGCTCTTCTGCCCCTGGAGGTGAGAGGCCGCCCTCGGACCCTGGCCAGCGCGGCTGCAGTGGCAGGCGGGACCCTGCTCCTCCCGCAGGGAACAGACCTCACGCCTTCCGCCGTCGGCCGCTCTCAGCAGAGTCTCCAGGTCCCCTTGAGGTTCTGCTCAACCCCTGAACATTCCATACGGCGATTTCCCTTTGTTTATCAGACGTAGGAACACGCTTTCTTGAGCCACTGTGACGCGCTTGTTCCCAGGAGAGCAGGTGAGGGGGTTCAAGGTGGGCTCTGCTTGTGCGGCACAGAGCACGCCGCCGTCTCCGTGCAGGAGCAGAAGCCCGGGCAGACGGGGGGCCTCCAGGACTCAGGGGAACCCGTGGGACTGCCACCTGTGCATGCTGTGAGCAAGGCACACAAGGGCAGAGCAGCATCTTGGAGGGACATGAGTGGCTCGAGGCCCAGCCTGTCATGCCTGGGGCATCAGAGGGCTCAGGCGCTTGGGGATGGTCGTTCTCAGCCGTCAGAGTCAGTGTGGACTCCCCTGGCCACCGCCCTTCCGTTGAAGCCTCAGCTGCCCAGCCCTGACTGGTTCGGTCCAGACCATTCCCCTGGGATAAGGTGGTGGAGGGAGTGGGGTCACCCAGGCTCCAGGTTCTTTTTTTTTTTTTAATTTTAATTTACTTATGATAGTCACACACACACACACACACACAGAGAGGCAGAGACACAGGCAGAGGGAGAAGCAGGCTCCATGCACCGGGAGCCCGACGTGGGATTCGATCCCGGGTCTCCAGGATCACACCCTGGGCCAAAGGCAGGAGCCAAACCGCTGCGCCACCCAGGGATCCCCAGGCTCCAGGTTCTAACCCTGTCTCCTGCTCCTGGGCTGGACAAGAAGCCTGTCCCTTCTTTGGCCCAGGGCCTGGGATACAGGTAAGAGGGGCACAGACCCAGCTCAGGCAAGCCCCACGACCTGGGCCAATGCATCCCCTCAGCTCCAGGCCTGCTCACCCACAGCCCTCAACCCTTCTGGGGCCACCCAGTCTCCCTGGGCAGGACAGGGCCCAGCTTAGTTGAGGGGAGCATCTCCTCATGCCCACAGTGTAGTTAGATGGTGCATGAGGTAAACGAGGTCAGCCCGATCTCCCTCCCTGGGCCAACCCCATGCAGCCCCCGGGGCATCAGGTAGGAGCACCCATGACCTGCTTTGGGGGCTTGCGTGGGCTGTGGGCTACCAGGCACAGGTGCTAACAACACAGCAGAGCTGCTTTATCTCAAGCAGAGAAAGTTTGTCTGTTCCCAGTGGACCCTGAACAAAGACACGCCAACTTACAGAAATACGTCATCAGCTACAATCAGCTACGCTAGAGCTCCAAGGCTGGAGAGCTCTGGGCTTCCTGACAGCCCGCCGGCTGCATGTCTAACCCTCCCCTCCTTGCTCACACCTGTGCAGAGCTGAGGTGCCACTGAGTCAGCCAACTGGGAGTCCCCACCTGCTGGTCACTGCTGGCCCCGTCCCACGCCCGATGCCACACACAACCCTTCTGAGGAGTTGCTGGGGACTTGCTGTGTGCAAGTGGGAATTCCTACGTCCTCTTCTGGTTGCGGTATCTGAGCCACATGAGATCCCCTCTGGCACCCAGGTACCTGTCAGCAGGTGTGGCTGACCGCCCACCCAGATTCACAAAACCCCAGCTGCAGGCTCACTAGGTCTTTCTCTTAAAGATCCTGACCTACTTAGGCTCCAAACCACACTGCTGGGTTTCTCCCTCCTGATGTGGTGCAGAGATAGGTCACAGATGAGCAGATGCGCCGGAGGTCTCTGAGGACTTTGCAACTTCAGACTGGAGCAGTGAAAACCACGAGCAAAGCAATTTTCTATAATTTTTTCCCACAATTAAAATAGGTCAGGGCAAAAACAAATCTCTGTTTTGGAAACATCAAAAGGAAAATTAGGAAGATGATCCACAAAGCAAGATACTGGATGTAAGGGGCACACCCCAGACCATCTCCTGTCTAAATGTAAGACATCATGTTTTCATGCAAAGACACAGGAAACTCTTCCTCTGGTGGGAAAGAGGATGGGGTGTGAGGCTGACACCATCCCTTCCCGTTCTGTGACTCCCTTGCTTGCTGTCAGCCTGTAAGTGACGTCCATCCCACCAAGTGGATATTGGGGATGCTGACGAGCTCAGAGTGCAGAAAGCACTTATCCTCCTGGCGGTAACCAGGGCCCCCTGTGGGCACTGAAAAGGGCTGGGGTGCCTGGGGCCCCAGGAACAGGGCTCCCGCAGACATGGGTGCAAAGGCGGCGTGAAACCTCTTTCTCGTGGGCAGCCTCGGATGAGAGCCGTGTAAGACCAATCCCTGCAGCAATAAATCCCATAAATAGATGAGATTTATTTCAAATAGACTTTATTTCTCAGAACAGCCTTTGGACTTATATGAAAATTGAGAAGACGACTCAGGGAATTCCCAGAACCCAGACCCAGTTTCCCTTATTGGTAACAACTTCCATTACTGTGGGATATTTGTTATTAGTAGTGAATCAATCAACATATCATTATTAACTAAAGTCCATAGTTGATTTGGATTGCCTTAGTTTCTGTCCCGAGTTTGTCCTTTCCCTGTCCCAGGATCCCACCCAGGATATCATGTGACATGTAGGGTCCTCTTGGCTGACGTTTTATCAGATTTTCCTTGGTTTTGATGACAGCTTTGAGGAGTGCTGATCAGGCATCTTGTGGAGTCTTTCTCTATCGGGATTTCTCTGCTGTTTTTCTCGGGATCAGACTAGGGCGCTGTTTCAGGAGGAAGATCACAGGGTGAGGAGTCACCCTCACCTCATCACATCAGGAGACATCTGTCACTGACTTTCAGTGTTGATGTTGGTCTGGAGAAGATGGTTTTTTTCATAACCATTTTTAAGTGGCCAGCCCAATGCTGGGCGTCCCAGCGTCAGGGGAGGAGAGTCGTGCTGGCAGGCTCGACCCCAGCCCGCACACCCCTTGGGGACCTGGCAGTGGGCGATGAGGCACAGTGAGGTCATTGCAGTGGCTCCTTCACCTGAATGGTCAAGAGGCTCACAACTGATTAGCAGAGTTTCTGGTCTGTAGGTCTTCAACATGCCCAACATATAAAAAATAGTCCGTACAGAAAAAAATCTACTAATTTATCTTAGTGGCCAAGTTCAAAATAAGACAGAGATATTAGTCATTGCAGAAGGGCCATTGTTAATTTACAGTGGTTCTTAACTTCACAAAAGGAACAATTACTGGTCCCACGCCTCCAAATTCCTTCACCTCAGTCATCAGCACATAGATCTAGCCTCTGACCAATAATTATTTGTTTCATGTGACCGTAAATGCAACAGAGTTTCAGCAACTCAAGATCTGAACAATTCCTCTATTTTTTTATGTGGGATAACTTTTGGCTATGTCTGATTTTCCTAATTGACATATTCCTTTAAAGGGATAATGTCAATTCATAAAATAATCAGTGAGCTTTAACTTTTTCTCATAGCTCACAACATGTACCCATCATTTGTAGCATATAAACCTCAATGTCTGTGCTAATTTAGTTAAACAATCTGGTCGGCACCTGCCAGATGGGTGGCACTGTCCCAGTGCTGTGAGGATTCTCAGAATAGTGCAAGAGTCTCTCTTCTCCAGAGGTTCCCAGGTCCACAGGGCAGCAAGCCTCAGCAGGATGCTGATGGACCCAACAATACTCTTCCTGACTTCAGTTATTCTAAGAAGCTACAGTAATCAAGGCAGCGTGGCATTGGCATAAGGATCAACATGTGGATCAATGGACTATAACTCAACAGAAATAAGGCCATGTAACTATGGCCAATTGATTTTTTGACAAACCTAGCAAGACTATTCAGGGGGAAGGAACAGTCCTTTCAACAAGTGGTGTTGGGACAACTGGACATCCATCTGCAAAGGAATGCAGCTGGTTCCCTGCCTCACACCATATATAAGAATTACCCATAAAGGGTCAAAAACCTAAGAACAAAAACTATACAACATTAAGAAGAAAACGTAGAGGCATCTATATCATCATGACCTTGAATTTGGCAATGTCTTCTTAGGTATGACACCAAAAGGACTAGCAACCCAAGAAAATTAGATTAATTAGACTTCAAATTTTAAAAGTTTATGTGTCAAAAGATACGATCAAGAAATTGAAAATGTCACCTAGCAAATGGGAGGAAATATTTGCAAATTGTACATCTCATAAGGAATTTGTATCTAGAATTCTAAAAAAACTCTTTTGATTCAATAATATAAATACTAATGACCTGATTAAAAAATGGGCAAAGGATCTGAATAGGACCTGCTCAAAAGAAGATACGTGAATGGCCAACAGGTACGTGAAAAGATGCTCAACATCGTAAGTCATGAAGGAGATGCAAATCAAAACCACATGGAGCGCTACTTCTCACCCACTAGAACAGCTATAAACAAAAAGGCAGACAATAACTGGCGTGGCCGAGGATGTGGAGAAATCAGACCGCTCTTGCCCTGCTCTTGGAAACATAAATTGGTGTGGCCACTTTAGAAAACAGTTCTGTGGCTTTCACGTCTGTTGAACGTGGAGTCACTGTCTGACCCAGCAGTCCCACCTCCCAGGTGTATATGCACCCAAGAGAAACGAAAGCATATGTACACAAAAATATCATATACAAATGTCTGTAGGGGCAAAGCTCAGAAGCCAAAGGTGGAAACACAAATGCCCATCAAATAAATGAGTCGATAAATGAAATGTGGGGTCTTAAAGCGCAAGTCTTAAAAGTTCTCCTCCCAAGAAAACAACTTTGTAGTCTATGTGGTGCTAGGTGTTAGCTAGACTTGCTGTGGTCATTTCTTGATAGATGCAAATATCAAATCATGATTCACATCTGGAACTAATATAATGTTATATGTAGGTTTTGCTTCAATAAAAATTAATGTCGTACCATACTCACACATGAAAATGAAAGACGTACATACTAACATAAGCCATGGATTTGGGTGATATGCTGCGTCAGTGTGAGTTCATCAGCAGCAGCCTGCAGCCAACGAACCTTTCTGGAGGGTTGTTGGAATGGGGAGAGGCAGGGGTGATATGGGAAATTTCTATATTTCCTGATCAATTTTGTTGTAAACCTAAAGGTGCTTTAAACAAGAAAGCTGATTTTTAAAGTAACAGGTCAGTACGTAAATTCAATAAACACTTAACTCAAGAAACAAGAAAATCTCGACAAAGGAAATCAGAAGGAAACAAGAGAGGGTAAAAAGCAAAGCAGCCACAGCGATCACCCGGAGGCCTGTCCCCCTGAGGAGCTATCCTACTGCTCACTTCACCCTGAACACAAATTAAACCCAGTGGGATACCAGTGCACATCCATTAGGACAATTGCATGGAAGAGACCGGCACACTGAGTGTTGGTAAGGGTACGGGACAACTGGGTCTCCCATTCATTCTTGGTGGGGATGAACATGGGTGCAGCTACTCTGGAAGAAAGTTTAGCAGTTTCATACAAAACTAAATATACACCTGCCCTATGACCCAGCATCCTAAGATAAATTAAGGTCCGCACCCAAGATTAATTAAGATACATTTCCACAAAGACTCGTACCAGAATGTTCAGAGCAGCTTTAACCACAATACCCAAAAAGCCAAAATAACTCACGTGTTCATAAGTAAGAAAATGGAAGAATAAACATGGCGTCGACCTGTAATAGGATCCTTCCTGCAACGTAAATAGACTGTGGATTCACAGAGCAGCATGGGCAGGTCTCAAGGACACTGTGTTAAATGAAAGAAGCCTCATATGAAAGAGTACGTACCGAATGATTCCGTTTTATGTGGAATTATAGACCGTGCAAAACTATCTTCTGGTAGAAAAAATGAAAACTGGTTGCATCAGGGGAAGGAGTGGGTACTGGCAAGGAAGGAACAGGAAGGAGCCTTCTGGGTGGGATGGAAACGTTCTATAACTCGATAGACGTTTGGGTCACACAGCTTCATGCATTTGTCAAAACTCAGTGAATGTATGTTTAAGATTGTGCATTTTGGGGACGCCTCGGTGGCTCAGTGGTTGAGCATTTGCCTTTGGCTCAGGGTGTGATCCCAGGATCCAGGATCGAATCCCACATCCATCCAGCTCCCTGTGGGGAGCCTGCTTCTCCCGCTGCCTGTGTCTCTGCCTCTGCCTCTCTCTGTGTGTCTCTCATCAATAAATAAATAAATCTTAAAAAAAAAGATTGTGCATTTTGTTATATATAACTCATATATCAAAAGAAAGACCTAAAAAAAAGAAAAACCTATACACAAATACTGAATTCTAGTTATTGCATGCTGGAGGATTTAGGAGAGATTGCACTGATATCTGTGTTGCATTTGCTTCCCATCACATGCAGTGATATTAGCAGATACAATGCACAAACAGGCAATATTATGCAAGATCTAAGAACACAAAATGAGGAATATCTAATCATGCAAAGCATGAAAGTGAAATGACATTATTAGATATTTACTGAAATGTTAAAAGACCAACACGCACAATTTCATATTTTAAGATATTAAGTTGTGGGTTTATTTTATTTTATTTCATTAACTGAAGAAAGCATCTTTGGGCCTCCTTCAGTCAGGTGGACGGTGCAAGCAGATGGGTAGGCAACATTCCCAAATGTTGACCTCTGACTCATCCATCCTTTTTTTTTTAATTTTTATTTATTTATGATAGTCACACAGAGAGAGAGAGAGGCAGAGACACAGGCAGAAGGAGAAGCAGGCTCCATGCACCGGGAGCCCGACGCGGGATTCGATCCCGGGTCTCCAGGATCGCGCCCTGGGCCAAAGGCAGGCGCTAAACCGCTGCGCCACCCAGGGATCCCTGACTCATCCATCCTCAAATTATATACCTTATCTTTTATTTTTTAACTTTGAACCAAAATTCCTTATTATTTTTAACTTAAATTTTGTTAGTTAACATTCAGTGCACTATTGGTTTCTGGAGTAGAATTCAATGGCTCCTCATTCACGTACAACACGCAGTGCTCATCACAACACATGCCCTCCTAATACCCCCTCACCCATCTAGCCCATCCCTCCACCTCCTTCTAGCAACCCTCAGTTTGTCTCTATTGTTAAAAGTTACTTATTTCTAGCTCCCTTCTCTCTTTTTTTTTTCTTTTCCCCCTTCCTTTTTATTCATCTGTTTTGTTTCTTAATTCCACACATGACTGACATCATATAGTATTTGTCTTTCTCTGACTGACTTAGCTCACTCAGCATCGTCCGCTGTAGCTTCATCCATGTTGCTCCAAATGTAAGATCTCATCCTTTCTGATGGTTCAGTGATAGCCCACTGTGTCCATAGACCACGGCTTCTCTATCCATCATCTGTCCCAGGACACCCAGGCTCCTCCCACAGTGTGACTATTGTGGACATGGCTGCTGTGAACACTGGGGTGCAGGTGTCCTGCTGTTTCACTGCATCTGTATCTTTGGGTAGATCCCCAGCAGTGCAATTGCTGGGTCACAGGGTAGCCCTATTTCTGACTCTTTGAGGAACCTCCACGGTGTTGTCCAGAGTGGCTGCACCAGTTCACATTCCCACCAACAGGGCAAGAGGGTCCCCTTTCTCCACATCCTCTCCAACACCTGTTGTTTGCTGTCTTATTAATTTCCCCCATTCTCACTGGTGTGAGGTGGGATCTCATCGTGGTTTTGATTTGGATTTCCCTGAGGACACGTGATGCAGAGCATGTTCTCATGTGCATGTTGGCCATGTGTAGGTCTTCTCTGGAGAAATGTCTGTTCACGTCTTCTGCCCATTTCATGATTGGATTGTTTGTGTCTTGGACGTTGAGTTTGATAAGTTCTTTATAGATCTTGGATAACAGACCTTTATCTGATAGGTCATTTGCAAATATCTTCTCCCATATATAGGTTGCCTTTTAGTTTTGTCAACTCTTTGCTGTGCAAAAGTTTTTTATCTTGATGAAGTTGCAAGAGTTCATTTTTGCCTTTGTTTCCCTTGCCTTTAGAGACGTGTCTTGCAAGAAGTTGCTGCCTCCGAGGTCAAAAAGGTTGCTGCCTACGTTCTTTAAGATTTTGATGAATTCTTGTCTCACATTTAGATATTTCAACCATTTTGAGTTTATCTTTGTGTCTGGTATAAGAGAGTGGTCCAGTTTCATTCTGCACATAGCTGTCCAATTTTCCCAACACCATTTATTGAAGAGACTGTCTTTTTTTCCCATTGGATATGCTTTCCAGCTTCGCTGAAGATGAGTTGACCATAGAGTCATGGCCGAGTTTTGGGTTCTCTAATCTGTTCCATTGATCTATGTGTCTGTTTTTGTGCCAGGAACACACTGTCTTGATGACCACAGCTTTATAGTATAGCTTGAAATCCGGCATTGTGATGTCCCCAGCTTTGGTTTTCTTTTTCAATATTCCCCTGGCTATTCGGGGTCTTTTCTGGTTCCATGCAAATCTTAGGATTATTTGTTCCGACTCTGTGAAGAAAGTCCATGGTATTTTGATAGGGGTTGCATTGACTGTGTAGATTGCTCTGGGTAACATAGACACTTTCACAATATTTGTTCTTCCAATCCATGAGCATGGAATATTTTTCCATCTCTTTATGTTTTTCAATTTTTTTCAGAAGTGTTCTGTAGTTTTTAGGGTATAGATCCTTTACCTCTTTGGTTAGGTTTATTCCTAGGTATTTTATGGTTTGGGGGGCAATTGTAAATAGGATTGACTCCTTAATTTCTCTTTCTTCAGTCTCATTGTCAGGGTAGAGAAATGCCACTGATTTCTGTGCATTGATTTTGTATCCTGTGACACTGCCGAATTGCTGTATGAGTTCTAGCAATCTTGGGGTGGAGGCGTTTGGGTTTTCTGTGTACAGTATCATGTCATCTTTGAGGAGGAAGGGTTTGACTGATTCTTTGACAGTATGAATGCCTTTTATTTCTTTTTGTTGCCTGATTGCTGAGGCTAGGACTTCTAGAACTATATTGAATAGAAGTGGCGAGAGTGGACATCCCTGTCGTGTTCCTGATCTTAGGGAAAAATCTGTTTTCCCCATTGAGCATGATATTCCCTGCGGGGTTTTTGTAGATGGCTTTTATGATACTGAGGAGTGTTCCCTCTATCCCGACACTCTGAAGAGTTTTAACCAGGAATGGATGCTGTATTTTGTCAAATGCTTTCTCTGTATCTATTGAGAGGATCATACGGTTCTTGTTTTTTTCTCTTATTGATATGGCCTGTCACATTGATTGTTTTACGAGTGTTGAACAAGCCTTGCATCCCAGGGATAAATCCCACTTGGTCGTGGTGAATAATCCTCTTAATGTACTGTT
Organism: Nyctereutes procyonoides; assembly: GCF_905146905.1. NCBI lineage: Eukaryota > Metazoa > Chordata > Mammalia > Carnivora > Canidae > Nyctereutes > Nyctereutes procyonoides. Next base: position 33,571,016 of record NW_026575133.1, read on the forward strand.
GGATCCTATTGGCTAGTATCTTATTAAGAATTTTTCCATCCGTGTTCATCTGGGATATTGATCTGTAATTCTCCTTGTCTTTGTCTAGTTTTGGAATTAAGGTGGTGCTGGTCACATAAAATGAGTTTGGAAGTATTCTGTCCATTTCTATCCTTCGGAACAGCTTTAGTAGAATAGGTATTGTTTCTTCTTTAAACGTTTGATAGATTTCCCCTGGGAAGCCATCTGGCCCTGGACTTTTGTGTCTTGGGAGGTTTTTGATGACTGCTTCAATTTCTTCACTGGTTATTAGCCTGTTCAGGTTTTCTATTTCTTCCTGTTCCAGTTTTGGTAATTTGTGGTTTTGCAGAAATGTGTCCATTTCTTCTAGATTGCCTAATTTATTGGTGTATAGCTGCTCATAATATGTTTTTAAAATTGCTTGTATTTCCTTGGTATTGGCTGTGATCTCTACTCTTTCATTCATGATTTTATCAATTTGAGTCTTTTCTTTTCAATAAGGCTGGCTAGTGGCTTATCTATCTTATTAATTCTGTCAAAGAACTGGCTCTTGGTTTTGTTGATCTGTTCCACAGTTCTTCTGGTCTCTATTTCATTGAGTTCTGCTCAAATCTTTCTTATCTCTCTCCTTCTGCTTGGTGTAGGTTTTATTTGCTGTTCTTTCTCCAATTCCTTTAGGTACAAGGTTAGCTTGTGTATTTGACTTTTTCCAATTTCTTGAGGGAGGCTTGTATTGTGATGTATTTCCCTCTTAGACTGCTTTTGCTGTATCCCAAAGATTATGAATGGTTGCATTTTCATGTTCATTAGTTTCCATGAATCTTTTTAATTCTTCTCTAATTTCCTGGTTGACCCTTTCATCTTTTAGCAGGATGCTCTTTAACCTTCATGTGTTTGGCTTTCTTCCAAATTTCTTCTTGCGATTGAGTCCTAGTTTCAAAGCATTGTGGTCTGAAAATATGCAGGGGACAATCCCAATCTTTTGGTGTCAGTTGAGCCTGATTTGTGATCCGGTATGTGGTCTATTCTGGAGAAAGTTCCAAGTGCACTTGAGAAGAATGTGTATTTAGTTGTGCTCAGATGGAATGTTCTCTATATATCTGTGAAATCTATTTGGTCCAGTGTATCATTTAAAGTCCTGTTTCTTTGGTGATGTTGTGCTTAGAAAATCTGTCATTGGTTGAGAGTGCTGTGTTGAAGTCTCCTACTATTAGTATATTATTATCTAAGTGTCCCTTTACTTTGGTTATTAATTGGTTTATATATTTGGCAGCTCCCACATTAGGGGCATAAATAGTTATTATTGTTAGGTCCTCTTGTTGGATAGACTCTTTAAGTATGATATAGTGTCCCTCTTCATCTCTTACTACAGTCTTTGGGATAAACTTTAATTTATCTGACATGAAGATTGCTACTGCAGCTTTCTTTTGAGGACTATTTGAAGGGTAAATGGTTCTGCACCCCTCCATTTTTCAGGCTGGAGGTGTCTTTAGGTCTAAAACAAGTCTCTTGGGTCTTGTTTTTTATCCAGTCTGATACCTTGTGTCTTTTGATGGGATCATTTAGCCCATTCCTGTTCAGAGTAACTACTGAAAGATAGGAATTTAGTGTCATTGTATTAGCTATTCAGTCCCCATTTTTAAGGATTGTTTCTTTGGGCTCCCTCTTTCTTTTACAGGGTCCCATTTAATATTTCTTTTAAAAAAGATTTTATTTATTTGAGAGAGAGAGAGAGAGAGAGAGAGAGAGAGGCAGGGACACAGGCAGAGGGAGAAGCAGGCTCCATGCAGGGAACCTGATGTGGGACTTGATCCCGGGTCTCCAGGATCACGCCTTGGGCTGAAGGCAAGCACTAAACTGCTGAGCCACCGAGGGATCCCCCCTTTAATATTTCTTGCAGAGCGGTGGTCACATATTCTTTCAGTTTCTGTCTGTCCTGGAAGCTGTTTATCTCTCCTTCTATTCTGAATGACAGCCTTGCTGGATAACATATTCTTGGCTGCATGTGCTTCTCATTTAGTGCCCTGACTATATCATGCCAGCCCTTTCTGCCTGCCTGGTCTCTGTGGAGAGGCCTGCTGTTAATCTGATATTTCTGCCCATATAAGTTAAAAGTCTCTTGTCTCGGGCTGCTTTAAGAATTTTCTCCTTGGGAAGCCTGGGTATCTCAGCAGTTTAGCGCTGCCTTCAGCCTGGGGCCTGATCCTAGAGTCCCATATTGGGCTCCCTGCATGGAGCCTGCTTCTCCTTCTGTGTCTCTGCCTCTCTCTCTCTCTCTGTCATGAATAAATAAATAAAATCTTAAAAAAGATTTTTCTCTCTATCTTTGAAATTTGCAAGTTTCACTATTAAATGTTGAGGTGTTGAATGGTTTTTATTGATTTGGGGGGTCATCTCTATCTCTTGGATCTGAATGCCTGTTTCCTTCCCTAGATTTGGGAAGTTCTCAGCTATGATTTGTTAAAATATACTTTGTGGTCCTCTCTCTCTCTCAGCCTCTTCTGGAATCCCAATTAGATGCATATTCTTCCTTCTCAAGCTATCATTTCCCTTAGCCTCTCCTCATGGGTTCTTAATTGTTTTTCTCTTTTTTCCTCAGCTTCCTTCCTTACCATCACCTTGTCTTCTATGTTGCTCACTCTCTCTTCCACCTTGTTAACCCTAGCAGTTACAGCATCCAGTTTTGATCGAATCTCAGTTAATCTCTTTAATTTCAGCCTGATTAGATCTCAATTCTGCAGTAACAGTCTCTAGAGTTCTTTACGCTTTTTTCCAGAGCCACTAGTAGATTTATAATTGTGCTTCTGAATTAAATTTCTGACATTGTATCGAAATCCAAATCCTGTAACTCCGTGGCAGAGTATTGCTTCTGATTCTTTTTTTTTTTTTGTGGTGAATTCTTCCTTCTAGTCATTTTGTCCAATGCAGAGTGGCTATATGAATGGGCTGAGTCAAAACTATCAGCCATGACCTAAGCAAATTTCACACTAGATGATTGTGATGAGGTCAGAGACCAGAAAATAAAAGAGAAAGAACAGAGCAACATAAATCAAAAGGACCACTAGACTGATAAACAAATTTTAAAACAAATAGTAAAAATAAAAAACCCAAAACCAAAACCAAAGAAGAAGGAAAAAAAAGAGAGGGAAAAAAGAGCAGGGATGGGATGGTGAGGAAGTGGTAGTGGAGAGAGAATGTAGTCTCCCTGAGTGTCCTAGAGGGTGACCCTCTTGGTCCTGAGTGTATTTTGTTCTGTATGTTAGAAGATGCTCAATCCCAAATTTCTATAAACCAGCAATACTGGGCAGCTCAGGTGGCTCAGCAGTTTGGTGCCACCTTCAGCCCAGAGTGTGATCCTGGAGACCTGGGATTGAGTCCCACGATCGGGCTCCCTGCATGGAGCCTGCTTCTCCCTCTGCCTATGTCTCTGCCTCTCTCTCTGTATGTGTCTCTCATGAATAAATAAATAAAATCTTTTTAAAAACCCCAGCAATACTTATATAAAGCCCCAACATTGACCACAAAAACATAAACAAGATAAAAGAGGGGCTCAGAATGGGAAGGAAGAGAGAATATAATCTCACAGAATGAACCAACACTGTGTTCCACTTGGTTCTGGGTGTATGTAGGTCATGCATTAGAAGGTACTAACTTCCACTGTTGTAAAACAAAACAAGGGAGGAAAAAAAAACCCATATCTTGTATATCTACCAAAATTAAATTGAGTATGTTGAAGGGAATCCAGAAGTGAAAAATATGTCTAAGACATGTAATTGTAGAAATATGAAAGTCAAAAAGGAAAAAAACTTAAAAATGAAGAGTTGGTAAATATTGTAGAGAAGGTGGGAAAAGAGAAAAAATAGTGGAAATTTTTACCCTGATATAAAAACGAGTCATAATGAAAAAAAATAAAGGACCTTCTAGTCCTATATTCTATTTTCCCTCAGTCCTGGAGATTTACAGCACTGCTTGTTCAGTAAACTTGCTTTTCCCCTGTTCTTCCAGCTGGTCTTCAGGGTGAGGGGCCTGCTGTGCAGGTTCTCAGGTGTGTGCGCCTGGGTGGAGATGCCCGCTGCTCACCAGGTGCTGGGCTCAGTATGAGCTGTTTATCCTGGGAAGCCTTTGTTCCCTGGTGGCCTCGCCCCTCCCAGGCAGAGGTGAAACAAGGAGGAAAACCAACAATGGTGGCGGCCAGATTCGCAGCTCTGGAGTCAGCTCCCCATGAGTAACTAACCGCAGCTCCCAGTCCGCACTGGCCTGGATGCTCCTGGGTCGGGCTTGGGTGCGCTGATCTGTGCAGCTGCGTGGCTCCCAGCGCAGGAGAGTTCTCGCTGTCATGTGTCCTCCCTGCTTCCGCCTGTCCCCGGGGGAGCACAGGATCCCAGGCTTTGTCCACTTGGGTGCCCTGGGATCCCGTGCCTTGTGCCGCTGGACCCGTGCCCCTGGGGACCGCCTCTCCTGAAGGGAACCGGGTACAGTCACTCCTTCTGTTGCCAGCCTCTAGGGTAAAGGACCTCCGGAGCCGCCCACCTAACCACCTGGCTTCTCCCAAATGCCCCGGAGGGCTGCGGTGCTCCAGCCCTTTACCATATCGGACTGCGCCTTGCAGTGAGCTTTCCCCTGGGCGCCCCTCCTCTTATAGTGACTCTGGGAATCTCCTGCTATTCTGCCTCATTTCCCAACTAAGCACTTTTCCATCAGGGCAAACTCTGGCATGGATTTTAAAAAAAAATACATTATTCATTTATTAATGAGAAACACATACACAGAGAGAGGCAGAGACACAGGCGAGGGAGAAGCAGGCTCCATGCAGGGAGCCCAACGTGGGACTCGATCCCGGGTCTCCAGTATCAGGCCCTGGGCTGAAGGCGGTGCCAAACTGCCGAGCCCCCCAGGCCACCCACTGGCACGGACTTTTAAAGTTCCCGCTTCCCCAGGGCTGGGCTTTCCTGACCCGAGGCTCTCCTGCTCTGCTTTAGCCCTGCTAGTTGTGGTTCCCCTCCCCCACTTTAGTTAGTTTTTATTTTTTTCACTTTCCTACCTTGTTATAAGTGAAACGTTTCTCTCTGGAGCATCCCAGCTGTTCTCTCTTTAAATCTTAGGTTGAATTCATAGGTGTTCAGGATGTTTTGAAAGTCATCTAGGAAAGTTTGTGGGGCCAGCTGAGTTGAGGACACCTACTCTTCTGCCATCTTGCCCCGGTCTCTGCCTCACACTTTCTTTTCAATTTGTCAACTACATTATTGAAGATAATGAAGGACCCAGTTGCTTCAGAGTCTTTGTTCTTGCTCTTCTCCTCTGCCCGCCCCCCCCCGCCAGTAGCTACCACAGCTACTGGTCCTCCACAGGCATAAGGCCTTTTTGGGGACCCTTCTGTAGCCAAGCTCCCCAACCACTCGTGTGCTGGCATCTCCATTGGGGTTTTGGTGAGTTGAAGCTACACCAAAGGGCTGCTTCTTCCACCCAGAGGGGCTAATGCTTTTGCATGTCAGAAAACAGTGTTCCTTGCTCCCAGAATCTTAAATAGCAGCTCCCAGATAGAGTCAGAGCCAACTGACAGATAAGAGAACACACACACGTATAGTCCCCAGTCCCCTCGATGTGGAAAGCAATCTTGGACCACGCTGGCTTGCTCTTTGGACATTGTGATGTTGTATGTTCTCTGCTTTTATTTAACTTGGAAAAGATTATTGGCTTTTGTCAAGGTCATTATTTTTAATCAAGAGTTCAAAGAGGGAGACAAACCATGAGAGATGCTTAACCATAGGAAACAAACAGAATTGCTGTAGGGGAGGGGGTGGGGGGGATAGGGTTACTCAGTGATTGGCATGAAGGAGGATCGTGATGTGATGAGCACTGGGTGTTGTACGCAACTGATGAATTGTTGAAAACTACATTAGAAACTAATGATGTACTATATGTTGGCAAGTTGAATTTAAATAAAAAAGGAATTCATTAAACATTAATTACTTATTTGCCCAAATTTCCATTTTGGTGTTCTCAATCCTTTCACCATACAAAATAAGAGGAAATTTCCAGGAGACATTTCTTTCTGTCTCTCTTTCCCTCCCTCTCTCTTCTTAAACGATTTTTAATTTTTATTTTTAAGTAATCTATCCACTCCGTGTAGGGCTTGAACTCATGACCCTGAGATCAAGAGTTGCATGCTCCACCAACTGAACCAGGCAGGCGCCCCTCCAGGAGATATTTCTGAAATTAACTGTCAAGCACATTTTAAACTCCATTCCTACTGCATTCCCTTCTTGCCTATCCAGAGCCTTCTGGGTGCCCTTTCTCCTCTATGGTCTAAGGATTTATGGCTACTGAGTTGCCTCTTAAAGAACTTCTGAGCGGGTGGGATCTGGGTGGCTCAGTCAGTTAAGTGACTAACTCTTGATTTTGGCTCAGGTCATAATATCAAGGTCCTGAGATCAAGCTCTGCATTGGGCCCCATATTGAGCTCCATGTTCAGCAGGAGTATGCTTAAAATTCTCCCTCTCTTCTCCCTCTGCCCCTTCCCTCTTGACACTGAGGCAGCCTGATAGAAGCTACTTTCCCCACAGAAATCGCCACTAAAGCAAGTGGTTTAATAGAAGGCAGTCAAGGAGCAGTACGACCTGACAACCATCCTGAGAGGAGAGGCTCAAACATACCTCCTGTGGAGTCCACCCTCTCCCCACAATGCCTGGCTGAGCATAGGAGATTTTACATCGCACGAACTAAAGTGGGGGTGAAGAACTGAGAGGCCTCAGGGGTACCCTGTGCAGAGGAAAGGCCATGTGAAGGGCAGCAAGAAGGCAGCGGTCTGCAAGCCAAGGAGAAACACCTCAAAAGGTGCCAGCCTGCAGGCATCATGGTCTGGACTGGTAGCCTCTAGAACTGTGAGAAATAAATGTCTATTGTTACATCACTCAGTCTATGGTGCTTTGTTCCAGTGGCAAACTGGAAACTAATACAGATGGCATTCCTCCCCAAATCGATGTATGGATTTATTTTAAGTTCTACCAAAATATCAGTAACTGACAAAGTGAAAATCCATATGGATTTCAAGGGGCTCAGAATATCTAAAAAAATCTTCAAAAAGAACTATTTTGGGGAACTCATTTCTTGACCCAAAAACTTACTGCAAAGCTACAGTAATCCAGGCAGTGTGGCACTGGCATAAGGACAGACGTAGATTAATGGAATAGAATTTAAAATTCAGAAATAAATCCATACATCTATGGCCAATTGATTTTTGACAAGACAGTTGTCACTCTCAGGGCTTTCTCCACTGCTGAATAGTCTTTTCAACAAGTGATGTTGGGGCAAAAGAATGAAATTGGAGACATATCTCATACCATGAAGAGCCTTACCTCAAAGTGGCTCATAGACTTCAAAGAAAACCTGACAGTAAGTCTGTGTGGCCTTAGTTTGGGAGTTGTTACTTGGATACAAACCAAAAGCACAAATGACGAAGGGAAATTAGATTAATCAGGCTTTATCAAAAGTTATACCTTCTGTGCTCAGAGAACATCACCAAGGAAGTAAAAAGCTCACAGAATGGAAAGAATATTTGCAAATTGCATATCTATGAGGGATTTGTATCCAGGATAAGTTACCAGGTACAACTCTTACAAAGCACATCTTCCATCTGAGCTGTCAATGTTTGTGCTGGTTTTCCTGTATAATATTTTCCTCTATGCCATTGGGAACATCGCAGGCAGCATTATTATTTATTATTTATTATTTATATTTGTATTTTATTTCAACTCCAGTATTGTTGACATAGAGTGTAATATCAGTTTGAGGTATACAGTGTTGTGATTCGATACGTGCACGCATCACCCCAGCTCAAGTGCACACCTTCACCCGCCCCCTGCCTCCCCTCTGCTGACCGTCAGTGGCTTCTCTAGGGCTCACAGTCTATTTCTCGGTTTCTCTCTCTCTTTTTCCCTTTGCTCATTTTGCTTCTTAAATTCCACATATGAGTGAGACCGTATGGTGTTTGCCCTTCTCTGACTGACTTCACTTAGCATAATAGTCTCTGGCTGTATCCACATCATCGCAAATGGCAAGATCTCATTCTTCTTGATGAGTAATATCCCGTTGTGTACACGGACCACATCTTCTTTGTCCATTCTTCACTTGATGGACACTTGGGCAGCTTCCAGACCTTGGCTATTATGTAATATCCACATCCTCACCAACACTTGTTGTTTCCTGAGTTGTTGATTTTAGGCAGGCAGCCTCTTTAAAAAGAAGGCTCTGTTATTCTCCTATGACTTTATTTCAATTCCTACAGCTAATTGTGCAAATGTTGAAGATGTGGCTCCCACCTGCAGTGAGAGGCCAGGCCAGCTTACAGGAAGTTGTTTTCAGTTAACTATAACCAAGGCACTTGTTTAATTTCCCTTTTAAGTATATTTATGAGGTTGATACACAGAATTAAGTAAGTGAAAAATAAATCTTTTTTAAAAAGATTTTATTAATTTATTTGAAAGAGAGAGAGAGAGGACACGAGCAAGGGGGGCAGAAGCAGGTGGAGAAGCAGACTCCCCACTGAGCAGGGATCCTGAGGTGGGGCTCCATCTCAGCACCCTGAGATCATGACCTGAGCCAAAGGGAGACACTCAACCACTGAGGCACCCAGTCGCCTTCAAAAGAAACATTTCACAAAATAAAGCAAAAATAAGAAATAAATAAAAGAATTGGCAACAGTTTTTCTTTCTTAATGGGGCTTAAAATAGGGAATCTACTTCTGTGGGGAGAGCCTGAGACTCTTTTTGCTTTATCCACTTATGAATTGTTTGAATTTGTTACACAGAACATGTTCTACTTTCCTAATTAATCTTTATGAACAATTGTCTAACTTTAATAAAGCCTCTCCATATCATTTTACTAATGAGTTCTAACAACATTTCAAAGTCCAGATAATTTTATGACAGTTTAAAATATCTCAGACATGAAAAAAAGATGGAGAGCATCTCAATTGTTTCTTGAGTTAGCACAATTCTTATACAAGAACTTTTTTTTTCTTATACAAGAACTTAATAAATCATAAGAATCTGTAGCCCAATTTTATGTATGGATATAGATGCAAAACTATTAAAAATACTATTAATAGTTGAATCCATCAGCATGTGAAAAGAGAGTCAATCCATGAAAACACTGGCTGTGATGTAGGAATACGAGTGCTTTCACACGAGACCATGTCTTCATCCAGCACAATCCAACAGACCCAAGGAGAAAAGTCGTAAGATCCTCTCAGTTAAAAAAACCTCTTTCATCATCTCAACACTCATTCTAGGTCCTCTTAGTTAACTAGAGAAACAGGAAAGCGGTTCTGGTGTGATGGAGTCTTGGCCACAAACAACCAACAATAGATGTGATGGAAAGCCTGCAGAAGGACCTCACTGCTGCCAGACCAGCTCTGTCATCTCCATTCATTAGCATTATCTTAGAAGGTCCAGGCAATTGAATAAGATGTAAGAGAAATAAAAAGGCTTTGCTTTGAAAAGGAAGTACTCAAAAATGTCGTGATATACCTATACAGGTATATATATTATGCACATATACAGAGATGTATTCCTGTATTTAGAATCTGATGTTATTTGGGTGCCCACCAGCATTATGAGTGGAGGACCTAGAACGGTAGGGCCTGGCCCAGACCATAGCGGCACTCCTGTGAGCTCCAGTCTCACCTGCGCCTGCCCTCAGGCTCCCTCTTCAGCATGCACACCCTTGGGAAAGATGCACAGACACAGCCGTTCTCAGCCAATGGGAGCCATCAGGCCTGCTCTACCTCACACACATGCTGTCCTCAACCTGACTTGAATGAGAGCCCCTTCCTCCGGCAGCAGCAACAACGAACAAGCAAAGAGGAGAAATGGTGCATAGACCCAATGTTGTCTCACCCCGGTGTGCCTGGCAGGGCTGATTAAGAGGGTAGAGGCAGGGCAGCCCGAGTGGCTCAGCGGTTTAGTGCCGCCTTCAGCCCAGGGCCTGATCCTGGAGACCTGGGATCGAGTCCCATGTCGGGCTCCCTGCATGGAGCCTGCTTCTTCCTCTGCCTGGGTCTCTGCCTCTCTCTCTCTCTGTGTCTCTATGAATAAATAAATAAATAATCTTAACAAAAAAGAAGGTAGAGGATCCAGACAGCTCAGTTTCCATCCTGAGGAATGGACCCTTTCACCCCACACTAGCTCCTGGAAGGGAAGACAAGGTCAAGTGCAACTCATACATGGTCTACAACCCAACCAGCCTTGTGAGGTCCAGCTCAAGGGGTTCAGCACCAGATAGGAGCTGGGGCCTCCAAAACTTGTGCCAGAGACCCACATCCCTTCACAACACAGGACAGTTAACAAGTAAAACACAAGTAACATGGTGGCATTTCTAAATGTAGAACAATCAATAGATGGCCTATGTTGCTAATAATTTGAGAGAAAAAAATGGGTTACAAATGGTATATGGGGGGATCCCTGGGTAGCGCAGCGGTTTGGTGCCTGCCTTTGGCCCAGGGCGCGATCCTGGAGACCCGGGATTGAATCCCACGTCAGGCTCCCGGTGCATGGAGCCTGCTTCTCCCTCTGCCTGTGTCTCTGCCTCTCTCTCTCTCTGTGACTATCATAAATAAATAAATAAATAAATAAATAAATAAATAAATAAATAAATAAATATTAAAAAAAACAAATGGTATATGGGGTACAGCCTCATTTTCCTATAAATAAAAGTATAGAAGGTGGTTTTAACTTTTCATCTTTCATTCTATTTTCCATGATACACAAAAATGTATTACTTACACGAAGGTACAAAATTACAACCTGAAATTAAGATCTTCCCTAATATCGGGCACCCGGGTGGCTCAGCGGTTTAGCGCTGCCTTCAGCCCAGGGCCTGATCCTGGAGACCTGGGATCGAGTTCCACGTCGGGCTCCCTGCACGGAGCCTGCTTCTCCCTCTGCCTCTGCCTGTGTCTGTCTCTGTCTCTGTCTCTCTCTCTGTCTTTCATGAATAAATAAATAAAATCTTAAAAAAAAAACTTCCCTAATATCACCAATTAGAAGACAGGATGAAAAACATTCTCTTCATTGTAAACACACAGACAAAAACTCTGTGAAATACCTAGAAACAACCCTAGCAGGTAGGTGGACGTTCCTGTGTGAAGGACTAACGTGAGGAGCCTGTGGCATTTGTGGATAAATGAAGACAGGACATCACGTGAGGATAAGTCTGCTCAATTTAACTCATTGACTTAAAACAAATCCAGTAAAAATCTTAATGTAATTTTTAAAGAATTTGACAAAAATGATTCTAAAGAATAAGTATCGCCTAATTTTCTCCAACAAAATGTACCTCTTTGTCATAGTAGCATTTTCAGGGTTGGTTAACTTTTTTCTTTCTTTTCTTTCTTGCTCTGAATTTGCCAGTTGCTTTGACAAAGTGGGGTAGACTTCAGAAGCCAGATCACCCTGTTCTGGCCCTATGGGTTTGGCTGCTGGTGATCGAGGCATCACCTGATCAGATGTCGAGAGACTTGCGCCACAAGATCCAGCACTGTGCCACGGAGATACTCATCAGCGCGTAATCGATGCTGCCGTATATAGATCCTGCCCCCAAACCACACCTGTAAACATAGCCTGAATCCTCCTGCCCAACCAATGTCTGTGTTCTGTGTTCTGACCTGTTGGTGATAGTCCCCTAGATGCTGTGTTTGCTGACTGGCATAGGTGCCAGCATCCAGTGTTGACAGACCCGGGCATCATAAAGTGTGTGATGGGATGGGGCTTCTCAGATGCAACCACTATAGGAACCAGCCTTTGAAATGAATGCCAACAGTGGCTAATAATAAACCAGTGTCTTGGGCCTGAGGAAAAGGAAGACGGCATTGGTTGACTGGCCACCCTCCTTCCTGAGGGTGCATTATAAAAAGCTTTGCCTTTCTTTGGAGCATCCTCACAAGTCAGCAGTGACTCCAAAGACACCATGGCCGCCTTGGGCATCACAGTGGCCCTGCTGGTGTGGATGGCCACCTTAATGCTTATCTCTATCTGGAAGCAGATCTACAGCCGCTGGAAACTGCCCCCTGGCCCTTTTCCACTGCCCATTATTGGGAATATTCTGCAGGTGGATATCAAGAATGTTCCCAAATCTCTCGCCAAGGTAGGAGACATACTGTTGATTAGGGGAGGAGAATTCAGGGACTAGACATGGTTTGGGTGCATTTAATTCATTGTCAGACAAGTTGTTATTCAATATCGGCCTGTTATGAATGAACTGACTTAACAGTAGCATCCAAGAGTGATCTTAATGATATTTAGTAGTTGATACAGCGTGGGCATGGAGCCCCTGGCAGGGGGGGGCATTGGCCATGGCTGACCCAGAAGCCTGTGCTTGAGCCACAGGTTAACTGCTCTGTCACTGGATGGCTTGGCGAGGCCACTGCAACGCAAGGAGGGCCATGCGTTCACAGCAGGCGCACACTGTAGATGCCAAAGGGTGGGGTGAAAAGTGGTGTCAACCGACCTGTGTAGTCCCTCTGTCTACAGTTGTTGTGAATAGCGAATGAACTACCAAATCTAAAAACTGAATGAATCACTAAATCTGTTACATGAGCAAAAAATGCCATAGAGCACCTAGCAGGCATGGGAAGTGTTTGAGGTACGGGAGGTGCTGACAGTGCTTCACGCACCCTGGAGGATGGGCTCGTGGAGGTCAGGACGGTGCTGGCTCAGTGTCCTCCTATAGCACCCTGGGGTCTGGGACTTTGGCTGCGGACGGCAGCAGGTGGGAGTGATGGGGCGGATATGGGCAGAGGGTTCTCAAGGGAGGGGCAGGAGTCAGCCCACCAAGCTGTGTCCAGGGGCCCAGGTATGCTGGAGCCTCACTCCCTGCAGAAGGAAGTCTCTATGGGAAGGGTCTTCCCAAGTTGAGCTGGACAAAGATTATCTCTCCCCAGTTGCTTCTGTGTTCTCTCAGCCAACAACCGCTTTGGGGATCAGTGTAAAGCCTGGCCCACATCCTCCCTAAGTTCCCAGTGGTCTCACTTGTCTGCTTCCTGGTCTCTGCAGCTGGCAGAGCAGTACGGGCCAGTGTTCACCTTGTACCTGGGCTCCCAGCGCACGGTGGTCCTGCATGGCTACAAGGCGGTGAAGGAAGTTCTGCTTGACCACAAGAATGAGCTTTCTGGCAGAGGAGAAATCTTCGCATTCCAGTTGCACAAGGACAGAGGTGAGCCAGCTTTTCAGAGGACTCCTAGGATGGGTCAGAGCCCAGGCCTGAAATACCAGGGGGTGGTAACCACTTAGTGCAACAAGACAGAAGGGTAGAGACACCCTCAACAATCCAGGTGCTCAGTACCCACTTTCCTGAAAGTTGCTATGACAGGCGTGTACCCACACCCCCACTCTGACCAGCAGCACAGATGTGCGTGTAGAGAAATGCCACAGGGGCAGGTGAGCTGTGCTTTCTCCTGAAGACCTTCCAGCCTCCCGGGGCCTCCGTCTGGGGAGCTCTCCCCACCCCCAACCTCTCCTGCTCCTGGGTGTGGGTGCTCCGTGCTCTGAGGCCCCTCACTTAACATGCTGGGCCATCTGCTGGTCTGTGGGGCTTAGGTCAGCTGCACTTCTCATTCTACAACCAGGAGACCTCTATACTGGGGTGGGGGGGTGTTCAGAGCAGAAAGGGGTGCCGGGCACAGCAGCCCTGCTCACAAGGGATTTCTACATGCTCCCGTCTGGCCAGTCTCGTCTCTCTCCTGCAGCCCATGCCTCCAGAGCCCTGGGTTCCCATATGGAGAGTATGCACTGTTACCTCATATTGGTGTTCACGTGGGTCTCTGAGTGTCGCCCAGACTCCCGACTCCAGCACCCACCTCCTGCATCTCCTGGACATCCATGCTCAGGTTTGATCCAGTCCAAGTCACCTGCAACACCTCCCATTTAGCTCATTCTCACATGCGCCAGCCTCGCTCTTTTTTAAACACCACAACATCCTACCACATGAAAAATATCTAATCCAATACTAATACCCAACCTCAGTTTACCCCCATTCACCCCCCCCTCCTCACACTAAAAATCATCCACCCAATTTACCCCCCCCCCCACAATTCACCCAATCTCCAACATCATCCAAAACCCATAATTCAAACTATTTACCATAAAATATATATTCAAAATAATACCCCTTAACCACTACCACAATATCCAATTCAAAACCCAAAAATTTCACACTAAAAAAAACAATTATTTTTAATTCTCCTAACCACACTAAAATACCAACCCCTATCTTTTACATTTTACCTTCTAACCTATTACTTTCCTAACCATCTAATTACTTTCCCTTCTTCCTTCATCTTTTATTTCTTTAAAAACCCCAACCATATAATTCCATCTCTTTTTCATATACAATAATTACCCTCTTCTACCAATAATCACACCCACTCATCCCTCTATTCCTCACATCGCAATTCATTTCCCTACTATAATCCCCCTCTTTTATCTACATTAATCACTTTTTATTATCTATTCCCACTCCTCCCAATCACAAGTAATATTTATATTATTTTCTCATTGCCGGTATAACTATCCATTATCTATCCAAAACACAAACCCTCCCCTCTCAGAGACACTGTACTCCCACGCTGATAGTGATGATACCCCGCCTAGATTCCCCTCTTCCTCTCTCATCAAGTGTGTCGACTCTGACTTCCCCTCCCCGATATACGCGCTCGTGTACCTAGTGTGTACTCCACTCTAGGAATCCTCGTGTGTTCTTGTGTTCCTCTATACAACTGCCACCTCTCCCGTCGCACCCATCCCACGTACCTCCCATTTCATCTGTGTCCCCCCCCCCCTGCCCCTCCATACTCGCTCACTCCCCTGTCTATCGCTCTGTGTAATCGCGCCCTTCTCGCTCTTCTGTCTCCTGTCTCAGTCTCCCTCTCAAAGTCCTCAATTTGATCTACCACCTGCTCCCCTCCACCTCTCGCTCACCGCACTCTCCTGTGCGCTCACGCGCTCGCACTCAGTTCGGATCTCTGTCTCAGTCTGTTCTCTATCTAGTTCGTCTTTGTTATACTCCTGACCTCAGTTACCCCGCCCCCTCCCCTCCCCACCAGTCTTCTCACATTCTGTGGCATCTGCCACCTTCCCCTTGCTACACAACTCTTCCCTTTACCAACTTAAAGTTGTTGGCCTCCCTGTTGGCCCCGTAGTGGCCACCCCACAGCCATGCCAGGAGGTCCTCTGGGCACTCCCTCCTCCCGCGTCCCTGCCAGCCTCTTGGGTCCTCCGGCTGCGGCTCCCAGCCCACAGCTCCAGCCTCTGGCCTCTCGGGGGTCCGCACTCTGGTCCCCTTCATTGTCTGGATCCACGAGTCTGCACAGCCCCGGGAGGTGGGACATCAGTGGCCCCCACGGACACGAGGGGGTACGGTCACATGTGCCCTGGGTTCCCCCTTTGATGGCCGGGCCGTGACCCGGCGTCCACCCAGCAGGCTCCGCGGGGCCCGTAGGAACCGGGGCTCGGCCTGCACAGCCCTGCTCCTGGGACCCCGAGGCACCCCCGTGGTGCAGCCTGGCCGTGGCCCATCTGAGCAGGCCCGGGGCCGCGGTGCGCTCCCGCCCCATCAGGGCCGGGCCCCATCCACTCTCCGTCTCCTCAGCCTGCTTGGCTCCAGGGTGGGACTGACACCGAGTGTGTCCCGGTGGCCGCCCCGGGTCCCTGCCGCCCGCGGTAAGCCAGCCCCACTGTCCTGTCCCCCAGGGATCACGTTCAACAACGGGCCCGGCTGGAAGGACACGCGGCGACTCTCCCTGAGCACCCTCCGGGACTACGGCATGGGGAAGCGCGGCAACGAGGAGCGGATCCAGAGGGAGATCCCTTTCCTGCTGGAGGCGCTCAGGGGCACCCGGGGTGCGTGTGGCCCAGGTCCCAGCTCGGCCAGGGGCAGCCCTGGGGTGTAAGGCCCCAGAGCCATCGGAGGTGGCGGCTCCCCGAGGGTGGCTCGACTCCACAGAGCCCATCTGCAGCTCGGGGTCCTCTCCACGGCCCGTGTGTTTGCCCGGAGGAGCTGGGGAGTCGGGCGCCCCCGGGAGGCCCCACAAGCCTTTTAGGGTTGCGGCTGCGGGGAGGGCCCCAGGTGCGGGCCGCCCTGACCGCCCTGTCTTCCAGGCCAGCCCTTCGACCCCACCTTTCTCCTGGGCTTCGCCCCCTTCAACGTCATCGCCGACATCCTCTTCCGCAAGCACTTTAACTACACGGATCAGACGGGGCTGCGGATACAGAAGCTGTTCAACGAGAACTTCTACCTGCTCAGCACCGGCTGGCTCCAGGTGAGGCCCGAGGGCAGCAGGCCCGACGGAGCCCGAGGTCGGCCAGGGCTGGCGCAAGGCCCGAGCCGGCTGCTCCTCCCGCAGACACCGGGGCCGCGGTGCCCCCTCGCCGGCCCCAGGAGGCTGCTTTGCCCTCTAAGCGGGGCCCTGCCAATGCGCAACCCCACACACGCGACCGCTGGTGCCTGAAAGATACCGTGAGCCAAAATGTTCCGTCGTGAAACCATACGACGCCGTCAGTTCACGCGGAGAAACAGGCCCAGGCACCAACCCTGTTGCATCTGGAAACAAGTAGGGAAATTCCCCGTCTCTCTCTTTCTAGCTTTATAACATTTTCCCAAGCTATATGCACTACCTGCCCGGAACCCATAGAAAAGTCTTAAGAAATGTGGCTGAACTAAAGGATTACAGCTTAGAAAGGGTGAAAGAGCACCAGGAGTCGCTGGACCCCACCTGCTCCCGGGACTTCACTGACTGCTTGCTCCAGGAGCTGCAGAAGGTACGTGCGTGTGCTGCTCCCCGCAGCCTGGGAAACGGGGTGCCCTGCTGGCGGGGCGTGGGGTGCTTGTGTGCTCCGGGTCCCGCAGAGGCCCTACTAACGCCCAGACGGTCCACATGGCCCGTGCCCACGCCCGGGACCTGCTCCACGCCGGCCTCACAGGTCCACAGCTGCTCCCAGAAGTGGGGACACATGGCCAGTCTCATTTGGGGAGAAGCCCTGCACACTCCTTGCCAGCATGTAGACCCCAAATTGTATGGGACTTGAGGGGTTTCCAGGCCTGTCCAGCATCATCTACCTGCAAGTCCCCAGACCCCCACCCAGATGGTGAGGCTTCTCCTCTCTCTTTTGACATCTCTCGTGCCTCTAGAACAGGATGTGAATTCTCCACCTGGTTTCCCTGGATAACTCTGGGGGCTGAGAAGCTCCTCTGTCGGTGGGACTCCTCACTGCCCCTCCCGGGTGTCTGGCTTCCTGGTGACTCCCTGCCTGCTGGGACCCAGTGGTGCTGACTGGGGCATGGAGCTCACCTTGGGCTGCTGGAGGTCACGGTTCAGGGTCAGGGAGAGCCTTGCCCCCCAGGACTAACACCACCCCTAATCCTACAACTACCCCTAGCACTATGCTGACCCTTCCCCTACAATTAGTGCTACCCCTACCCCTACCCTTAACTCTACTCCTACACCTACCTCTACCCATAACCATAACCTAACCCTGCCCTAACCCTACCCCAAACCCTGTGACTAACACTAACCCTGACCATACCCATAACCCTAGCCCTACCCCAACACCTACCCCACCCCTAAATCTACCCATACTCTAACCATTACCCTAATCCTACCCCTACCCCTACCCTAAACGTACCATTACACCAGGCCCTACTGCTAGCTCTACCACACCCCTAAATATACCCCTACCCCTATCCTGCCCCTACCCCTAATCCTAGCCATATCCCTAACCCCACACATACCCTATGCCTACACCTACCTATACCCTAACCCTAAGCCTACAATACCTACACCCCTACCCCCGAGGCTACCCCTACCCTTACACCTACTTCTTTTAAAAAAAAAAAGATTTTATTTATTTATTCATGAGAGACACAGAGACAGAGACCCAGGCAGAGGGAGAAGCAGCCTTCCTGCAGGGAGCCCAACGCAGGACTCGATCCTGGGTCTCCAGGATCGCACCTGGGCTGAAGGCAGTGCTACACCGCTGAGCCACCCGGGCTGCCCCTACACCTACTTCTGTAGAAGGAGCACAAGTTGCACAGCCTGGGGCAGCGCACAGTCCTGCCCGTGGCCAGCTCTCTGGGAGCTTTGCTTCCCCTAACTGCGGACATGGTCATGTCCCATGGGGTAGCCTCATGCACACCTGCCCCCTCCTCCCTGTAGAGCTGGCAGGGCTTCCGGTTCCTTTCTGCTGAGGGAGACGGTTCCCTCTCGTAAACCTGAAGTCTCCTCTTACGGAGTCCCTGTCTGACTCTACTGCCTGCAGGAGAGATACGGTACGGAGCCTTGGTATACCTTGGACAACATTGCCGTGACCGTGACTGACCTGTTCTTTGCGGGCACGGAGACCACCAGCACCACCCTGAGATACGGACTCCTGATTCTCATGAAATACCCAGAGGTCGAAGGTAGGCCAGCTAACAAACAAGGGTCCCGGGCCATGGCTGTCACACCCGGGCCACTAGGCTGGAGCATCTGGGCTTTAGCTTTCTGTCTGCAAAGTGGAAAGTGGCATGGGGACCACCGCATGGATTCAGCGGACATGTTCCTGTGTAGGACGGGCACCGGCACTCTGGGACACCAGCCCCCCCACGCCCCACTGACACACCTGATTGCAGAAAAGAAGAGCCAACAGCAGTGTGGAGACACGCAAGGCGTCTGCGTTCTGCTCCATAATATAACCTATTTATGACAGTGACAGTAAGGTCTATCTCTTTTTAAAAAAGATTTTAGTTATTTATTCCTGAGAGACACAAAGAGAGAGGCAGAGACACAGGCAGGGGGAGAAGCAGGCTCCATGCAGGGACCCTGGGCCACAGGCAGATGCTCAACCTTTGAGCCACCCAGGCGTCCCAATAATGTCTATCTCATCCCCAAACAAGACCTGGCCTCCGAGGCAGAACAGAGAGATGGGGCAGCATGGGGCCGAGGCCCCTGTGGCATAGCTTACCCTACTGGAAGAATAGGAACCAAGAGGGAACCCCGGGGACGAGTGCTCCAGGACTGCCCACCAGCCTGGACGCCCTTCGTTCTTCCCCCGGGGCTCCTCCTCCCAGTGCCCTGGAGGAGGAGAAGGCCCTGGTGCCACACGTGCAAGGGGTCAAGGCCCGGAAGCACCTCCCGTTGGCATAGGCCAAGGACAGGCAGTGTGAGGGCGTCGCTACTCGCAGGGGGATGAGCACCAACCTCCCAGAAAGGAGGAAAGAAAGGGAGCTGCTCCCGGGAGTGAAGGCGCCTCCCGGCTGGTGTCCAGGCCCAGCATCCCCGCTCCCCTGGGCTTGGCTCTGGGGGGCCCCATCACTCTGAGGTTCGCTTCCTGCCACTGCTGCTGCTAATCTGGCTTCTGCTCTGTGCCAGGCTGGGGCTACACCCTTGAATATCCCGTGATCTTAAGGGCAGGTGTTCTAGGGCAGGAGGTAATTTCCCTGAGGGATGTGGAGTGTGACCTGCTCAGGAACAGGATCTGCTGCTTCTGACCCCAAAGCCACTGCTTTGTCTGTCTCACAGAATTGGGGGGAAGGAGCCAGAAGTCCCTGGAGCGAAGCCTCTCACAGATCTGAGAGAACTTCTGACCAGTCTGTCGGGGGAACTGTACGCTGGACAAGTGTCTTACATGATTAATTAGGAGTAATTTCCAATATAGAGAAAAAGGTAGAAGATACATATGACTGACAGCCACACCACAGCCAAACTTAGCAAGCGTGAACGTTTGCAGTGCCTGCTCGGAGCTCGGGGCAGCAGGTTGCAGAGCCCACCGACACCCCCGTCGGGCCCCTGCCGCCCACCCCCAGACTTCTGCTGAGTGTCGTCTCGGTGCTCAACGTCACACATTTCACATTTATTAAGTATCAACACACCATGCACACGAGATGTGCTTACAGTTGTACCTGGGAACCATGTGGCACATCATTTGCACGTCCCTCAACCTGCTATGAAGGCCCAGTGACTTGTCAAAGGCTGCTGGTGACCCCACCCAAAGAGAGGGATGTCCAGACCCTGCTCCCTCGTTCCTCACGCAGAAGGCCATGTGCATCTGCTTCCGTCCTGCCGTCACCTCCACCTTCCCGGGCCTGCAGTGAAGCAGCCTGGGTATAACTCATACAGAGATTTCCCTCCAACTGAAATTCCTAAGACCCTTTCGTTCTTCTCTACTCCTGGCGTAACAACGAGAGTTGGATCAGCTAGAGGCTAACACGTGCTAGAGACTTGAGGCGTCTCGCGGCGACTGGCTCTCATTGGCATTTGTGGAGCAATGACCCCAGAATCCAACATATCCAGGACCCCCCGCAGCACCGCTGGGAATGCTCTATAAGCTTGTGCTGGGTGGATGGGCGGGGGTGCTGAGCCAGCCTGGAGTCCGTCCTCTGCATCTATTCTATTCATGTCTTGACAGAGAAACTTCATGAAGAAATCGACAGGGTGATTGGCCCAAGCCGAGTCCCTGCCATCAAAGACAGGCTGGAGATGCCCTACATGGATGCCGTGGTACACGAGATTCAGCGATTCATCGACCTGCTGCCCTCCAACCTGCCCCATGTAGCAAACCAGGACACGATGTTCAGAGGATATGTCATCCCCAAGGTCAGCTGTGAGCTGGTGTGGACGCCCCACCAGCCCATCTGCTAGCCCGCCAAAGGGCAGGATCCTTTGGTAGATGTGGCTGACTAGTGGGTCTAGTGGGTGCCAGGCCAGTGCTCCTGGCCCACGGAGTGGTACCTCCCCGGCACCTGGTGACCAAGATATGGGAAAAATCTGGAAGGGGGCCCCCGGAACAGCGCCTGGGGGGTTATCATACTTCCCAACCCCAGAAACCAACAGCAGTACCATCTAGCCTGCGAGCTCCTCTGATGAGATGAGAGCTCTCATCACCGTTTTGACCTGACCCCTGACTGCCTTTCATGTAGCCCGTCAGCTAACGACTTCCACCACCGGGTCCCAGGGGGAAGCCCGTGTTCTGTTACCTTGACTGGCTGACACGGGCCTCTGCTCCTCCTAGGGCACAGTGGTAATTCCCACACTGGACTCCGTCTTGTTTGACAAACAAGAATTTCCTGATCCAGAGAAGTTCAAGCCAGAGCACTTTCTGAATGAAAACGGAAAGTTCAAATATAGTGACTACTTCAAGGCATTCTCCGCAGGTAAGAGGAGAGCAGGTGTAGGGAGCCGTCCCCAGGTCCTGCTCTCTGCCACGGTCAAGCACCTGCCCTGGGGACCCAAATTCTTCCCTGTTCACAGAGGTTAAATGACATCTTCCCACCAGCAGTCCTGGGGATGAGATGAATTATTCTTTCTGCGCAGCAGATACTTCTCCTCGTTCTAGTGCTAAAATGATCTAATAGGGCTTAGTGAAAATCTCTCAAAACCATATTACCTGCTGGTCCTGGTGATGGAAGCCGTGGGCAGGCTCCCGGGCCTTCTTATACTGAAGTGTGTTATGTGCTTCCCTTCAAGGGGCAGGGAGGGGTCAGTCCTGCTGTGGTTGGGCCCCCTCCCCCCGTGACAGGGCTGCTGTGTCTTGACCGCCTCAGAGCCTCAGCAGCACTGTTGTCGCTTCCAGGAAAGCGGGTGTGTGTTGGAGAAGGCCTGGCTCGCATGGAGCTCTTCCTGTTCTTGTCCGCCATTTTGCAGCACTTTAACCTGAAGTCTCTCATCGACCCCAAGGATATTGACCTCAGTCCCTGCACAATTGGGTTTGCCAGGGTCCCCCCCCATTACAAACTCTGTGTCGTTCCCCGCTCGGGCTGAAGACCCCCCGGCCCCAGGCTCTTTGATGCAAACCTGGAGTCTTCCTGCTTCCGCATATCCCTTCAATGCCTCCAGGAAGACCCTCCCTGCACAGTCTTGGTGGAGGCACTCAGGGTTTCACAGGGAATAAATTGGTCCTGAGATGCTGCTTTTCAGAGTCACACTCATCAGATGAAATTTGACAGCAATGTCCAAAAAAGATTGTGAAAAACTAATTAAACAAATTGAAACAAACTATGACCTAGTTGAGTCTGTGTTGGAGTCCCCGGAAACAAGGGCGACCACAGTAATGGAAACACGTCTCTTCCAGGAAAGTAGAACTACCTGGTGACTAGGGTTCCCAAAAACGAATACAGATGCTATTTTGTTGGATTAGTTTGGAAAAGAGGAAAATAATATACCTTGAAGGCTTGTTAGCCACGTCGAAAACATATCCAGTGCCATCTGTGCCTCGGAAATGAGGTTGTTCCTTTGGGCTCACTTCTCAGTATCATTACGTGCTATATTTTAAGATTAAAATAGGTCTGAAAAGTCCACGTAGACATCCATTATTATCTCTTAACAATAAGATGCGACTTTTTACCTGGAACAAAAACTCTAGGCACATGGGGACCCCGTGTGGGGTTATGAGGAAATGATTGGTCGCCTCCGTGAACTACACAAAGTTGTGGAACAGAAGAGGCCTCGGTCCCCACCCTGCTGGCTCTCACCAAGGCCTCCTGTGTGCTCAGCCTGCGTGCTTGGACTGCCCATCAATGAGATGGGCCTTATGGAGGCCCCGCTGCTGAAAAGAGTGCGAGGGCTGCACAGGTTAGGTATGCAGGGCCTCCCGAACACATGTGGCACGCTCAGAGTCCTGCCTAAGTGTTCCTTAGTGACGGGAGTAATGTTTCAAGGCCAGTCATGTAGCATCTCCCCATCTCTCTCTCTTACACACGTCCAGTGACAATGGGCCCACCCAGATAGCATCAGATAATCTCCCTCTCTTAGGGTTCCTAACTAGTCACACATTCAAAGTCCCTTCCCCATGTAAGGTAGAGTCATCATGGGCTCCGGGGTGAGGATGTGCGTGCCGTCGTACCCGCAAGGCGGCACTAGCAAGAATCGACACTGACACCCCGGCTGCCGCATTCCGAAAGCTGCCTGTCCTGCTCATGCCCATGCCTACCCAGTGGTAATCCTGCTTCCAGCAGAAGAGTGTGAGAAAATGCCTTCTCATTTGCTTCGGGGATTTAAATTTGAGAGAATGTCCTAGGAAAATTCCAAAATACTCAAATGTAATGAACAGTTGGGAGGGATGCCTGGGTGGCTCCGTGGTTGAGGGTCTGCCTTTGGCTCAGAGCATGACCCCAGGGTCCTGGGATCGAGTCCCACATCAGGCTCCCTGCATGGAGCCTGCTTCTCCCTCTGCCTGTGTCTCTGCCTCTCTCTGTGTCTCTCGTGAATAAATAAATAAAATCTTTAAAAAAAAAGGAACAGTTGGGAGGGAGGGTAGGGGCCACTTGAGTGTAAATGTTTAACTGATCCCAGGCAGCAGCCTTTGGTTATCAACAGGCTTGAGTTGGCTCCTTGGTCAGCACATTCCAAAACTGCATCCACGGGGTGGCTTCCTGGCCCAGCTCTTAAAGTCCTGCCGTGTCATCACAGGCAAGCGTGGACCACGAGGTAACACTACCTCAAGAGGTAGCCTGAGCTTAGAAAATCTTTGATCAATCTGAACCCCCTTTGGCAAAACAGGAAGAGAAAGGGCAGGGTGGACAGGCTCGGGAGGTGTCTCGGTCTCTTCTGTTGCTGTAGCGAAGTATCATTGACTGGGAGTAACTGGCCACTGAAGGTGTGGGGGCTGGAAACCAGGATGCCAGCAGCGTGGGGTTCCGGTGAGGGCAGAGGGCTGCCGGGTTGCGGGTGGCTGACTTCTTACTGTGTCCTCACGTGGTAGAAAGAGAGCTAGCTGGTCTCTGGCCTCTTCTCCTAAGGACACTGGTCCCATTCATGGCCTGATCACCTCCCAAAGGCCCCACCTCCTGGGATTAGGGCTTCAACATAGGAATCCTGGGGACACAGACATTCAGTCTAGAGCATTCCATTTCTCGCTTCCCAAGATTCATGTCCTACCACCTGCAGGATACACTTAATCCATCCCAACAGCCTCAAAGTCCTACTGCTTGCAGTTAGCATTTAAGTCCACAATCTTGTCTGGATTTGATTTGCTAATATTTTGTTGAGAATTTTTGCATCTATGTTAATAAGAGTAATTGGTCTGTAGTTTTCTCATAATGTCTTTGTCTGATTTGGGTATTTGAGTAATGAATATAATGTGTGAGGAAGCATTCCCTCTGCTTCTTCCTCTGAAAGAGATTATAGATAATCCATTCCTTAGAAGTTTGGTAGATTTCACCCGGGAGCCCATCTGGGCCTGGTGCTTTTGGATTTAGAAAGTTATTAATTATTGATTTAATTTCTTTAATAGCGATAAGTTTATTCCTATCATTTATTTCCTCTTGTTTTAATTGGGCAGGTAGGGATTTCAAGGAATTTGCCCATGATTATCATCATCTAGGTTACCATGTTTGTGACATAGAGTTGTTCAGTATTCCTTGATTAACCTTTTAACTTCTATGGCATCTGTAGTGAGCACCCCTCTTTCATCTTTGATGTTATTTGCATCCTCTTACTTCTTTTCTTAGTTAGCCTGGCTGAAGGCTTATTGATTTTATTGGTCTTTTCAAGGAACTGATTTTGGTTTTGTTGATTTTCTCTGTTAATTTCCTCTTTTGAATTTTATTGCTCTCTGCTCTGATTCATATTATTTATTTTCTTGGCTTACTTTGGATATAATAATTTTGTTTAAGATTATTTATTTATTTATTCATGAGAGACACAGAGAGACAGGCAGAGACACAGGCAGAGGGAGAAGCAGGCTCCATGCAGGGAGCCTGATGAGGGACCCGATCACACCCAGGGCTGAAGGTGGCGCTAAACTGTTGAGTCACCCAGCCTACCCTAGATATAATTTGGTCTTAGTTTTCTACTTTCTTAAGGTGGGAACTTAGATCACTCATTGTAGGTCTTCCTTCTTTTCTAATAGGTGCACTCAGTGCTGTCAATCACCCTCTATGTGGAGCTTTCACTACCTTTTGCAGATTTTGATGAATTGTGTCTTCAGTTTCAGTTTCATTTAGATTAAGATATTTCTAAATTTCTTTTGACTTCCTCTCAGACACATGTATTATTTAGAAGTGTTTTGTGTAATCTTCACATATTTTGGGGTTTTTCAGTTACTTTTCTGTTATTTATTTCTGCCTTAATTCTATTGTGACCTGAGAGCAGACATCGTATGAATTCTGTTCTTTGAAATATGTTAAGGTGTGGGGTGCTTGGGTGGGCTCAGTCAGTTGAGTGTCAGACTCTTGGTTTTGGCTCAGGTCATGGTCCTATGGGTTGTGAGATCCAGCTCACATCGGGCTCTGCACTCAGCGGGAGTCTGCTTGAGATTCTCTCTCTCCCTCTCCCTCTGCTATCTCTCTCTCAAATAAATAAATAAATAAATAAATAAATAAATAAATAAATAAATCTTAAAAATTAAAATGGATTTCTTGTAGACAACATATAGTTGGGTCCTATTTTTTTTTTATCATTGTGACAATCTCTGTCTTATTTGGTGTATTTTTACCACTGACATTCCAAGTGATACTTGATATACTTGGGTTAATATCTACCATATTTATTATGGTTTTCTATTCATTGCCCTTGTTCTTTGTTCCTATTTTTATATTCCACTCTTTTACTACCTTTTTTTTGTTTTAATTGAGCATTTTTAAAAGATTTTATTTATTTAACAGAGAGAGAGAGTGAGAGAGAGGGTGAGAGAGAGAGAGAGAGCACACACACAAGCAGTGGGGAGTACAGAGGAAAAGGGAGAAGCAGACTCCCCACTGAGCAAGGAGCTCGATGTGGAACTCAATCCCAGGACCCTGAGATCGTGACCTGAGCTGAAGGCAGATGCTTAAGTGACTGAGCCATCCAGGCACACTGTTAATTGAGTGTTTTATATGATTTCATTCTCTCTCCTTTCTTAGCTTATTATTTATACTTCTTTTTTCCAAGTTTTAAATTCCAGCTAGTTAACATACAGTGCAATGTTAATTTCAGGTATAGAATTTAGTGATTTATCACTCACATACAACACCTGGTACTCATCATAACAGCACCTTTTTTAATGCCTATCACCTGTTTAATAACCCATTCCTCCCCATCTCATCTCTAGTAACCATCAGTTTGTTCTTTATAGTAAAGAATCTGTTTCTTGTATTGCCTCTCTTTTCTCCTATTTTCATTTGTTTTTTTTCTGAAATCCCACATATGAATGAAATCATATGATATTTGTTTTTCTCTGACTGACTTATTTTGCTTAGCTCCATCCATGGTGTTGCAAATGGCAAGATTTCATTCTTTTTTATGGCTGAGTAATATTCCATTGTATGTATATACCATATTCTCTTTATCCATTCATCATTTGATGGATATCTGGGCTCTTTCCATAATTTGAATATTGCTGATTGTGCTGCTATAAAAAAGTATATCCATTCATGATAAACCTTCAACAAAGTAGGGTTAATGGGGACATATATCAACATAATAAAGTCCATATATGAAAAACCGATAGCTAATAACCTCAGTGGGGGAAAAGTGACAGCCAGGAACAAGATAGGAATGTCCACTCTTATTACTATGTAACATAGTACTGAAAGTTCCAGCCTCAGCAGTCAGACAGCAAAAAGAAATAAAAGGCAAAGAGGTTAAATCTAAATTGGCCAAGAAGTTAAACTTTCACTATTAGAGATCACATGATACTATATATAGAAAACCCAAAAGATTTCACCAAAAATTTGCTAGAAGTGACACAGGAATTCAGTAAAGTCACTGGATACAAAATTAATGTACAGAAATCTGTCACATTTCTCTATACCAGTAATGAAGAAAGAGGAAGAGAAATCAAGGAATCCCGTTTACAATTGCACCAAGTTATAAAATACCTAGGAATGAACCTAATCAAAGAGATAAAAGATCTGTACTATGAAAATTAAGATATAATTTACAATGGTTGTCCAGGATTTTGCATCTACAACTAATCCAAATCCTCTTTAAATTAGTAGTATAGCACTTCACAGATAGCGTAAGTATAATATAAGAAAGTCCTAATTCCTTGTATTATCATTGTTCATTTCATTTACATGTAAGCATATATATGTAATATATATACATATATATTCTTCCTTCCATTATATATAATTCTATAGAGCCAAGTTTCTGATCTGTATTATTTTCATTTTAACATTTTCAGCAAGGTAGGTCTACTGGAAACAAATTCCCTCAATTTTTGTTTATATGAGAAAGTCTTTATTTCTCCTTCACTTTTGGAGGTTGATTTTGCAGGATACAGTATTCTAGGTTGGTGGGTTTTTCTCTCAAGTTAAGTATTTCATTCCACTCTCTTGTTCCTCTTATAGTTTCTGGGGAGAAAGTGGCTGTGATTCTTATCTCTGTTATGCTATAGATAATAGTTTTTTTCCTCTGACTTTCTTGCAGGATTTTTTTTCTTTATTTTTGATTTACTGCAGTTTGAATATGATGTTCCTAGGTGTGCTGTTTTTGGCACTTATCCTGGTTGGTGTTTTCAGATTTCTTATTGGTGTCTAACATTAGTTTGGGGAAATTCTCAGTTATTATTGTTTCAATGTTTCTTGTGGTCCTTTATCTCTTTTCTCTCCTTCTGGTCTTCCTGTTATATGTATGTTACATTTTCTGTAGTTATCCTACATCCTTGGATATTCTGATACTTTTTTTTCATTCTTCATTCTCTTTGCTTTTTGATGATTCTATTGATATATTTTCTAGCTCATAGATTCTTTCTGCATCTGTGTCCAGTCACTCATGAGCGCATCAAAGGCATTCTTCATTTCTGTTACAGTGATAAATATATGTAGCATTTCTCTTTTGGTTCTTAGGATTTCCACCTCCCTGCTTACATCGCTCATGCATTCTTGTATACTGTCTACCCTATCCCTTAAGACCCTTAGCATATTAATTATAGTTGTTTTAAATTCCTGGATTGACAATTCCAATATCTCCCCCTGTCTGGTTCTGATGCTATTTTGCATCCTCAGATTGTGATCTTGGTCTTTTGGTATGCCTTGTAATTTTTCTTGATTGCTGAATATGACACTTGGGTAAAGGGAACTGGAGTAAATAGGCCATTGTGTGGCAGTGAGGTATGGGGCAGGGGACATGTCCTACAGCCTATGATCAGTTCTCAGTCATTAGTAGGCTTATGCCTCAGGACTGTGACCCTAACAAGGGGTTCTAAGCTTCCCCTTCTCCCCCAGGTGGGACAGGGTGGCTAGATGCAGTTGGAGGTGGGCTGTTTCCCTTCCCAGGTCAATTGAACTCTAGTTAAGTAAGTGCCCCTGAGGGCAGGCCCTGTTAAGAAAAGGAATGCTCTGATGTATTTCAAATGGTTCATTTCCCCTCCACCTTCCCCCCCTCCTTTACTCTGGTATTTACTGTGGGAATCTGGTCAAGGTCCTGGAGACAAATCTCACAATATTGTAGGGACCCCTGTGAGTGGGTCCTTCTGGAGTTCACTCTGTGTTCTCTGCACAGTTCAAGTTTCCTGCCCCACACGGTCCCATGGTAGCTTCAGCTCGTGGGTCATCCTCCTGCAAGTTGTGGCTCTGTGTTAACCCATCTGTCTCTTGGTGTTGGGGACAGCAGCTTTCCCCGTGCCCTACCCTCTCTCAGGAATGCAAGAAGAATGGTGCAGAAGACTTCTGATTCGAGTTCCACGTATAAGGAACTAAGATGCCCCCACTCCATCCCAACAGCAAAAGAAAGCTGAGCAGAGTGAAAAAGCAACCATACGGGACCCCTGGGTGACTCAGTGGTTGAGCATCACCTTTCAGCTCAGGGCATGATCCCAGAGTCTGGAGATCAAGTTCCACATCAGGCTTTTTGTGTGGAGCCTGCTTCTCCCTCTGTCTGTCTGTCTGTCTGTCATGAATAAATAAATAAAATCTTAAAAAAAAAGAAAAAGCAACCTTAAAGGTTTGTCAGTTGTTGGTCTTTCAAAGAAGCAACTCTTGGTTTTAAAGATCTTTCATATCGTTTTTCTATTCTCTCTGTAATTTATCTCTAATCCTTATTATTCCTTTCCTCTGTTAGTATTGAATCTAGTGTGTTCTTATTTTTCTAGTTTCTTACAGTATAAATATAGGTTGTTGATTTGAAATCCTTTTTTTATTGGAAGTATTTACAGCTATATATTTCCTGGCAGCAGGGCTGCTAGGCTTTCTGGCGAGCTCAGGCACCTAGGATCACACAGGCCTGCATGAGGCAGGGCATCAACGTGGCTTGGAAGCTGCTTTCAATCAGCAAAGATACATATTTAATAACTAGAGAGTTCCATTATAAGAAGAATACAACTTGCTCTTAGGACAGATTTAATTAAAACCAAATATATTGTTAAGTTGGAGAGGAGTTTTTTGAGGTTCTGCTGTAGGGGTGAAATAAAAGGAGGCAGATGACCTGTGTCCCCACTGGCCCAGAGCAAAGCTAACCCATTCAAGGTACAGCAACTCCACTAGGAAAGGAGTCCAATTGTCTCAAAGAAACTAGGGGAATGTGACTGGATAGGTCCAATTCAGAAATCACAAATGTTCCCACAGGGAGTGAGGCCATCGACCGGGGGTATTTCCTGCCTCACAGATGACCATAGCATGCTCCATCAGAGGAGCGGGGAGGAATCAGAGTGAGAAAGACCCTGTGTTCATGTTATATGGACACACACATGTGCATGTGTGTTTGTGTGTGTATAATGAATCAAGTATGTACATGTGTGGGACATGAAAGTTGTATGTGTGTATATGATGAATGAAGTATGTGTTTGTGTATAAGCATGTGTGTGAGACATGAAACAGGCTCATGTACAGGTCATGATGAGAAGCAGGAGTGTGTGCAAGTGTGAGCGTGGGGTGAGAGTGATGGGCCAGATGGTGCATAAAGTTCCTGACAAGAACCCAGGGGACTTGTGAGACTTCAGCCCTTGCCTGCACGGCCTTGGAGACCTGAGCTGGGATATGGTGGAAGTTGACTGGTGAGCCCGGAGGGCGCGGATGGTAATTGGTCACAGGAGACCCAACCCGTATGTCAGGCCCAAGGACACATGGGCTCACCTGCCCCTGAGCCCTGATGCAATCCCTAGCTTACCTGCAAACCTACTGAATGTGAATTTTCTGCCAAGACTCTCCCAAAGGAAGGACTGAGTGGACCGTCATACCTAGTAGTGATTTCTCTTGGCGAGGGTGGTCCAAAGTGAGAGCTGCTGTCCACACTGTTCTCTTGTAGGTGGGAACACCAGGCATTCTCAGGGACTGTTCACACTCTTCCCTGATTGGGGTCAGTTACAGCCCCGGTGTGAGTTCTCAGGAGTTGAGACATCCCAGTTCAGGACTCCCACATGACGAAGCTCTCACCCTTGAAGCAAAACTGCCCAGTGCTCAAGCCCCTGTGGGAGCCAACACAAGGGTCTTGCTAGTTTGGCAACGGGGCCTTCGGTGTTTGGGCAGCAGCAGTGGGAGGGCCTGGCTCAGGAGGAAGCCCCTCAGGATCTTTGGGGTAGAGAACCAGGTACCTCCACAGTGCTGCGTGGTGCTGGAAGACAAGAAGGCCAGGAGTGGGCTGGGCGAGCACCTGTTCCCGTGGCCGAGGCTGAGGGTGGCCAAGTGCCTGTGGCTCAGCTCTGGCTGCACCAGAAGGCCGCAGGTGGGGCGCTTCCCTGCCGGGGAACTTGGGGCCTGGTCTTGGACCAGCTCCCTGGCACAGAGCAGAAGCAGGTGCACGAAGGCGCTCTCCCCCTTCCCCCGGGGGTGTGTCAGGGCCCAAGGAAAACTGACAGAGGTCACCTGCCGGCCTGGGAGCAGGTGCTCAGCCAGCAGCGCACCTGCGTCCCGGGAGGGCTCGGACCACGGTGGTGCAGGAAGAAGAGGGGCATTGACACGGGGGGGGGCCTGGGGGGGCTAGAGGGGCTGGGGGGTGGGGCCTGGGAGCCTCTTGCTCACACTTGCTGGAGTTGCCTCACCTGTTTCCCACACACAAGACGAGTTCACCTCCCAATTTCGCAACCCTTCTCAAAGTCCATAACTTTTGTTTCTGCCAAACACAAATATTTGTTATAAAGTCCACTTTTATTTACAGAGAGCGCATTGGTCAGGGCAGAGGAAACCACCGCCGCTGCCCCTGCGAGGGCTGCTGGGACCAAGTGCCCTGGTTGCAGACCCAGAAACACAGAACTCTCTTTAAGTTTCCTTGTGATGTCCCTAAATCATGCCAATGATTCTTTTCTTAAGTGGGAGAAAGACTAAAAGCAGTGATTTTGTGTTGTGGGATGAAGAATAAACTTGTTCCGGGGCACCTGGGGGGCCAGTTGCTGAGCACCCACTCTTGGTTTTGGCTCAGGTCCTGATCGCAGGATCTTCAGGTCCAGGCACATGAGGCCCCCCCACCAGGGCTGAGTCTGCTGGAGACTCTCTCTCCCTTTCCCTCTGCCCCCCCCAAATAAATAAATCTTTTAAAAAAGCTTGTTCCAAAAAAGATGTATTTGAGTTATTCTACAGAGCAAGGAATGTGATGACCTCACATGAATGAACGTGGGGTGAAGAACTGAGGGCCAGAACCCCCGTGACCTCCACCCACTGGGCTGGACGCTTGGCCTGTGGCCAGAGTCCTCAAGGGGTCCCACCAGAGGTTAGTGACGCCAGGTTGGGAGTGTGTCCTGTGGAAATAATCCTCCAAGGAACATGATACACACCCTTCGACCCCACTGTTCCTGTTTTGGGAACCACAGAAACAACAGAATATTAAAATTACATGAAAGAACCCTTAAGACAGCCTCCTTAATTGTGGGCAAAAAGCAAACAGGAAAACTGGAAAGGACGCAAATATACCTTCTCCGGGGAATGGTTTATTGCGTGTGGTGTATGTTGATGCAAAAATGAAGAAACCTAAAAAGAGGAGGAGTTTTATGGGAGCCTGAGTGAGGCCAGCTGCCTGGGGCACAGGATCTCCACGAGAAGAGGGTCTCAAGGAGGACACTTGTGCAGGGTTGTGCGTGTCGTTCCCGTACAACAGTTATAAGTCATCAGACAAAGGATGCTTTAGAGAGTCGCAGACCTCACCTTGGGCTTCAGGTGTGAGCCAAACCACACAAGACGCAGGGCGCGTGGCTTTAATTTTATGGGAACAAAAGAGCTTTCTCCCTTTTGTTTATCTTTGTGTTTGGAATGCCCCCTTTCAGTTATACTTTGAACAACACAGATGTACACCGTGTGCCGGCCAGAAATAGAGCCATGGTTTGAGACATTGCTGAGTCGCTTTGACCTTGGTTAATGTTCAAGTATAACTTCCTGAGGCCCATAAACATTAGAAGTTGAAAATTTCCTTTATCTTATCATGTATCCCACCATGGAATATTGTGCAGCATTAAAAGGAATGATCAGAAGCTACATCTATTGATCTCAAAGAGGATGCCCAAGGAATAGCTGCTGAGAGAATAAAAACCAAGTAGGTTTGGGGATCCCTGGGTGGCGCATCGGTTTGGCGCCTGCCTTTGGCCCAGGGCGTGATCCTGGAGACCCGGGATCGAGTCCCACGTCGGGCTCCCGGTGCATGGAGCCTGCTTCTCCCTCTGTCTGTGTCTCTGCCTCTCTCTCTCTCTCTCTCTGTGACTATCATAAAAAAAAAAAAAAACGAAGTAGGCCAGGGGCACCTGGGTGACGCAGTCAGTTAAGTGTCTGCTTTCGGCTCGGGTCATGATCTCAGGGTCCTGGGACTGAGCCCCAAGTCAGGCTCCTTGCTCAGTGGGAGCCTTCTTCTCCCTCTCCCTCTAAGTTAGCTTGTGCTTTCTCTGAAATAAATAAATAAATAAATAAATAAATAAATAAATAATTTTTTTAGACTTTTATTTTAAAAGATTGTATTTATTTATTCATGAGACACACACACACACACACACAGAGAGAGAGGCACAGACACAGGCAGCGGGAGAAGCAGGCTCCATGCAGGGAGCCTGATGTGGGACTCGATCCTGGGTCTCCAGGATCACACCCTGCGCCAAAGGCAGGCGCTAAACCACTGAGCCACCTAGGGATCTCCCCAAAAAATCTTTAAAACAAAAAACAAGTAGAAGAGCAGATGGCAAGACTCTTTTTTGTTCTGACAGAGAGAGAGAGAACAAATGGGGGGAGCAGCAGGCAGAGGGAGAAGCAGACTCCCTGCTGAGCAGGGAACCCCATGCAGGGCTCTATGAGGGACTCGATCTCAGGACCCTGAGATCATGACCTGAGCCGAAGTCAGATACTTAACCGAGTGAGCCCCCAGGATCCTGGCAAGGCCAGCAGCACTGGCTCCCCCACCCCATGTGCAGGCACCCAAACGTGCAGGCAAAAGGAGCAATGCGTGGCTGGCTGCCGACCCAGGGACTTGGCGGGAGTGAGTCTGGAGGAGAGGTGGGAGGGTAGTGACTTTCTTCACATACCTGTGTATTGTTTCCCCAGTGAAAATGAGGATTTGCTTAAAAAATGAACTTTAATTTGTAATGCCAGAAAAGGAATAGCTCATCATTACTTCTCATGTAAGACATTGTCTTGAATATCCTGACATGAAATTTGACAAACTGACACCTAATTTGGGGAACACGTTCACTAAGTTAATGTGCATATTATTTGGGCAGATGAAGATGCTACTGCCTTTTTGGAAAATTGACTATATCATAAAGATCTTGAAAAAGCAATATGGCAAACATCTCATGGCAAATAACAGTTCAAATATTACAAATAGCCCATAAACCTAAAAAATACTAATTGTTTAATCTTGTGGATAACTAAGTAAGTGCCAGTGGAAATGAGGAGGCAGCCCACCGTGGGATGGAGAGAAGGAATAGTCAGGCAAGTGTGGAAGGTGCCTGAGATGGAGGACGCCGGGACGGTTATGAAACGCACCTGCCTAGTGGAGGTGTGGGCAGCTGGACCCCATCCCAGGGGCCAAGGGTAAGTGGACAGTTCGCTCACTGTCCTCAATTCCATGGTTTCTGTCCAAATACAGCAAGTCATCGAAGTTAATGTACAATCACCACCTAAGACATGAGAGGAGGTCTGTGTGGTGAGCGTGAGGAGAGGCTTGGGCTGAAGGTGCAGGTGAGTCCCCAGAAGAGGCAGGAGGGGCATCATCGCAGGCCGAGGGAAGGGCAGGGGAGATGCCCAGAGGCCACACTGGGGGCTGTTCCTGGAGCTGGGCGCTCGGAGTCCCCACAGGGCAGAAGGCAAGGCCGCAACCTAGGGGGTCTCGGAGGTCTTTCTAAGGCTTTTAGGCTTTACCCTTAGGTAAATCCCGGGGACCCACTGAGGGTTTCTCAGCGGGTGAATGACCTGCCTGATCTATGTCTTTCAGGGAGATTCTGACGGCTTTGTCCTAAATGGACTGAACAGGGAAGGGGTGATGCAGTGGGAAGGGAGGAGGTGTCACATGCGGGGACACCACCAATGCCCAGGAGGGAGAAGATGGGATGAGAGGTGGTTGGGAAGAGGAGGGGGCAAAGGGATCTGGTTAAAGACCCTCTTCCACCGCCAGCTCTGTATATGCTGGAGCAAGAGACGCCCAAATTCTCCCTTCCTATCCTGGGAGAAGAGCCAAACTGACGACTAGGTTGTGGTGGGGGCGGGAAACAAAGGGACAAGGGGAACCCTGCTGGGGACAGTATAGACTCTGAACTAAGTGACTTCAAAGATGCCAAACCCGTCACATTTCTAAACAGGCTCAAGGGAGTGTGTGGGGCTCCTGTACACTTGGTTTGCAATCACAACACACTGTCTTCAACAGCTGACACCACGAGTGGCTGACAGTCCGAGTGCCAGCCCCACGGCCCACACGGGGCGGTGACATGGCTCTGCTCTGTCTGCCCACCCTCCTGGTGGCTTGTGTGGCTTTCCTGCTGTTCATCTTTGTGTGGAGAAGAGGAGGCACTCACGGGCGTTTGCTCCCACCGGGCCCGCCTCCTCTTCCCATCATTGGGAACATCCTGCAGGTGAACCTCTGGGACCTGCCCACCTCTCTCTCCAGGGTAAGGCCTCTCAGGTATGGCCAGCTAACACCGGGGCGGGTGTTGATTCCTTCCTACTTCCTGTTCGTTCCATCCTTTTGAGGAGAGCAGGAATGGTGACCCCTCAAGAATGGCTCCATTTTAAGTAATGGCCTCTGAGGCCCCCCGACAGGTCTCTCCCTAGAGAAGGTCCTTCCAGCTGGACTCTGGCTGACATGTGACCATAACATACGCAGCGCCTGTTGAGTGAGGAGCGTGTCCGCGGCACAGCGCGGTCATTGCCCAGTCTGTACCCCATCGTTGTGACTCAATGTGCCCCCATCCATCTGGCTTTCCAGCTGTACCTTGGGATCGCACCATCGTGACCTGCCAGCACGTTGGTCCCACTGCCCTGCCCTGTGTCAGCCCAGTGCCGTGTAGTCTCAGATGCCAGGATCACGGGCATCCACTCAGGAAAGGCTAGGAGGGCTGTTGGGGAATCAGGATCCTCAGACAGCAGTGGATTCTGACTTGAGTGAGGGACACAGAGGTGGGTGGGTGTGTCCTAGACTGCGTCTAGAAGCTTCTGCAGGGCCCTCATGGAGTCCTTCGTCTCCACTTTCCCCAATGCCCACGTGGGCACCTTCTTGTCCTAGCCCGGCTGGCATTCCATGCCTAGTCATGTGCTTCTCTCCCTGGCATCAGCTGTGGTCCCCTCTCCCTGCTCAGAGTCTGCGCCTCTGTGGGCCCAGGCTCGGGAGGACTCAGGTGGCCCTACTCATGGGTCCCTAAGCTCTCGGAGCCCCTTCATGCTGCCCACAGCCCCGGGATGTCCGCTCCTCCCCTCCGCCCACTCTCCTAAGCGACTCTTTGCTGCCTGCTCCTATTTCTTCAACCCTCCAGCAGCGTCCCTTCCCACCGCCATGTCATTGTCATGCCCATCTCTCTGAGAAAACCCAGCTCTCGGACAGACTGTCCTGCAGCCCAGAGCTCTCAGCCCTCGCACCACAGAACTCACGGGCACTGCGCTGACCGGCACGAAGCTGCACCTCTGCCCCTGCCGCCTCTCCTGCCTTCCGTGTCTGGAAGGGGTGCTTGTATTCTCAGTCACCCCGACTCCCCCCTCCTACCACATCCCAGCCACCAACAAACCCCTCTCTCTACCTTGGGAAGGCACGGGGAACCCAGCGTTCTCTTTCTACCTGGATCAATTCAACAGCGTCCTGCCCACAGATGGCCTCCTTCCATTCCGTTCGCACTCCAGGCAGGGAGGCCCTGGAGGAGGTGGCCCACCCCCTTCAGCAGCTCATGCCCCTCATAGGACCTGGCCCTTCCACTCCCCCCACCTACCCTTCCGCCCTCGAACCCCCCGCCCCACCTTGCACACCCTCCTGCCCTCTGCTGCCCTCTGTGGCCACTGGCCTCCTCAATCCTTCCCACCCCAGGCACCCGCGATCCTCAGGGCTTCCCGGATCCCTCTGCAGGACATACTGTTCTTGCAGATCCCCACCTGGCTGCCATTCCCTTCTTTCTTGGTGGTGACAGCGCTGCCTTCCAAGGAGACGTTCCCCAGTGGCCTCTCAAGGATGAACCACGCCCCGGCCTCACTGGTGTCTCCCTCTGCGTGTCTGCATGCTAGCATAGTCCAGACTTGACCATCACATCTCACCCACTAGAAAGCGTATCAAAGACAGTAATTTTCCCGCTGGGCCCTGTCTTTTCCCAGTCGAGACACCGTGTAGTTCCTAGGATTTGTCCAATGCTTAGTAAGTGGTTTGTTCCCTCCAGTAATGGAAGGGATTAGGGCAAAGGCAGAAAAGCTCAAGAGGCCGGAGTATGACTCACCCCACCCCCAGGCCTGCAGCCCCGAGTCTTGGCCGGGGTTCACTAGGGGAGGGTGCTGGCCACGCATCGGGGCTGCTTCTCTTCTACCTGGGCCTGCGCAGCTAGGAGCCGGGCCAGTTGCTCAGGTGTGCTTTGCCACTCTCCCCAGCTGGCTGAGCAGTACGGCCCTGTGTACTCACTGCGCCTGGGCCCCCATCCGGTCGTCGTGCTGCATGGATACCAGGCTCTGAAGGAAGCCCTGTGCGGCCAGGCGGTCAACTTTGGAGGCAGAGGGAAGTTCCCCATCATGGATAATGCCCTCAGAGGATATGGTATGTCTCCAACCAGAGCGCGGGCCAGCCCCCTTTCCCTCTGGGCCTCAGATCTGCCCGATGCTGTGGTTCACAGCCCTTCCCGGGGCTGGGGTGCTGGGGGGTGTGGCAGGTACCCCAGTTACTCCATCACAGCTCTGCCCAGCCCATGCCACCCACGTACCCTTCCCCCCTTTCCATTCCCCTCCATCTCTTGTTCCAGAATATGTGGCTTTTTGAAGGGGTGGGGGCCGTAGGATGGTAGAGCATCACACAGTGATTCGTGCCAGTTACTGCAAGTGTGAGCGACAGGTCTTCATCTTCACAAGGACTGAAATGTCTAATTGCTTGCAGAGTTGCTGTGCCAGGGGATGGCAGGCACCGTGCTAGATTTTCTGTGGACGGGAGGGTTGGCCAGGAAAGGCTCTGCAGTGAGCAAGAGCGCAGGGAGCAGAGGCCCGTCTCGGTTCTCCCTTTGTGCTTTGTGAGGCACCGTCCTAGAATGAGCGAGGGGGCGTGGGGGTGTTTTCTGAGTCCTCATACCCAGGGGTGTCCTCGTGCCTTCATGGCTGACTGGTGGCTGGTGAGCAGAAGATCTGGAATGGATACCGTCTTTTGCGTCCAAGGCTGGGGGTGCCAGTGACCCTCCCGCCCCCCTGCTGTCCCTATTTCTGTAGTAGGAAAGATTTCCTTGCCCTCCCTCGGGTCACTAGCTTAGTCTTAAGCCTTGTGTCTGTTACTTGGAGAGTGCTTGAACCATTTAATATAACAGTTGTTACCACCTTTCCTGGGGTTAGTACAAAGTCGCAATCGTATAGTTCAGTGGGCACCTGTGCGGCCCACCTGTGTGGCCCACCTGTGCAGCCACCACTCAGATGAAGGAGCGAACGCCCCAGACCATGGAGTCCCCGCTTGCCTTCCCCCCGAACACATTACTCCACCTTTCCCCAGTTAGCACATACCCTGACACTGAACACCATAGTTCAATTTTCCTACTTTAGAGCTGTATAGACATGGCATATACAGTAGTTACTCTGTAGGATCCGGCCTCTTCCCTTCGGAAGTGTGCTTCTGCGCTGCCTGCATGTGGTGGTTGCCGTGCTCAGGCCAGCTCTGTCGCTGTGCGGCGCTCCACCGTTTGGACATCATTTATCTTTTCCGCTGTTAGTGGACATTGGGTTGGGGGTCATGGCCCATGCTGCTGCTGGGAACACACCTGAACACGTCTCCTGCTGTCGTGGGTCTGTATCTACTTAGGCAAAAACTACACCAGCTACGGCGAGTCATTTTATTCCTGGATCTGTTTCTAAAAAACGAACAACAAGGGTCCTATGAACTATTGGAATCAAGTTACTTCTGCCTAAAATACATCCTTTAATATTTATTTACTGCAGTCTTCCATGACAAATTCTTTCTGATTACATTTGCCTCAACCTGCCTTAATTTTATCTTCATTTTTGAAAGAGGTTTCAACTGAATCAGAATTTTGGTTAGTGGCGATTTCTTCTCATTCTTTTAAAGATGCCATTCCTTGTATCTGGTGTCTATTATTTTTGTGCAAAATTATGGTTCATAGTGTCATCCTTTAGAGCATGGTGTGTATTTATCCCCCTTGGATGGTTTTGTTTGTATGTATCCTTTCTGCATTTTTACAATTTAAATACAATTTCCTGACATATAGTACATCATTATTTTCAGATGTAGTGTTCAGTAATTCATCAGTTTCGTATAACACCCTGTTATCTAACATCATGTGCCCTCCTTGATGCCGGTCACCCAGGTACCCCATTCCCCCCACCCCAGCCCCTCCAGAGAAACCTCAGTTTTTTCCCAAAGTCAAGAGTCTCTCATGGTTTGCCTTCCTCTCTGATTTTCCCATTCAGTTTTCCCTCCTTTCCCCTATGATCCTCTGTTTTCTTTCTTAAATCCCACATATGAGTGAAACCATATAATTGTCCTTCTCTGATTGACTTATTTCACTCAGCATAATACCCTCCAGTTCCATCCACGATGATGTAAATGGTTAGATTTCATCCTTCCTGATGGTTGAATAATATTCTATTGTGTATATAGACCGCATCGTCTCTATCCATCATCTTTGAAGGACACCGAGGCTCCTCCCGCAGTGTGGCTACTGTGGAAACTGCTGCTGTGAACTCTGGGGTGCAGGTGTCCCAGCGTTTCATTACATCAGTATCTTTGGGGTAAATCCCCAGCAGTGCAATTGCCGGGTCATAGGGCAGGTCTATTTTTACCTCTTTGAGGAACCTCCACACAGTTTTCCAGCGTGGCTGCACCAGGTCACATTCCCACCAATAGTGCAGGAGGGTCCCCTTCCTCCACATCCTCTCCAACATGTGTGGTTTCCTGTCTTGTTAATTTTCCCCATTCTCACTGGGGTGAGGTGGGATCTCAGTGTGTGTTTGATCTGTATTTCCCTGATGGCCAGGGATGCGGAGCATGTTCTCATGTGCTTGGGGGCCATGTGAGGGTCTTCTCTGGAGAAATGGCTGTTCACGTCTTCTGCCCATTACTGACTGGATTGTTTGTGTCTTGGATGTTGAGTTTAAGAAGTTCTTTTATAGATCTTGGATACCAGCCTTTTATCTGATGTGTCATTTCCAAATATCTTCTTCCATTCTGTAGGTTGCCTTTTAGTTTTGTCAACCTTTTGCTGTGCAGAAGTTTTTTTTTTTATCTTGATTAAGTCACAATAGTTCATTTTTGCCTTTGTTTCCCTTGCCTTTAGAGATGTGTCTTGTAGAAGTTGCTGCAGCCGAGGTCAAAAAGGTTGCTGCCTATGTTATCCCCTAAGATTTTGATGGATTACTGTCTCACATTTAGACATTTCAACCATTTTGAGTTTATCTTTGTGTCTGGTGTAAGAGAATGGTCCAGTTTCATTCTTCTGCATGTGACTCTCCAATTTTCCCAGCACCATTTCTTGAAGAGACTGTCTTTTTTCCAGTGGATGGTCTTTCCGGCTTTGTGGAATATTAGTTGACCATAGACGTGAAGGCCTATGTCTGGGTTCTCTATTCTGTTCCATTCATCTATGTGTCTGTTTTGTACCAGTGCCACGCTGTTTTGATGATCACAGCTTTGTAATATAGCTTGAAGTCAGGCATTGCGATGCCCCCAGCTTTGGCTGTTCCTCCCCACAACATTCCCCTGGCTATTTGGGGTCTTTTCTGGTTCCATGCAAATCTCAGGATTATTTGTTCCAACTCTGTGAAGAAAGTCCATGGTATTTTGATAGGGGTTGCATTGATTGTGTAGATTGCTCTGGGTAGCATGACATTTTCACAATATTTGTTCTTCCAACCCATGAGCGTGGAATGTTTTCCCATCTCTTTATGTCTTCCTCAATTTATTTCAGTGTTCTGTAATTTTTAGAGTACAGATCCTTTATGTCTTTGGTTAGGTTTATTGCTAGGTATCTTATGCTTTTGGGTGCAATTGTAAATGGGATCAGTTCCTTAATTTCTCTTTCTTCAGCCTCATTGTTAGTGTGTAGATATGCCACTGATTTCCGTGCATTGACTTTGTATCCTGCCACATTGCTGAATTCCTATATGAGTTCTAGCAATTTTAGGGTGGAGTATTTTGGATTTTCCATATACAATAACCTGTCATCCGCAAAGAGTGAGAGTTTGACTTCTTCTTCACCAATTTGAATGCCTTTTTTTCCTTTTCGCTGTCTGATTGCTGAGGCTAGGACTTCTAGTACTATGTTGAATAGCAGTGGTGAGAGTGGACATCCCTGTTGTGTTACTGACCTTAGAGGAAAAGCTCTGTTTTTCCCTCATTGAGCATGATATTCCCTGTGGGGTTTTTGTAGATGGTTTTTATGATATTAAGGTATGTTCCGTCTATCCCTACTCTTTGAAGAGTTTTAATCAAGAAAAGATGGTGTCTATTGTCAAATGATTTTTCTGCATCAATCAAGAGGATCATATGGTACTTGGCTTTTCTTTTATTAATGTTCTATCATGTTATTGATTTGTGAATGTTGAACCAGCCTTGCATCCCAGGGATAAATCCCATTTGGTCATGGTGAATAATAATCTTATTGTACTGTTGGAAACTATTAATGGTATTTTGGTTAGTATTTTGACATTTATGTTCATCAGGGATATTGGTCTGTAATTCTTCTTTTTGATGGGGTCTTCATCTGTTTTGGGGATCAAGGTATTGCTGGCCTCATAGAACAAGTTTGGAAGTTTTCCTTCCACTTGTATTTTTTGAAACAGATTCAATAGAATAAGTATTATTAATTCTTGAAAGGTTTGGTAGAGTTCCTCTGGGAAGCCAACTAGCCATGGACTCTTGTTTTTTGGAAGTTTTTTTTTTTTTTTTTGGGTGGGGAGGTTTTTGATGACTGCTTCAATTTCCTTGCGGGTTATTGGTCTGTTCAGGTTTTATATTATTTCCTGTTTCAGTTTTGATAATTTATAAGTTTCCAGGAATGTATCTATTTTTCCCATTTGCTTAATTTGTTGGCATGTAGTTGCTCATAATATGTTTTTTCATAATATGTTCTTAAAATTATTTGTATTTCCTTGGTGTTGATCATGAGCTCTCCTATTTCATTCAAGATTTTATTAATTTAAGTCCTTTCTCTTTTATTTTTGATAAGTCTGGGCAGGGGTTTATTTATCTTATTAATTCTTTTAAAGAACCAGCTCCTAATTTCTGTTTGATCTGTTTTACTGTTCTTCTGATTGACCCATTCATTCACTAGGATGCTCTTTAACGTCCAAGTGTTTGAGTTTCTTCCAAATTTCTTATGATTGATTTCAAGTTTCAAAGCGTTGTGGCCTGAAAATATGCAAGGAATAATCCCAATCTTTTGGTACCAGTTGAGACCTGATCTGTAACCCGGTAAATCTATTCTGGAGAAAGTTATATGTTCTGTTGAGAAGATTATGTATTCTGTTGCTTTAGGGTAGAATGTTCTGTATATATCTGTGAAGTCCATCTGGCCCAGTGTGTCATTCAAAGCCCCTGTTTCTTCTTGCTCTTCTGCTGATGATCTGTCCATTGCTGTGAGTGGGGTGCTGAAGTCCCCTACTGTCAATGTATTATTATCTATATGTTTCTTTACTTTGGATATTAATTGGTTGATATAATTGCCTGCTCCTATATTTATAATTGTTAGATATTATATTTTTATTGGATAGACCCTTTAAAATGATATAGCGTTCTTCTTCATCTCTTACTATAGTCTTTGGTTTGAAATACAATTTATCTGAAGTGAGGATTGCTACCCTAGCTTTCTTTTGAGGTCCACTTGCATGGCAAATGGTTCTCCACCCCCTTATTTTCAGTCTGAAGGTCTCATTAGGTCTAAAATGAGTCTCTAGTATACAGCATATGGATGGATCTTGCTTTTAAAATCCAATCTGATACCCTGTTTCTTTTAATTGGAGAATTAGCCATTTACATTCAGAGTAACTATTGAAAGATATGAATTTAGAGCCATTGTATTACTTGTAATGTCCCTGTTTATGCAGATTGTCTGTTTCTTTCTGGTCCATATCACTCTTAGGCTTTCACTTCCCTTACAGGGTCCCCCTTAATATTTCTTGCAGAGTGGATTTGGTGGTCACATGTTCTTTCGGTTTCTGTCTATCCTGGAAGTTCTTTATCTCTCCTTCTATTCTGAATGATAGCCTTGCTGGATGAAGTATTCTTGGCTGCATGTTTTTCTCTTTTAGGACCCTGAATATATCACGCCAGCCCTTTCTGGTCTGCCTGGTCTCTGTGGAGACGTCTGCTGCCAATCTAATATTTCTCCCTCTGTATGTTAGGAATATCTTATCTTGAGCTGCTTTCAGGATTTTCTCTTTACCTCTGAAGTTTTCATTATTAGATCCCAGGGTGTTGATCTATTTTTGTTGATTTTGGGAGGGGTCCTCTCTATGTCTTGGATATGAATGCCAGTTTTCTTCCCCAGATTAGAGAAGTTCTCAGCTATGATTTACTCAAATATACTTTCTCTCTCTCTCTCTCTCTCTCTCTCTCTCTCTCTCTCTCTCTCTCTCCATTCCAATAAATCTGATGTTCTTTTTCTTTGGCACCACTTATCTCTCAGAGGCTCTCCTCATGAGCTATTTGGTTGTTTTTCTCTCTTTTCCTTGGTTTCTTTCTTTTCTATCAACTTGTCTTCTATGTTGCTTTCTCTTCTTCCTCACTCTCCCTAACTGTTAGAGCATTCAGTTTAGATTGCATTTCAGTTAGAGTATTTATAATTTTGGCTTGATTAGATCTCATTTCTGCACTAGGATATTCTCTAGAGTCTTTATGCTTTTTTCAAGCCCAACTAGTAACTTTCTAATTGTTATCCTGAATTCCATCTCTGACATTTTACTTAAATCCATATCCTTTAGATCTGTGACAGAGAGTATTACCTCTGGTTCTTTCTTTTGTGGCCCGGGCAGGGAAAGCTTTCAGCAGCTTATATGTGCACAACTCAGTCTCTCCCTGAGGAAGCAGAGGGTTGCCCCATTTCTGTCCGTCACTGGGCCCTGGCACAGATGGCGTTTGCCTGGTAGAGTGCATAGTTGTCTCTCCCAGAAGAAGGCTGAGGTTTGCTTCATTCCAGGCCTTTGCAGGGACCCAACATGAACAGTGGTCCTCCAATCTGGCCTTAGTTCTTAGTTTATGGCAAACTGAGTTGACCTCAACCCACTTCCTGCTCCAATGCTGGGGAACTCTGCTGACTCATGAACCTCTGTCCTTCCTGGGGTTCCCTCTTGAGACCCTACCATCTCTGCTGTGATTCTGCCCCACTTCACCACTGAGCACCTTTCAGGCAAGGAATTGTCTCACAGGAGCAGATGTCTAAAGGTCCTGATTTTGAGCTCCAGGTCTCTATCAGCTGCTCTATCCTGCAGCCAGCTTACACAGACTCCCTCCCCCATCATTTATCTTCCCATATGTCCCCTCCGTCTCTCTTCTCCGCGCTCTACTTTGCAAAAAGTGACCACTTTTCCATTTGTAGAGTTCCAGCCATTCTTCCTTTACATCTCAGGTTGAATCCATAGGTGTTCAGGATGGTTTGATAGTTATCTAGCTAAACAGACCAGATGAAACAAGGACCCCTACTCTCTGCCATCTTGCCTCCTCCCGGTTTCTGCATTTTTAAAGTACGTGTGTTAGTTTGAGAAACTTCTGTCATCATACAGACAAGCATTTCTTCCATAATATTCTTTTTTTTTTAATTTTTTTTAATTTTTTTTATTTATGATAGTCAGAGAGAGAGAGAGAGAGAGAGAGAGAGAGGCAGAGACACAAGCAAGCTCCATGCACCGGGAGCCCGACGTGGGATTCGATCCCGGATCTCCAGGATCGCGCCCTGGGCCAAAGGCAGGCGCCAAACCGCTGCGCCACCCAGGGATCCCTCTTCCATAATATTCTTTTCTTTCCCTGCTACTCACCAATCATACATGTTATCTGAAAACTTTCTTAAATTCTTTCAGGATTTTCAGTATCTTTAACTTCTGTTGTTTGAACTGTTTTCTTCTAAGTTTCCAGCTCACAAGTTCTCTCTTCGGTTGTGTGTAAATGTGAGTATTAACTTTAGTTATTCTATTTTTCAGTTTGAAAACTTGAGGTTCTATGATTTGTTTTCAATCTCTAACAAATTCTTAATCGTGTTTTTAACACTGACCTACTCAGAGTTAATAACGTCTCTGATTTTGCCACCAGATGGGAGT
The DNA here is from genome assembly GCF_905146905.1 of Nyctereutes procyonoides. NCBI lineage: Eukaryota > Metazoa > Chordata > Mammalia > Carnivora > Canidae > Nyctereutes > Nyctereutes procyonoides. The sequence continues at coordinate 33,615,788 of NW_026575133.1, forward strand.
TCCAGCCGGTCTCTGTGACCCGTACTTTCGTGGCTGTGCTCATCTATTGGGATGCCTACTAATTTTGTATTAGGTTCCAGACAACTTATCTTAAAAATTGCAGGGATAATTTCAGGCTTGAGTAATGGCATCTTTGTACAGAGAAGATTTACTGCTTCCTTGAAGCAGGTAGGGCAGCAGCACCAGGGGCACCCTAGCCCTGCACCAGCAGGTGGCTTCAAGCCGGGCTGTGGACCTATTGGGTTGATCTATCTCCAGGTCAACCTCACTCCTGGGTGCAGCCCCAGACGTTTACCGAAGATGCTCTCCTTGGCAGGCTTGACTCTTGCTTCTAGGACCTTCCCAGTGTTCAACAGCTCTGCTTGGTTTTTGTCTCTCACTTGTGCTTCTATTGGAAAGCAACCCCCCACAGTTCCTCATTCCCTTGTTGGCTCTGCGCTGCTTTCCTACTGGTCCTTATGAACCATACATATGTTTATGTAGCACCTCTATCTCATCTCAGCAGAAGGGATTGATTAGAATCACCTGGCCCATCACTGTCAGAAGAAGATAAGATGCTGTAAGTTTTTAATTCTTACAAACTCTCTTCTGTCCTGGCTGCCTCTTTTTACTACTTATTGTTTTGGTCATAGTGCCAAGATCCTATTGAATTGGTCTAAGACGTTAATTAGAATTCCTGGAATTATCAGAAATATCTTTGTTGCCCCCATTGATGGATATGGGTAGCTAGTGTGAGCTCACGTCCTCTCATGCTGGTATTTCCTGACAATCCTGTGACAGAACTGACTTCAGATTTGTACAGCTGGATGAGGCACTTTCCTATAGGACAAAGGGAGAGAAGCAGACAACTGGGTTTTTGACAAGAGCCAAACTGGGATGAATCTGAGAGTAAAGCCCTTCAGATGAGCTGCCTCCAGGAAGAACTGACATTCTGTGGACTCTAAAAAAATCTACTTTCTAGCATCAGCCTGGGGTAGAAAAGGAAAAGTTGATGATGCTCTGGTCCTCTGAAAGTTCTCAAGGAAGCCCCATAGTATCAAGTGTCCATGATGTGCCAGGGCCCCTCTGCCTGCCCTCTGGTGACCAGACTCCTGTCCTTGGTTCTTTCCTCAGGAATTGTGTTCAGCCATGGTGAGCGGTGGAAGCAAATGCGTCGGTTTACCCTCATGACCCTGCGGAACTTTGGGATGGGGAAGAGGAGCATTGAGGACCGCATCCAGGAGGAAGCCCAGCACCTGATGCAGGCCTTCTCACACACACAGGGTTGGTCAGCATGCACCGCCAGCCAGATATCTGGGGGGAGTTAGGGCCACCTCCCCTTGCTTCCCTGAGCCCAGCACTACACCGCTGGGACCACCTTCCCTGTTTTCTATTTGGAAAGTGTAGACCATTCATGAAAGTTTTCCTTGATGTTTGTAATCTTCCCTCTTATCAGCTCAGCCCGTAGACCCTACCTTCATCTTTGCTTGTGCTCCTTGCAACATGATCTTCTCCATCCTCTTTAATGAGCGCTTTGACTACCAAGACAAGGAATTGCAGCAGCTGATTATGTTGCTGAATGAAAACATTTCCATAGCAAGCTCTTTCTGGACACAGGTGAAGTCAATGATCCCTGGTTGTGGGATTGCCTGCCGTTGGTCCCAGGGGTGAGCAGAGTGCAGAGTCCCAGCCTGGGCAGCAGGGAGGCAGCAGTGCAGGGTGTGCATGGGGAGACAGAACACAGCTGAGGGCCCATGAGGGTCAGGCAGGCTTTCCTGTCCCAGTATGTCTCTTCTGAGATGCCCTCAAGCTTCCCTGGCTCTTGCTAATGCAGGCAGGAGCCCACCCTGAGATCCTGCACCCAGAAACGAGAAGGGGCTGCAGAGGGTAGGGTCCCCTGGAACAGATGCTTCAAGACCACACAACCCTCTTTTGGTGTTTGATTCCTGGTGATGGAATGGGGATGTGGCTTTTCCTTACAGCTCTACAATTTGTGGCCATCATTCATTCACTATCTTCCTGGGAGACACCAGAAATTTTTTAAAAACATTCAGAATATAAAAAATTTCATTTTGGAGAGAGTGGCACAGCATCAAGAGACTCTGAAGCCTGAGCAGCCCCGGGACTACACTGACTGCTTCCTCGACAGGATGGAGGAGGTACGTGTGGCGGCTGTGTGGCCCTTGGAGCACAGATGTGTTCTTCTGGGTTCCAGGCACTCAGGTCCAGGCCTGCCAACCAATCCCTGTCTGGAAGCCCCTGGGCCTCTGCTGTGTGTTTTCCAACCTTCTTTCTCACATGTGGAGCGCATACCCATCCCTCATTAACTGATGGATGGCTGAGTATGTGCACCTGTTGGCAAAGTGGCCCAAGTGCCACTGTTTGCCCTGAGGAGCTCACTGGCTGATCCTACAACTGTGGGCAAACTGGCTGATATGCAGAGTGACAGTTGCTGCCATCACTACTTAGGGGGCTCAGGTCACCTTATTCTAATGCCTGGACAGAGCCCACCTGGACAGATGATAAGTGCCTTGGGGGATACTGCGAGTATGCTTGTCTATCTGTGTGTGAGTCCATGCACACGAACAGGTGTGTCATGTGCATGTGTTTATACACAAGCAGGTCCTGTTATTTTTACCTTCAAGGCTGTCAAAAGGGAAACATCCTAAGATATATTTTCCACTATGCAAAATTTTAGAAATAATTTCTTTGCCGATTACAAATTACGTATCAAATGAAAATCACTTGGCAAAAAAAAGGCATAAAAATAACCATTCGTATACACAGTAAATATTCAACTTCCTAAGGGCTTATTACCATTTCTAATCTGCATCTGTCTGTACCTAGTAGTAGTGAACTTATGAAATCATGTACTGATCACTCCATTATCTACAGGAAAAACACAATCCATATTCTGAATTTAACTTGGAGAACCTAGTAGCTGTTGGCTTTAATCTGTTCAGTGCTGGCACTGAGACAGTCACAAACACCCTGCGGCTGGCGCTGCTGATCCTGCTGAAGCACCCTGAGGTGGAGGGTGAGTGAGCATTTGGGCTGGGGAGGGGGAAACACGGGGAAGAAGATGTCATCCCAACTCTTCAGTTATTTCTTCCATGTAATTTTTTCATGTACTAGCTTTCCCTGATTTAAAAGTTAATTAACACAGGTGCATCCTATAAAAATTGGAAAATACAGAAAATTATGTAGACAAATTTTTAAAAATTCACTAAGTAGTTCTATCATTCAGATATAAGTGTATATTTGCATTGGACAGTTTCCTTCCTTCTTTTTTTAAAAAAATATTTTATATTTATTTGTGAGAGACACAGAGAGGCAGAGACATAGGCAGAGGGAGAAGCAGGCTCCACACAGGGATCCCGATGTGGGACTCCATCCCAGGACCCCAGGATCATGCCCTGAGCCAAAGGCAAATGCTTAACCACTGAGCCACCCAGGGGTCCCGACAGTCTCCTTCCTAACCTTACTCTTTCTGTGTGCACATGCACGTTTCACAATCAGAATTTTACTGTATTGAACCTTATTTTTTCACTTAGTAATACATCGTGGGCTTGTTTACACATTATTAGGAATTCTTATAAAATATTATTTTAAATTAGCATGTAATTATTCATACTGAAGGGATCCCTGGGTGGCGCAGCGGTTTGGCGCCTGCCTTTGGCCCAGGGCGCGATCCTGGAGACCCCGGATCGAATCCCACGTCGGGCTCCTGGTGCATGGAGCCTGCTTCTCCCTCTGCCTGTGTCTCTGCCTCTCTCTCTCTCTCACTGTGTGCCTATCATAAATGAATAAAATTAAAAAAAACTCATAAGCTGTATGCTTGATATTTGTGAAAAAAATTATTCATACTGAAGCATACTATAATTTAACTAATTCATTATTTGTGAGAATTTCAATTGTTTTATATTTTTTGCTATGACACATAATTTGAAAAATATCATTGTACCAAAAATTTTATATGCCTTTGATCATGGCCTTAGGATAAATTTTTAGAAATTATTTGGAATAACTAAAATAACTTTTGATCAATTTTAAAAAGATTTTATTGAGACATGAGAGACACACAGAGAGAGAGGCAAAGACGGCAGAGGGAGAAGCAGGTTCCATGCAGGGAGCCCGACGTGGGACTCGATCCCAGGTCTCCAGGATCACGCCTGGGCTGAAGGGGGCGCTAAACCACTGAGTCACCCAGGCTGCCCAACTTTTGATCATTATTCCCAAATTTTGATATGTCCTTGGGAACCCCTGTATATACTGCCTTATACAAGCAGGCAATAAATAAACTGAAATATTTAATCACAATGAAGATGATATCAAATGACATAAATAATTTTTTGATCAGTGAAAGAGGAAGGAATTAGTTTCTGAATCTCAAACCTCATTTCACACACGAGGGTCGGCATGTGACACGCCTGTTGCACATGTGCCGCACATTGGCTGTGTGGCTCAGGACAAATGTGCATTCTCAGTTCAGTCTCCCTCTTGGTACAAAGCAACACAAAGTGAGAGCTGAGGGCCCCTCTCTAGTGCTTCTGTGGTTCTCTGAAGCTATTTCATGAAATTAGAATAGCTGTCTCTTGAGAGCTTTAAGGAAATCAACACTTTCTTCGCTTAGAAAGTTTTGTTCCAAAAGCATTGTGTGGTTACAGTAAAACAGCCTTGGTTTCCATCCTGGCTCCACAATAGGATAGCCTCCATGAGGTCACTTGATGTCTCTGAATTGTAGTTGTTTCCTCTTAAAAACAAGAATATTTGGGCACCTGGGTACCTCAGTAGGTGAAGTGCCTGCTTTCAGCTCAGGTCATGATCCCAGGGGGGACCTGCTCATGACCCCAGTTGGGGTCCCTGCTCCACGGGGAGCCTGCTTCTCCCTCTGCCCATGCTCACTCTCTTTCTCTTTCAAATAAGTAAATAAAATGTTTTTTAAAAAACAAGATTAAAACCTACCCTAGAGTGTTGAGAGGAACAGGTTTCTAGCTGATTGTCTAGTACGCTTAGTAAGTATCTTTCCCACCACTTCTCATAAATGTTCAGAATACTGGTTGCTAGTGACATCTTAGATGGTCTTCCGGAGTCAGAATTGTCCACATTATAGCTTGCAAATATCTGTGTGGAACTGAATGGTTGTAACCCTGCCCTTTTAGTTCTCATAAAGAACAAGTGAAGGATTCAGGCTAACAGGATCATCTCATGGGGGGTCCTGGGCACATCCTGCATTATGGGCAATTTCAGCCAAATCAAACATGTTCCTACCACAGTTTCAAACAGCATGACTTATAGAAGGGAATGCTTTCCTTTGTGAATTTGTAGAATTGAGTTTCTGGACCCCTGTAGCCCAGTTTCAGATGACACTTCAGGATGTCATCTGGATGGCTCACGAGTGACACTGTTGTTTCATGCAGGTAAAATTCACGAGGAAATTGACAGAGTGGTGGGCCGGGACCGGGTCCCCTGCATGAACGACAGGACCCAGATGCCTTACACAGATGCCGTGGTGCATGAGGTCCAGAGATACATCAATCTCATCCCCTCCAATCTGCCTCATGCTGTGACTCAGGACACCAAGTTCAGACAGTTCTACATTCCTAAGGTCAGTCATCTTCCTTTACATTCTTGTATTATGACAATTAAGTGCCTGATTTTTTATTTTATGGGAAGTGGGTTTATATTAGCCCCATTTGCTGACTCTGTGTAAGTAAAAACTTTACCAAAAAATTACTTGTTTTCTTTTTTTTTTTTAATTTTTTTTTTATTTGTGACAGTCACACAGATAGAGAGAGAGGCAGAGACACAGGCAGAGGGAGAAGCAGGCTCCATGCACCAGGAGCCCGATGTGGGATTCGATCCCAGGTCTCCAGGATCACGCCCTGGGCCAAAGGCAGGCGCCAAACCGCTGCGCCACCCAGGGATCCCAATTACTTGTTTTCTTAAGAGGCATTTTAGTAATCATGATCAAAAAATTTTTTATATCTTAAGAAAAGGTAGGAGAAAAAAATATTTTGGGCAGTTTTTATTCCAGAGATTTCACAATTTCCAATAGAGTTTGCACTTGAATAGTAGTTAAATAAAGCTCCACTAGAAATGCTTGTGCAATATACCTAAGGAAGACAAAAGGAATATTGGAAGAGAGAAAGGACAGATTCGAGTTTAATGAGTGAATATTAAAATTAGAAGGTAGAGAAAGAATAACAGTGCAGACTCTAAGAGAGCACAAATGAGGTCATAGTACCAAAAAGAAACTAATGATAGAAAAAAAATAAAATCTAGATTTGGGAGAAAAATGGTAAAATAGCAAACCTCTAGAGAGACTGATAAAGAACAAAAGAGTGTGAGGGAATAGATCAAATAATCAGTTAAGAACAGAAATTCTCATGGAAATTGGAATATATTTGGATTTAAACAATAGTAAGATATAAAGGGATAATTACATGGGCAGCAAGAAGAGAATTGGAAAGAAAATGTATGCTGCACAACTCTTTTTTATTTAGGAACAAATATAATATTTTAGTGATAAAAATTTATGATCTTAAACTCATATGATAGAAAATATGGGTTACATATTTTCATATCAGCAATAGTGAAACACAATTTATTTTATGTTTATTTAAAGAACGTCCACTTAAAATGGACTCAAAATTATAGGAAATGAAGTCATAGGAATTAATCTAACAAGATCTCTGCAAGACATTTGTGGAGAGAATTAACAAGCTATTGAAGGGCATAAAGAAGACCTAAATAAATAGAGTTATTCTTAATATGTTAGTAGAGAAAAAAATAACACCAAGGTGACATTTTTCCCATAGTAATCTATAAAGTCATATAAAACTTTGTACTAGGGATCCCTGGGTGGCGCAGAGGTTTGGCGCCTGCCTTTGGCCCAGGGCGTGATCCTGGAGACCTGGGATCGAATCCCACGTCGGGCTCCCGGTGCATGGAGCCTGCTTCTCCCTCTCCCTGTGTCTCTGCCTCTCTCTCTGTGACTATCATAAATAAATAAAAATTTAAAAAAAATAAAAATAATACTTTGAACTATGTTTTCTATGGAACACAACAAGAAGATCCTAGATTCATATAGAATGGAAACACGCCAAGAAAAGTCATATACATTTTTAAAAGGTGAGTGATAATATTAAATTAATGTCAGTGGATATTGTGATTGTTTCAAATAGTGGGGATTCCCCCAAGGGAACAGAGTAGGGAGCCTAGAAAGAGACCTAGACAGGTGTGTGTGATGAGGGGATATTGTAAATTAGGGACAGAAAAGACTGTTCAGTAAATGATCATAGAAAAAAATCCCTATGAAGTCCCTACCTCAAACCACAGAAAAGGTATTTCTGGAAATATTGAGCACTTTCATGCAAGAAGTAAATTAATTGGGGATCCCTGGGTGGCTCAGTGGTTTGGTGCCTGCCTTTGGCCCAGGGACTGATCCTGGACTCCTGGGATCGAGTTCCACGGCGGGCTCCCTGCATGGAGCCTGCTTCTCCCTCTGCCTCTCTCTCCCTCTCTCTCTGTGTCTATCATGAATAAATAAATAAACAAATCTAAAAAAAAAGAAGTAAATTAATTCATTTATAATAACAGGAGAATATTTTTATGATATTGGGGCAGGAAAATTCTTCTCAAACGCAATGGAAATGGCATGATCTTGAAGAAAAGCATGGCCAAATGTGATTCCATTAAAAGGGAAAATGTTCTGTAGAACAAACACAACACAAGGCCAGAGCTAAGCTAAAGATCATGAACAAATACCTGTAGTGCATATAACTTATAAATAAATAACTTCTAAATTATGTAAAGAACTCCCCAAATCATAAGGAAATAAAACACAGAACAAAGAACAAATGAACAAAAGATAAAACTAAGAGAAGCACAGACCAGAACACCTAGAAAGTCAATATGTGTATGGAAAGATATTCAAGCAAACTAGCAAGTGCAAATTAAAACTGTAATTATAGTCTATAATACTCTAGGTAACTTAAAAAATTTTTATTCCCAAGTATTGGTAAAAACGTGGGTGACTCACATGGATAGAGGCTTTGAGAGATCATAGCAGCTAGGGGCCAGAGATTTGAGCCCCATGGGCAGGAACGGTGTACTGGTCCACGTGGGGCAGCGGCTAGACCTGACCCCAGCATGAAGACGATGTGCTCTATGAGACCCAGAAAATTCCTCTCACAAGCCAACAAGCACAATGGAGAATCATCACTGCAAAGGATTCTGGGTAAGGACAAAGCCCAGTCCTATGCCATGCCTAGGTTTAGACACAAAAGTTTCACTGCTATTAGGGTGCAGAATTCACGAACCAAACAGTGAATATACACACACACACACACACGTGCACGCACACACACACATCCTGTACACAAGTGTCTCCAGCAGCATTCTTTATGGCAGCCAAAAAAATGGAAACAACTCGAATGTCCAAAACTCACACATAGATTAAAAAGAAGTCTGTCTGTACAATGGAGTATTATTCAGTCATAAAAAGAAATGATGTACCAATTCATTTTACAACACATGTAAACCTTAAAAATAATATGCTAAGTGAGAAAAACAAGATCAAAGGATGTGTTTTGTATGATCCCATTTATATGAAATGTCCAGATTAGGAAATCCTTTGAGCCAGATATTAGACTAGTGTTTATCAGGTTTGGGAGTCAAAGGGAATGGGGAATGCCTACTAATGCAGTACAGGGGTTTCTTTGGTGTGAAAAAAAATGTTTAAAAGTAGGCAATGGTTACACAACTGTGGATATGCTAAAACCACTGCACTGTATGCTTTAAAGGATTAAATTTTATGATATGTAACTTATATCCCAATAAAGCTGTTATTTCAATACATATGCTGTTGTTTTAAATTTTAAAGGATAATAGTTGGACTAAACAGCATAATGGATCTATTATGCACAGCTGAAGTGAGAAATAAAGTGCTGACGGATCTAGGGAAGATTATCAAGGATCCACTGCAGGGAAATAAAGAGAAATATGATAGGAGAGACAGAGCCTGAGACAGGGAGACGGGAAAGGCAAATTGCAACATGATGATGAGATTTACAAAATAAAGAATAAAGAGAAGGTAGAAAAGACAATACTTAAAAAGAAAGCATATTTTGTGACTTACATTTTTTTTTCAAAAAACAGGCCTACACCTCATCCTCACTTGCATAGCCATCAAATTCACACTGTCCTCATCACTTCATGTTTCTTCAAGCACAGGCTCCTCCTAAAGTGTTGTGTTTTACAACTGCATGTTTACATACACAATCCGCACCATCGTATGTTCACATCTTCCCTCAGCAAAATATAAGTATCATCTACTCAGCTGCGATGATTTTCTTTATGAACAACAATGGTCTTCTCTTTCTGTTCTGTCCTCATTGTTTTGCTCCCGTTTGTAACCCCTTAATATACAATTCTGCTTTTCATTAAAAAGTATCAGACATAAAATTTCTTGGATTTAGCGCTGCTGTAGACAGGTTCACAAAATTTCCCTCTCTCAGTAGTTTTTTCTGTTATCATTTTTCAAGCTTTGCGCTGGCTCTGGGAACCAGCTCCTGTGAGGGTGAAGGCAGATCCAAGGATGTGTGTCTTAGAGTCTGTGTTTACGTGGTGGCAAAGGTGGGAACCCCGAGGGTCTATTTCATATTCACGACCTGGATCAGAGTCCTACCCATTTGCTTGGACACTTCAGCATCAACTGCCACCTGACTCCCCCAGTGTGTCATGTGTCCCTGAACTATTCCTCCTGCAGATGCAGGGAAAGCCGCAGATCCAGTGTCATGATGGAGCCATTCCCCACAGAGTCATCTGCGTCACTTGTCATCCCACCTTCCACCAATTGACACTGGGCTCTCTGGAAAGAAGTGCCTCAGTTAACTATCAGATTTTCTTGGTTTTAGGGCACAACTGTGTTCCCATTGCTCTCCTCTGTTTTGTACGACAGTAAAGAGTTTACGAACCCACAAAGGTTTGATCCGAACCATTTTCTGGATGAAAATGGCAGCTTTCGGAAGAGTGACTTCTTCATGCCTTTCTCTATTGGTAAATAAAACTCCACATTTCCGGCCATCTATCAATTTAATTCATTAAAATGGAATCACAGATAAATCAATTCAGTATATTTTAAAATATAGTTTGTAATAAAATGATTGTGAAATGATTTTCACTTGCCCCTGAAATACATGGCCATCTACAATAAAAACAATGTAAAAATCGAATTATTCTTGTGCGCATGTGAAAATAATCTCTAGATGATGAAAGAGGCCACCCTCCAGCTCAACATGAACTTTTCTGAAAATGGTATTTCTGTCACTTCCCTCTGGTACCTGGAGATGATCACTGGGCGGCTTCCCGTCCTGTCATCCTGACAGGTGACCAGGTTCCAGCCATCTTTGGAGGGCAAAGAACAAAAAGAACTCTGGACGATAAAATTTCCATTTTCCTTTGTCAGTCTTCACAAAAGTCAATTAATGAAATGATTTTTGCTTCCAGGAAAACGGGCATGTCTTGGAGAAGGTCTTGCTCGAATGGAGGTATTTTTATTCCTGACCACCACTCTGCAGAATTTTACCTTAAAGCCTGCTGTTGATCAAAGGGAGCTGAACATTGACCCGATGTGTAATGGATTCTTGAGCATCCGTCAGTCTTTCAAGCTCTGCTTCTTACCCAGATTGAAATAAAAGACAAACCAGAGGAAAGCAGAACAGTCTCGGCCTACCCGTGGCCACCAGCATCTCTGGTTAAAATCCCTGCAAGATCTATTTCCTCAACGTGATCAGAACTCACATAGAGTAGATGCCCGCTGGATACTAAGTAAGTGCTGGCGCCAACGACTTCAGTCCTATGTATGACAGGTTTTAACTGGGTGTGACCGTCATCCACAGGCCTCTTTATAACATGGAAGATATTTGCTGGCATGAGTGCCCCTCACTGAACGAGAGCTGTTAGGAAAATATGAGTTCCACTTCCACCAAGCTGTAGAAAGCTCAAGAGTGTTGCCCTCCTGACAAGAAAGAGCCGGACAAAGCACCGGTCAAAGTGGCCTTACCTGAAATCCCAGGCGGGGCAGAACTCTGCAAGGGGGGAGGAGAGGAAGCCGTCACCTGCACAGGGAGAAGTCTGCCCCAATGTTAATGAATTGCCAGAGCCCAAGTCTGGGCAGGAAGAGCTGGGGGGCTTGGACAGGAAAGAGAAGGGGCCTTCATTCGCTCGCCAGCTTGCAGGACAGATGGGGTCGGCCAAAGCCGGGGGACAGTGCTCTCCGTGATGTGGACGGGCCTGAGGGCCTGAGCTGCAGGGCCTGGAGAAACCACCACCCACCTGACCTTTGTTCCTCAGGACAAGAAAGCCTTAAGCTGTTGGGGAAGGGCAGGCAAGGACCAGGGCTGCTGGGGACAAACAGGAAGCAAAGTCCTGAGCCCCTGAGGACAGGTAGGAAGCTCTACTGCAACCAAGCCCCGAGGCTGAGGGGGATGTGAGGCAGACATCTCCCCCTCCCCCCAGGCAGGCTGGGCAGCAGAGGAGGGCGGGACAGGAGCATCCTACCCAGGTGGGAGAGCCTGCACAGGGCTGAGGGTCAGCAGGACACAGAGGGTCCCCTGCCCCTCTCACCTTGAGCCCAGAACCCGTCAGCAGCCATCTGCTGCTCTACAGAGGCAAGAACAATGGAGAAGTGGCTGAAAGCTGAGTGTGGACACCTGGGCTGAGAAAGGCCTCCCGGCACCCCAGCCTCTGCCCCGTGCCCAAGGCAGTGAGATGACTCCCTTGGAGAAATGTGAAGTCTTGGCATAAAAGAAGTAATGATAACAACAAATCCCAAATTTAGCTCATCTCTTGTCTGGATTGTTTCAACTTTCCACATCAATGGCCTGACAGAGTAACAGTCATGCCGGTTTCCAGGATAATTATGATTTACCTCAGTTTTTCCTGCACCCACATGGTGTTCAGCATTGAATTTTAAAAATTATACACACAAAATAGCAAGGAAAAAAACTACCACAATCAAGAAATGAAGAGATCAATAGGATCAGTTCACAGATGACAGAGATTTTGGATCTCCCAGACGAGGGCCTTAAAATCTTCATGATTAGTGTGTTCAAAGATCTAGTGGAAGGTGGAAAACATGCGTGAGAAGATGGAAGAGCAGAGTGATGGGAAGTATAAAAACAGAATCAGGGAAATTGCTGGAAATAAACATCATGACATCAGCAATGAAAACCCTTACATCCGCATCAGTTGACTCGGCGGAGGAGAGACCTGTGGTTAGTACCTGGTATGCTCTTTCTAATACTGGATCCTTTTCACATCCCCATACTTAATGTCTTCATCCTATAATAAAGTCTGATAATGTTCAAGTTAATTTACTAGAATATGGTGTTTTTTTTTTTAAAAAAATATTGTTTTATGACTTTAAAAGCATATGGGGGGGGGGTGCCTGGGTGGCTCAGTCAGTTAAGCACCTGACTCTTGGTTTCAGCTCAGGTCATGATCCTCAGGGTCGTGGGAGCGAGCCCCATGTCAGGCTCTGCACTCAGCGGGGAGTCTGCTTCTCCCACCCCCTCTGCCCTCCCCCCACTCATGTACACACACACACTCTCTCTCTCAAAATAAATAAAATCTTCAAAAAATAAAGTAAAAGCATATTGATGAAGAAACGGTCCAAGTGGGTCAAAGGTACAAACTTCCAGACATAAAATAAATACCTGGTGGGACATAATGTACAGAATGATGACTGCAGTTAGTAACACCATGTTGCAATAAGAGAGATGTCAAAAGTTGTTGTCATTAAAAAAATGAAGTATATGCAGTGACACTAGTAACTTGGAAGGCCAAAAAAAATGAAACCTAAATTTTGTAAACATGAGTGTATTCAGCCTTCAGAGGGAATCTGAGAACTTTCGGTTTCTGCGTACCGTCCTGGATGTCCCCAGCACCACTGTGGCTTGTCTTCATCAGCTCAGTGATGCCGGGTTCATACACAGAGCCAAGGCAGAGGCAGATGACAGGTAAGGGCGGGATTTTGAGCTCAGGGGCAGGGGCTAAAGTAGGGGTCAGAGATGAGGGTGAGAGTATAGGGCTGAGGGCAAGACTGAGGGATTGCGTCCCAGGCTTGTTCTCGAGACGCTCTTTGAGGCCACGTCCCATCGCCCACGCTGCCTGACTCGCCGCACACCTGGTCCCCGCCTGTGATTCCCACACTCTCGGGAGCCAAGCTCACTGAGGACAGAGCAGCACGGAGAACCCCAGGGCTCGGCCGCCGTGCCTTCTTGTCACGCCCCAGGGAAGCTGCTGGGAATGTCCAACCCTAATCTGAGAAATGAGGGCAAACACCTGGTGAACAGCTGGCGAGCGTCTGCCCAAAGCTCAGGCCGGAGACCTCAAGGCCTCATGGAGAAGCCTGGCACCCCTGCCCCCCTGTGGACGTGCCCTCCAGGCCAGCTGTGCTCTGCCCTGTGGAGGTGGGGACACAGGCCGCCTGGGGTCTTGCTTTCCTGAGCCTCTGCTGTCCTCGGCCGCGGGCACCTGCCTGCCCATCTGGGCCCTTGCACAGGGCCGCGCAGGGGAGGGAGGTTCCCAGGGCGCTGCCAGAGCTGCGGGCACACCTAGGGCAGCCTGGGTCCAGCGCGGCCGCCGCGTGTCTCCCCAGAGCAGGCTCCGGGGAGCCAGGGGCTGACGTCCAGCCTAGGAGCTTGGGGACCCTGCCCAGTGCCCACGTGGAAACAGGCTGGACGGCCCTTCCCTGGGCATCGGGAATAATGGGGAACACGCCCGCTTGTGGTTCAAGGGCTGAAGAGTGTGGCGGCCGGTGCCTGTCCGTGTCCCCAGCGGGAGCCGGGCCTCTCCGCCACCCTTGCAGAGGGTGGGCAAGCAGCCGAGCAGGGCGCTCGCAGGCACACGGTGTAGCCGGCTCCACGCGGTCACACTCGCAGATGCTACACCTGTGCACTTGCTCTGTGGCAAGGCCCCACGGAGCCAGCCTTTGGCCCCATTTTTCCAATAGCAATTTTTCACTTTGTGTCTCTGTGTCACATTTTAGTCATTCTCATAGTATTTCAAACTTCCTCATTATTATATTTCCTTGGTGATCGGTGATCATGTGATCTTTGATGTTACTACTGACCCCCCCTACTCCCCGACACAAGCAGGGGATGGAGAGTCTGCCAGGGGAAGCCCCTACCGTCCCCCTGGGTGTTCACGGAGGAGTCACACGTCTCTCACTTTGAGTCACAAGCTGGAAACGCTTCAGCCGCTTCAGCCGCCGGAGGGAAGCCACCAAGACCGACGCCTCGTGAGCCCAACACCCGGCTTGGAAGCAGAGATACCGCCCCTGAAGGAGTGACCCCAGGTCACGGGCCTGGAGCCTCGTCACTGGGTCCGAGCAGAGGTGCGAGCGCGGCTCCAGCTTCCGCAGCGCCTCCCTCTGGTCCCCCTTCCACCAGCAGCCCCCCAACTCCGCTCTCTCTACCCCCCCCCCCCGCCCCGTCCCGAAGACCCCAGACGCTCCGGGGCTGTTATCGCTAACGCTGCACGGGCCTCCCTGGCTCCCTGCTGTCTGCCTCCCCCGCGTCTCTCAGCTCCTGCTGCGACTCTAACCCCTGCGGCGGGGCCACCCGCCCCTCCCCCCACCTCCCCTCCCGCGGGGCCACCCGCCCCTCCCCTCCCCTCCCCGCCTGGACTCGACCGTCTCCGCCCCTCCCGGCCCCTCCCCCGCCCCTCCCGGCCCCTCCCCTTCCCGCCCCGCCCCTCCCTTCCCCGCTGGGACTCGGCAGTCTCCGCCCCTCCCCGCCCCTCCCCCTCCCCGCCCCTCCCCTCCCGGCCCCTCCCCGCCCGGACTCAGCCGTCTCCGCCCCTCCCGGCCCCTCCCCCTCCCGGCCCCTCCCCTCCCGGCCCCTCCCCGCCCGGACTCAGCCGTCTCCGCCCCTCCCGGCCCCTCCCCCGCCCCCCCGCCCCTCCCCACCTTTACTCGGCCGTCTCCTTCCCGCCCCGCCCCTCCCCGCCGCGCCCCTCCCCTCCGGGACTCGGCCGGCCCCTCCCCGCCCCTCCCCTCCCTCCCGCCGGGACTCGGCCGCCTCCGCTGGGTTCTGCGGTAGCTCCGTTCTCTCTCTGGATCCCTTTGAGTTCAGGGTTCGGAAGGCGGTGCCCCGTCCTCCCCCCGCTCTGCCCCATGCTGCAGCCTGCAGCCGTGTAGCCCCTTACTGTCCCTCTTTCTCGGCTCGCAGAGTTTGGTCATGTTTCCGTGCGCGGAGCTGCCTTGTCCCAGATGCTGGCGAAGGGCACAGGGGCACGCCCCGCGGAGCTTGCGAGGTCACCTGGGTCTGAGCCCAGACCCTGGGAGGGCGAGGACGGCTCGCCGCTGGGGCCTGTCTGCCCGCTTACTTTCGGGGGCCCCACTAACGCGGAAATGCCGCGGGGTGGCCAGGGGCCAAGGACCCCGACGTCGGCGCGGAGACTCTGGTCTCGGACTGGGACCCCAGAAGGCTGAAGGGATACACCTGTGTTGCCTCCGCCATCCCGACCGTGGGGATTTCTTACAGCAGCCGCAGGAAACCAGAGCTCCTCGCACTTCACACCCCCGACTTGTGGCGCGGCTGTTCCCAACCGCGAGCACTGGTTTCCGCGGAGCCGTCGGATCTTCGGACAAACACACCGTCCTGGTGATGATATTGATCCCGCTGGGTGATTGTGTTGGGGTTGCTGTTTGGCACCCCACTGCGGGGAGGAGAGAGGGTCAGTGCTTTGGCTAGAGTTACCACTTTCGTCTTGACTTGAGTAGGACTTGTTGTCTTGCTTGGGTTTCTTGCCTCCTTTGTTTTGTATTCCTCCCTCCCCCTCGAAAAGAGCTCAGATAGGAGTTTGTGTTCGCGGTTGATTTGGGAAGTGATGGCAAAAAGCAACAATGAAGAAGTGCAGAAAACACGACAGGGGAGGAGGAGAAGCCAGTAAAGTATGTGTTGCTGAGCTGGTGACCACTGTGAACAAGCTGACATTCATCCTGTGGGGCATTTTGTAAAAAGCTAGTCCATGTATCTCAGCTGACCCACTGAGGCAGGAGAAGCGAGACTCCTTGAACTCCTCATGCAGTGGGTGAAGGAGCTCCCTTAGCTTTGGAAAAAACCGCGAGGCTGAATCATGTGGAGACAAGGTGGAGACGCGCTGAGACTCTGTGTGAGAGGGATGATCTCCCCCTCTACAACCAGGCTGAGGGATGTAGCCAAGGGCACCAATGGATCATGCTTGGTGCTGTATAAACACTTCCATACCCCATACTGAGGCTCCTTTTGCTTGACTTTTCAAGGCAGTGGCTGGCAGCAAACTAAAATAAAACATAATAGGATGGTTGGTGTTAAAAGCCACAGTTCCTGCTGATTCTAGGGGCCCCAAGACTGTAATTGGCATTTATTATGTCCTCTATGGCTCTTGTAAATTTTATTTTTTTACTTTACATTTTTAATTGAAGTTCGATTTGCCAACATATAGTATAACACCCAGTGCTCATCCTGTCAAGTGCCCCCTTCAGTGCCTGTAACCTAGTCAACCCTCCCCTCACCCACTTCCCTTTCCATTACCCCTTGTTCGTTTCCTAGAGTTAGAGGAGTCTCTCATGTTCTGTCTTCCTCACTGATATTTCCCACTCATTTTCTCTCCTTTCCCCTATAATCCCTTTCACTATTTCTTATACTTAATATCTCTAAAAACTCATATGTCCCAGAATGCATATATTTACAAATACTAGAACAAAAATTTGTTTGATGTTTTTTTATATTTCTTCTGCATTATCTACTAAATTGTATAGTGTATCATGGTGGCTTTTCCCCCCAATTGCTTGTTGAACTTTTATAATATAAACAGTTCTTCAAGTTATTGTCAGGTGTAGTTTTCAGCATTTGCTATAATTTTACCCACTTAATAAACATGTGGATGATTATTACAGAATTTAAAGTTTTTAAAATTATAGTAACCCAGAGCATGATAGCACCTGCAAAACTTTAAAGCACATAAATGACTCATTCATATAACACTGACAACTGATTGAGCTTAATCTTGTTTGTTAACCTGTGTGTCATTACTCTGTGGAAATTGCAAAGTTCAAAAGTCACTGAGCGTCCAGGTTTGAAACTTATATGATTCCTGGAGGGGCTTTCAGCACAATAGTGTGAGGAACTCCACTGACCTGCTCCCTATCCAAACTGTAAAAGTTGTAAAACAAAACAAAACAACCATTTAAAGTCTGAGGAATGTCTATGTTTTCCTCTGTGAGATTTATGTTCATGTCTCTTGCCCATTTCATGATTGGTTTGTTTGTTTCTTTGCTGTTGAGTTTAATAAGTTCTTTATAGATCTTGGAAACTAGCCCTTTATCTGATACGTCATTTGCAAATATCTTCTCCTATTCTGTAGGTTGTCTTTTAGTTTTTTTGACTGTATTCTCTGCTGTGCAAAAGCTTCTTATCTTGATGAAGTCCCAATAGTTCATTTTTGCTTTTGTTTCTTTTGCCATCATAGATGTATCTTGCAAGAAGTTGCTGTGGCCGAGTTCAAAAAGTGTGTTGCCTGTGTTCTCCTCTAGGATTTTGATGGAATCTTGTCTCACATTTAGATCTTTCATCCATTTTGAGTTTATCTTTGTATAAACCCTCTAGTGAAAGAGAGTGGTCTAGTTTCATTCTTCTTCATGTGGATGTCCAATTTTCCCAGCACCATTTGTTGAAAAGACTGTCTTTCTTCCAGTGGATAGTCTTTCCTCCTTTATCGAATATTAGTTGACCATAATGTTGAGGGTCCACTTCTGGATTCTCTATTCTGTTCCATTGATCTATGGGCCAACAAGCACATGAGAAAATGCTCTGCATCACTGGCCATCAGGGAAATACAAATCAAAACCACAATGAGATACCACCTCACACCAGTGAGAATGGGGAAAATTAACAAGGTAGGAAACCACAAATGTTGGAGAGGATGCGGAGAAAAGGGAACCCTCCTACACTGTTGGTGGGAATGTGAAATAGTGCAGCCACTCTGGAAAACTGTGGAGGTTCCTCAAAGAGTTAAAAGTAGACCTGCCCTATGGCCCAGTGCAATTGCTGGGGATTTACCCCAAAGATACAGATGCAATGAAATGTCGGGACACCTGCACCCTGATGTTTATAGCAGCAATGTCCACAATAGCCAAACTGTGGAAGGAGTCTCGGTGTCCATCGAAAGTTGAATGGATAAAGAAGATGTGGTTTATGTATACAATGGAATATTCCTCAGCCATTAGAAATGACAAATACCCACCATTTGCTTCAACATGGATGGAACTGGAGGGTATTTTGCTGAGTGAAATAAGTCAATTGGAGAAGGACAAACATTATATGGTCTCATTCATTTGGGGAATATAAATAATAGTGAAACAGAATAGAGGGGAAGGGAGAAGAAATGGGTAGGAAATAGCAGAAAGGGAGACAGAACATGAAAGACTCCTAACTCTGGGAAACAAACTAGGGGTGGTGGAAGGGGAGGAGGGGTGGGGGTGACTGGGTGGCGGGCACTGAGTGTGACAATTGACGGGATGAGCACTGGGTGTTATTCTGTATGTTGGCAAATTGAACACCAATAAAAAATAAATTTATTATTAAAAAAATAAAGTCTGAGGAATTAGTTCCAAGGATATATAGTCAGTGAAGACATATTAACTGGCTAGGAACTCACTGAACTACAATTAAGATAAACACGAAGAAATCCACAGACACATCACTATAAAAATGCTGAATCTTAATGCCAAGGAAGAAATCTAAGGAGAAGAAAAATAGAAAAATGAAAACCTTTATACTTAAAAAGGAAACTTTTTACAATGTAAGGAAACTCCAAAAAGATTAACAATGAACTCAGCAGAAACAATAGAGGTCAGAAGGAATTGATATAACATTCAAATTGCTCAAAGGAAAAAACTGTCAACCAAGAATCCTATATCTATCAACACTATTTTTAAAAAATGAAGATGATAGAAAGACATGCTCATATAAACAAAACTGAGAAAATCTGTTGCTAGCAGACCTGCTTTACAAGAAATATAAAGAGAAATTATTCAAGATGAAAGTAAATGACCCCAGAGAGTACTTTGAATATATGTCCCCCAAAAGTGGGGACAGGCACTAGGAAAGGTAATTGGAAAACTATAAAAGAAAGTATAAATGAACATTTTTTTCTATTTTCTTCGTTTAATTGATTTAAAAGCACTGTATAAAACAGTATGTATATAATGTATTTTTGGGCCTGTAATGTGTGAAAATATATTTGCCTACAGCAGTATAATGGAGGTCAGTGGGAGAGAAGATGTATTGTGATAAGAAAATGCCTCCAGATGGAAAATTGAGTCTATAAGAATAAATGAAGAGAACCATAAGTAATAAATAAGCTTAATACATAAATCTGTAAGTAAATCCTTGCTCTTTTCTCAATGTCTTTAAAAATATAAAGTTATATTATGTAAAAATTATAACAAAACTTTGTTTAGTTTGTAGTATTTATAGATGTAATATGTATTACAATAGTACCTCAAAAAAAAGGGTGAGACGGATATAGAGATATATAGAAATAATGTTTTTATATATAACTACAACTAAGTTGGTATGAATCTAAATCTGATCCTGATAAGTTAAGGTGTATACAATAAACCAAAGATCACTAAGGAAAAAGCTATAAAACATAGATAGTGAAAAAAAATCAATGAAGTTATGTAAATGCTACATATAAAAACATTATTTTTTTTTTTTGCAAAAGAAAGCAGGAGGGATAGAGGAATGAAAAAAGATATTAGAGGGGATCCCTGGGTGGCTCAGTGTTTCAGTGCCTGCCTTTGGCCCAGGGCGTGATCCTGGAGTCCCGGGATCGAGTCCTGCATCAGGCTCCCGGCATGGAGCCTGCTTCTCCCTCTGCCTGTGTCTCTGCCTCTCTCTCTCTCTCTCTCTCTCTCTCTCTCTCTCTTGTAAATAAATTCTTTAAAAAAAAGAAAAGAAAAAAGATATGAGAAGCATAGAAAAAAGTAAAATTGCAAGTAAAAACCCAAATATATCAATAAGAACATTAAGTATGAATGGATTAAAGAATCCAATCATAAAGTAGAGATTGTCAGACTTGATAAATAACAAGATGTATGTCTATGTTGGATACAGGAGTCATATTTCAGATTCAAAGATAACATGTATTAAAAAGGTTAGGAAAGTAAATATAATTTGAACAAAAATCCACAAGAATGTCATACTAAAGTGGTCATACTAATCTTAGACAGAATAGACTTTAAAACAAAAAAAATATTAAGAGATGAAGAGGGTCATTTTATAATGAAAAATTGTCGGGCCATGAGGAAGATGTAGCAATAATAAACATATAGGCACCTAATGACAGAATACCAAAATACATGTAAGAAAAACAGACAGAAATAAAGGGAGAAATAGAAAATTCAGTGACAATTGTTGGAGACTTCCATACCTCATTAATAATGAATAGAATAACTAGGCAAAAGAATAACCAAAACATAGAGTCAAACAACATTATAAACAAACTAGATTTAACAAACAGGTCCAGAACAATCCATTCATTAAAAGCAGAATAAACATTCTTCTCAACTGCCCATAAACATTCCTCAAGAAAAACTGTACACTAAGCCACAAAACAAACCAGAATGTATATAAAATCATTGAAATAATACAAAGCATATTCTCCAATCACAATTAAGTGGTCTTCATAATTTAAAACAAAGTAGAAAGGGAAACTCACAAATATTTTGGAAATTAACAAACCTCAAAATTACTATTTGTCAAAGAAATCAAAAAGGAAATTAGAAGGCATACTGAAATAACTGAAAATTAGGATCCAACCTATTAAGATTCATGGGAGGCAACTACAACAGTACTTGGGTGCTAGTTTATTCCAATGAAAGTCTATATGACCAAAGAAAAGAGATTTTGAATCTCTTTGAATGGAATCTTCCACCTTAATCTGATCAATAGCAAGTAGAGGATGGAAATAAAGTTGAGAACAAAAGGAAACAAAACAGAGAATAGAAAAACAAAAGAAAAAAATAAAAGAATCCAAAAGCAGGTTCTTTGAAAAGGTCAACAAAACTGACAAACAATAGGTAAATTGACCAAAAAATAGAGAGAAGACTCAACTTGCTAAAATGAAAGATGAGACACTACTACAGACCTTACAGAAATTAAACAGTTTTAAAGGAATTATATGAACAATTGACACCCCTAAATTAGATAATTTAGATGACATGGATAAGTTCATAAAATACCCAAAATACCAAAACTGACTTAAGAAAAAACATGTGAATGAATCTGTAACAACCAAAGAGATTGAATTAGTAACTTAAAAGTTCACACCAAGAAACGCCCAGGTCTAGAACTTCACTGATGAATTAGCAAACATTTGAACGTTTGGGAGGGACCTAAAGGATCTTCAAATATCTCACAAATAGGTGTTTAAGAGAGAACTGTGAGATCGAGGAGACTGAGAAAGGAGGGCTAGGGATTCCAGAGTCTGAGAAAAGAAAGGAATGGGAAAGTAAAGGCTGAGGTTCCTGGGTCTGCATACTATAGCCAATGGGCAATTGCAGGATCATAAAAGATACATGAATTGCACAGTGGAGGTCATCGTTTAGGAAAAGGGAAAACCAGAGATAAGTCACATAGGTCATGGGCCAGACCATCAACCACCATCCCTACCACTGAAGTCCACATCAACCCAATCACAAAAACCCATTGTATCCCTCTTTCTAGAATGCAGCAGTGACAGCAAAAAGCAGTGTGTTGAATTTGTTTACTGTGTCACAGAAACTAGGGAGTTCCGGGAGCCCCATGTTTAAATCCAACTCCCAGGAAAATAGATAAAGACTCTGATAAAATTTATGAATGGAGAAATTATTGGAGTTTCTTGGCAAGTAATTACTAGACACTGGAAATGTAAATTTTCTCTGCTTGGAGGGCACTCAGTCTATATCCAATTATTTTATTCCTGTATATACACTAAAGGAAGTTTTCCAACAGTGGAATAGCAACCTTCGATGGCTTAGAAGTTATTTCAGTGGGTGAGAATAGCATCTATTTATGAGGCTGCTTCATGCCGGCTAAGAATGCACTTGAACGAGTATCTACTTAATGGGTTCATAGGGTATTGGTGTCCAGTGTTTAGACGAACTGCTCCATGACGTTGCTGCCTCCGCATTCATTTTGTGTGGTCAGGGGGCATGCTGGGACCTCATACTAACACTAGCCCTGCCCTAGATAACAATCTGCAGAGGCTCAATGCCAAAGTCTGATGTGATGTTCTGCAGCAGGCCTTCCTGGTCCTGCCAGAACCTTCACCTCGTAATTCCCTTAGGTAAGGGACCCCATGGACCATACCAAAATTCCACTCTTTTAGGTTCGAAGCGACCCACGTGAACTTGGCTTTGGAACTCCAAACAAGTCAAGGGAGGATGATAAGGAAGGCCTGCGCTCCAGGTTCTACTGAACTTCTCTGCCCGCACCCCGTCTTGTCCTCGCCTTGCAGCATGAGGTACAGTTCCTCCAACCTGTGAGTAATGAACCTCTCTTTTTCACTTTCCAGTGTAGGCTTTTAATGAACATTGGTTCGCCAAACCAAACGTCACGATCTGCTTTAAAAATATTAGTCTACGGGGATCCCTGGGTGGTGCCGCGGTTTAGCGCCTGCCTTTGGCCCAGGGCGCGATCCTGGAGTCCGGGATCGAGTCCCACGTCGGGCTCCCGGCATGGAGCTTACTTCTCCCTCCTCCTGTGTCTCTTACTCTCTCTCTCTAAGTCTATCATGAATAAATAAATACATATTTTAAAAAAATACTAGTCTAACAAAGTAACAAGAGCTGCCGTATCTGCTTTTAAAGTTCTTTAACGAAATGCAGACATTGTGCTATTTCACTATTCATGATTTAGGAAGCAAGTGGAAAAAAATACCCCAGTGAATTCTAGAACTATATTATCATTGTACGACTAACAAAGCTGACATTTCATGTGATGGAATATTTCCGCTATATCAGAATTTTACCATTTTCCCAGGACTTCACAACTAACCAGAACCCCGTTTCCGCCACGTGGGTAGAGACCCCGTCACACCCCCACCCGTCACAGCCGCCGGGGCGCTGGACGCGTCACTTCCCAAGCTGCTAAGGGACGCAGCGCAGAGGCTTGTGGGAAATGTAGTCCGCGAGGGGTTTCCCGCGCGGGACTCTGGGCGTCTTCCGGGGTCCCCCCGCCCACTGCGGCCCCGCCCCTCTTCCGCCCGGAAGTTCCGCTCCCCGCCGGGTCCCGGCGCCCTGGGTTCGTTGCCGCCGCGGGCTCTGGCCTGCGCTGCGCGTCCCTGAAGGTCGGTGCGAGTGCGGACGGCGACGGCGGGCCCTGGGCCTGGCGGCTCGGGACCTGGGCCCGCGTGGTGCGGCGGCCGGGCGCGCGGGCGGTGGAGCGGAGCGCGGGGGCCGCTGGCCGGGTCGGCCCGACTCGCAGGGGGCGTCGGGGGCGGCTGGCTGCGGGCTCCCAGCGCCGCTCGGCCCGGGACGGGAGCCGGACCTGGGCGCCGCCCGCCGCGGAGCAGAGGCGCAGGAGCCCCGGGGCACGAGCTGGGAGGTGCGCACCCGCCGTCGGAGCCCCGGGCCGGGCGGAGCCGGGCGGGCCCAGGCCTGGGAGGCGCCCGGCGGCCCGAGCGGCAGAAGCCGCGTGCCCGGCTCGCGACGCCCCCTTCGCGTTTCCCTCCCCGCAGCCTCTGAGCCGGAGCCCGAGCCCGGAACGTCGGCCCCGCGGGGCTGCCGGGCTCGTCGCTCCTGCCGCCCCGAGGCCAGGGCACGTGCTTGCTTCTGACGTCGTTTCCGATAATGCAGCCAACGTAGAGCAGCCGCTTCTGAGAAGGACTCGCCGAAACGTGCGCATCCCGTTGCCGCGTGGCTTTGCCCGCCTCGTGTGCTCCGGGCCCCGTGTACTCTAGGCCTTGTGTGCTCCGGGCCCCGTGTGCTCCGGGCCTCGTGTGCTCCAGGCCTCGTGTGCTCCAGGCCCCGTGTGCTCCGGGCCTCGTGTGCTCCAGGCCCCGTGTGCTCCGGGCCTCGTGTGCTCCGGGCCCCGTGTGCTCCGGGCTCCGTGTGCTCCGGGCCTCGTGTGCTCCAGGCCCCGTGTGCTCCGGGCCTCGTGTGCTCCGGGCCCGTGTGCTCCGGGCTCCGTGTGCTCCGGGCCCCGTGTGCTCCGGGCCCCGTGTGCTCCGGCCCCGTGTGCTCCGCGCTCCGTGTGCTCCGGGCCTCGTGTGCGCCGGCCCCGTGTGCTCTAGGCCTTGTGTGCCCCGGGCTCCGTGTGCTCCAGGCCTCGTGTGCTCCGGGCTCCGTGTGCTCCGGGCCTCGTGTGCTCCGGGCTCCGTGTGCTCCGCGCTCCGTGTGCTCCGGGCCTCGTGTGCTCCGGGCTCCATGTGCCCCGGGCTCCGTGTGCTCCAGGCCTCGTGTGCCCCGGGCGTCCGTAATCCGGGGGCTTCGCCCTGAGCGCCAGGGATCTGTGAAGGCCGTAAATTCCTCCGCACAACGTCAGGAGAGCGTTTTGCGTTTTCCAGTGTGTAAAATGGGAGAATGCGACTGCATTACCTTCCCGGCTAGACTGCTGTTTAGGGCACAGATACAGCGCAGCTCGTGCCTAATGGGGGTCAGCAGAGGCCCCTGGCAGAGCGAAGGACACAGTCGTCTGAGATGCGGCCGGGCTCCGGGCGACTCCCTGGCCTCTCACCTCCAGCAGCCTCACTGAAGTCCACCAAGTGCACCTTCCTTACGCTGTTCACAAGTTCTGGGTGTGGTTGTCAGGTTCTGGTGATGGTATGTGTAATTCGACTTGCCCCTGTGTGATTTTACTAAGGACATACTGAGTTTGGGGGTTTAGATGTATCCCTCTAAGCACGGGCTGGGGGACAGGCCAACCAGATTTAGCGACTGTAAGCAGCAGTCCTCTTTTTTTGTTGAAGTCCTGTGGCTCCGCACCTGGGGCTAGGGTCACATGATCAGGTCCTGTGCTAGTGTTTGCCTGGTTCACGATGGAGGACATAGTCCTCTGGTGCCATGACTAAGCTTGGTGGTTGGTGGAAGAGGACTTTGTTTACTGTTTTTGGTGGTTCATGCTGGCTGTGGCCAAGCCACATGTCCCTACCAGGTGAGCCCCAGGTGTCTTCCAAGATGATAGTGGTCCAAGGAGGTAGGTAAGCTCTCGTGGAAGAGTGCCCTTCATCCTGTGTTGGGGTCACGTGTGCTGAGGTGCTCTAGACGAAAGCAAGTCAGATGGTAAAGCCCAGGTCAGTGTTGGAGGTGATGAATACAGGGGACCACAACAGACCCCACCATGTACCTTACGTATATCTTTTCCTATAAAGTCATAGGCCAAAAGTGTTGTGTGGCAGGATGTGTAATTTCTGTGAAGATGAGGTATTTAAACCACAGGTGTCCTCACAGAGACACCACTGTCAAGCCCTGTGTGTAATGTCTCTATTAATAGGAGCATGGCTAAACAACCATTATTTTAATAAACATATTCAAAATCTTTTTTTTAAAGAATTTATTTAGTTATTCATGAGACACACAGAGAGAGGCAAAGACACAGGCAGAGGGAGAAGCAGGCTCCCTGCAGGGAGCCCGATGTGGGACTTGATCCCGAGACCTAAGATCTCGCCCTGAGCCGAAGGCAGATGCTCAACCACTGAGCCACCCAGGCGTCCCATATCTTCAAAATCTTAAATTGATTCTTACTGTTACTGACAATAAATCAGTGGGAAATATGTGTTTTAATTAACTAAGGATATACCGTATGTGTAAATTCATGAGTTTGTGGGTATTCCTTCAATAGGATCTTTCCTGCCCTTTTTCCAGGTGTAAAATACTCTTGTCCCAGAGAAGTCTGGCGGGCTCTCAGTCCCCTCTCAAGCTCTCTCACTCTCTCTCTCTCTCTCTGTCAGTTGTCTTTTCTAGCTGCTGTGTAGAGAGCTTCCGACCAGTGAATCCAGGATCTGGGAGCAAGCCACAGCAGTCTTGTCATGACTCTAGTCCATTCGCCTTCTCTCCCAGCTATTTTTCCAGAGTCCTCTATGCTTTTCCAAGAGCAGCAGAAGATGAATACATCTCTGGTGAGTGGTTTGTGTGTTTATTTGTTTGGTGGTCCCTTAGTTTGTTTTACGTGGTGCTTGATGAGGAAGGGGTCATCCTTTAAATAGAAAAGTAAAAATAAGTGAAAATGCATCTTCAGGAAGATACACATAAACACGATAAAGGTGCCATGTGGATATGGGCAGGTTATGTGACCTTAGAGTCATCCAAGGTGAGTACACATTGGTCTCTGGTCTTTCTGATGCTGTGGCATCAGACACACATTGGTTATGTCTTTTAGGAGAGAGCGTGCCATGTTGTCATGGGACATGAAAACTTGCGGGCACAGAAGTCTGAAGTGGTGTCTGTTGGTCACACGGATGAGGTAGTGGACAGTGTTGCACTACCAATCTGGAAATAAACACTCCAGCACTCTGCAGTGGTGATGGCTACTGGTGCAAAAACACAACTTGCCTGATAAGGTTTGCTAAAATAGCATCCCAGACAACTTTTGGAAGGCCCTTCTCGATCCACGGCTGGCCCTTGGGATGTCTGCAGGACTGAGTCAACTGCAGGTCCTTTAAATCACTCTCCACATGTATCTCTCAGCCAGTCCGTCTGTGTAGGTTATGCATCAGACTGTTCAGAGTTGTGTTTTCTGACAAAGAGTTCCACGCCCCGTTTGTACCTTAACCTCTGCGGTGCCGTCTTAATTCATGTCTTCTAAGTGAAGAGGTAACCTACAGCCTGCATATCAACCCAGATTTTAGTTCATTTCAGTGACTGTGCTGTAGGCTTTGCCTTCCTTGCATCATCTGCGGCAGTGAAACTACTGTCTGGGATCTTCTCCTAGATATATTTTTTTTAAGATTTTATTTATTTATTCATGAGAGACACAGAGAGAGAGAGAGAGGGACAGAGACACAGGCAGAGGGAAAAGTGGGCTCCTCGAGGGGAGCCCAATGTGGGACTCCATCCCGGGACTCCAGGACCACGCCCTGAGCCAAAGACAGATGCTCAACCACTGAGCCCCCCCAGGTGTCCCTCTCCAGACATTCTTGTCTGTTAGCTTCTGTGGCGGCCTCCCTGATGATTTCTTCTCTTTGTGTCCGATCCTGAACATGGCTCATCCAAGTGTTCACGTCTGCGCTGCATTCACACACTGTATGGTTTTCCTTGACTTGCGTGGCCCTCTGTGCTGGGCAGTTTCTTTCTACAGCCTGGGCCTCTTCCCTCGCCCTTACTATGGGTTCAGCTCCCTGGTGAGTGACTTTTTTGATGCCATCCAGAAGGCACCTCAAACTGAGCGAGTCCCACCTGAAAACCATATCTTCCTTTCTTCTTTCATGGGTGATAGTTCTTCAATTCAGCCAGGGACTCAAAAGGCCAAAGTGGGGTTTCTGTACTCCTTTTTCTCTCCCACTAATCTCATCTGGCATCAGGATCTGGACAGATGTATAATATGATGATGTATCTGTATTTTAGTCACACACCATTGTAGTCATTTAGAGTAGCATCATTGTCCTAAAAATCTTCCGTGCTCCTTCCACTCCTTCTTCCTACTCATAGCCCTTGGCAACTGGTGTTGTTTTTATTGTCTTCGTAGTTTTGCCTTTTACAGAGTCTTATGTAGTTGGACTCACACTGTACATAGCCTTTCAAATGTGCTCATTTCACTTAACTAAGGTGCATTTATGTTTCTTCCTTTTTTTTCATGGCTTGATAGCTCATTTATCTTTAGTGCTGTGTAATATTCCATTGTCTGAATGTACCACATTTTCATGCATCCATTGAAGGACATTTTGGTCGCGTCCCAAGTTTAGGCAATTGTGAATAAAGCTGCAATACATCCATGTGCTGGTTTTTATGTGGACATGTTTTCAGCTCCTTTAAGTAAATACCAGAAGTGCAATTACTGGATTGTGTGTTGAAAGGTTGTGTTTACTTTTGAATCCAGTACCAAACTGTCTTCCAAATGGCTAAACCATTTTTATATTTTGATGTGGCAGCCATAGCAAATTAAAACACTGTGCTTCATTCCTTAACTTTTTTATTCATTACTGTATATAGTTTTATAATATGAATCTTTATCACAACATACTAGAGCAGTAGTGCCCTATTTCATACACCATAAAGGAACTTTAGAATAGTATAAATCTGTTTCCAACCCTATCACTTGTACTATCAATAGTATACATACATAGGTACATCTTGAGTCTGTACGTTATGTTTTCTTTAAAGGACCATGTATTTTATAGACACCAAAAGAAGAAAAACGTTTAATTATTTATGTTTACGTATACACTTGCCATTTCTAGTAATCTTGATTCTGTCTTATGGATCCATATTGTTATTTGGTGTCATTTTCTTTCAACCATGGAGAATGTCCTTTATCACTATAGTGCCATCTTTTGATGTGATGAATTATCTAGGTTTTGTTTATCTGAAAATGTTTTCATTTCACCTCAATTTTGTAGCATAAGTTTTCAGTGGATGTAGAATCATGGATTGAAGGATATTTCCTTTCACCACTTGAAAGATATTTTTTTCCATTGCTTCTGATAAGTCACTCATCATTCATATGTATTTTTATCTGAATGTGCTCTTCCTTCTATGGCTGCTTTCAAGTTTTTTTTTTTTATCCTTTGATAATGGCAGTTTGACTGTAATGTGCCTAGAGTAGTTTTTTATTAAGTTAATTATGGGTCATTGTAATTTTTAAGTTTGTAAATTACTATCATTTACAAAATTTGTGAAGGTTGTAGTAATTGTTTCTGAAAATACATAAATGCTCAATTCTTTCTTCTTTACTTATGGAACTCCAATTACATGTTGTTAGACTGTTGTTAAACTTGTTTTTAAACCTCGTTCCATTTTTCTTCATTTTCTTTCTCTGTGTCTCACAAAGATTAGAAAAATCTGTTGATCCATCTTCAAGTTCAGTGGCTTTCTTTTGCTGCTGTTTACAGCCTGAGGTAGGAAATTTCTACTGTGGTTTCTCTTTACCCCACAGTGCAGAGTACAGATCATGCTGTATTTTGTACAAGATAAAACACACAAAGAAGAGTGAACTCCCAGACTCCTGTTCTGATCCAGGCTAATTCCTTGAATTGAGGCATGTGTCATTACAGGAGTTGGTGTCGTTTGAGGATGTGGCTGTGAACTTCACTTGGGAGGAGTGGCAGGACCTGGATCATGCTCAGCGGACCCTGTACAGGGTCATGATGCTGGAGACCTACAGTAGCCTGGCATCTTTGGGTGAGTGAAAGTGTCCACTTTTTTCTTCATTGGTATATGTGCAACTGTTTATAAAATTAAATGTTTCTTAGGTTTAAGATGCAAGGCCCAGAAGAATGTGTGTTCACCCCTCTAGTCAGAGGTTCACATTGGCCCTTCATTGTATAGCTCTTGGCAGCGGTGCTCCTGTCATTCCTCAAAGGCCGTGAAACCAAAGCAGTCTGTTAAGAGTCCCGCTTCATTTCTGATCGACACGGCACTGTATGACAAAACCTGAGGTGATCATCAGGTTGGAGCTAGGAGCAGAGCCATGGATTGTAGAGGAACCCCCAGCCCAGAGCCTCCCAGGTCAGTCAGTGCATACTGGGCAGGGGTCTGGGAAGAGGAGAGCCCAGTAGATGCTGGCCATGCTGGGCTGTTTTCCCCAGTGCTTTTCCCAGGTCCAGACCTTAGGACAGTGAGTCTGCATGTATCAGACTCATGAATTCTTTACTCTCATACACAGACATCCCCATTTTTTTTTAATTACCAAGTATATTTTCTTGGACTTACCAAAATGTGGTACCTAGCTGCATCTCTTGGAATAGTTTCTTGGTTAGTTACAATTAGAGATTCTTAATGTCTTCCTTTTGTCTATTTTCAAGGACTGTTTTCTTTTTTTATATATATAATTTTTTTAAATTAATTTATTTATGATAGTCACAGAGAGAGAGAGAGAGAGAGGGCAGAGACACAGGCAGAGGGAGAAGCAGGCTCCATGCACCGGAAGCCCGATATGGGATTCAATCCCGGGTCTCCAGGATCGCGCCCTGGGCCAAAGGCAGGCGCCAAACCGCTGTGCCACCCAGGGATCCCCTCAAGGACTGTTTTCTTTCAGGCATTTATTCATACATTGGTTTAATCTTTTGGCATGTTAAGTGGAAAATTTTAAGCACTGGTCATTTTTGTTGTGTAAAGAACAGTAATAAAGAAATGTCCTTTTCATAGAATGTGAAGTTTCTTGAGAGGGAAGATGAAACAAATATGCATGGTTAAGTAGTGAGGTAAGAACTGGAAAGGATATTTAATGAGGACAAGAGAAAGAAAAACGTGTATTATTGTTTGAAGGCTTCTCAGAAGGCCTTTTCATGGAGATTAAGTGTTTACATTGGTAGAGCTTCAACTGAGATGACTATTTTCCATTTCCATATGTCATACATGGTGCACCTAAAATCTGGAGTAGGGTTGGATATCCATCACCATATTGGAGATGTAAATTAGGGAATTATTAACCCTAAACTGGGTAGGATTAAAGGAGGTTGCCTAGGGAGTTATTAAGAATTGAGAGAAGAGGTCCAGCTGGAACCTTGTGAATGACAGCATCAGAGATCATGAAACAAAGGAGGACCCAGGAAATTGTTGAGCACAGAAGGAGGTGGTCCATGACATGAGAGGAGAAACTAGAGGTTATTGGTTGAAGTCTAGTAGAATGAGGTGTTTAGGTTAGGGTACTCAAACTTGGGGACTGGAATCTGAAGTTAGCATTTTTACCTTCTTTTGTGGAAATCATTGTTAAAAAAGAGAAAGGTGTGTGACTCCAGTTTCAGTAGAACTATAGGACAGCTGAAACTCTGAAATGCAAGATAGAAGTCTTTAGAAACTAAATTATCAAGTATGGACATTTGTAAACTGTGGGTGAGAATGCCAGGAGTTTGTTTGTTTGTTTTGTTTTTTTCCTACCTAAGTAGGATCCAGAAGAAGAATTTTCAGAGTTGTTGGGCACAGCAGAACCTAAATCTTTTAGACCAGAAGGGAGGAATTGCACAGTGATGACCAGAGTTTTCTGTACCTGTTATGGAGTCCCAGGATCCAGTCCCACATCAGTCTCTCTGGGTGGTGCCTCGTTCTTCCTCTGCCTGTGTCTCTGCCTCTTTCTCTCTCTCTGTCATGAATAAGTAAAATCCTTAAAAAATAAAAGAAAAAAAAAAGAAAGCTGTCTTTGGCTAGCATGAAGAAGTAGAGATGATGCCTTTGAAAAACCCCACAGGTGCCCATAGCCATCCATAGAGGAGTAAAAAAATAAACCTTGTCCCTAAGCAATATACCTGTTTAGGTGACAGACAGATGGCCCTCTCCTGCATCCTAGAGTAACCGATCCAGGAAGATCTTGCCATCTGCAAAGCTGAATGATGAGAAAAAGCCCAGCACAAGGAACTCACAGGTATTATGAGAGGAAGCAGGAAACAGAACAGGGACAGAAATGCAGTTGAAGGAACTCAGCTGAGAATCGTGGCTAGGGAATAGGTGAATATTGTGACCAGATATTTCCTAGTGGACCCAGCAAGGGGGAAAAAAAAAAAGCCTTAAATAGGCAAAATGAACAAATAAAACCATGCTTTGATGTTAGAGAATCTGTTAGTGCAATGTGTTACGTTAATTCATTAGAAAGAAAAATCATATGTTTATCATAATCATACCCATTATTGAGTCTTTAAAATTCGTATTCTACTGCAATACAAAGAAACTTCTTTATTCTTACACAAACATTCCATAAGAAGTGCTTAGATGCGATTCACAGATATGGTTACTTTGTCTTATTTTAGATGTCCAGACTGCAAATGACCTGATGGAGACCCAACAGGAGCATCAGAGCAGACGTTTGTGGCAATTTGGATTCTCCAACCAGGAAACATCAACTGAGGAGAGAACCGACTTGGGAAAACCAGTTCATTTGAGTGCAATCCACATCTCAAACCTGATTATAAATGATGGAAACTATTCAGGAACGAAGCCAGAGGAGTTTAACATGTGTCAGGACATGTTTCTCCCCAGTGAGCCTGATGAGATACATGATAGAAAGAAGCCTAAGGACAGTTATATGACTGGGAAGCCCCTCAGGTGTTCTGGGCCTCTTAGTTGTCATCAGAAGGATCAGACTTTGCAGCCACTTGTTGAATTTGTTGGGCAAGGGAAAGGCTTCAACAAGGAGACAACATTCTTTACCTGTAGCAGGGCTTACACTGGAGAGACTGCCTATAAATACTGGAGAGCCTGTGACAAATCTGCTCTCCTTGCCCAAGAGAGAACTTCCATGAGGGAGAATCCCTGTAGATATAACGAATGGGGGAACACCATTTGTGTGAAACCAACACAACTGAATCTTTCTAGAGCTGATTTTGAGGAACATCACCATAAATGTAATCAAAATGGGGATAATTTCTGCAAGGAATTACACCTCCCTCGGTTTTCAAGGACTCAGCTAGGAGAGAAAACTTTTGAATGTGATGTAGGTGGTAAAACTTTCTACAAAAAGTCTAATCTCAGTAAACATCAGAAAATACACGCAGGAGAGAAACCCTATAAATGTAGCGAGTGTGAGAAAACCTTCATCAGTAAGACAGTTCTTACAGTCCATCGGAGAACTCATACCGGGGAGAAACCCTATGCATGTATCAAATGTGAGAAATCTTTCTGCCGTAAGTCACACCTAACTGTTCATCAGAGAATCCACACAGAAAAATCATATGAGTGTTATTAATGTTGGAAATCCTTCTCTGTGAAGACAAAACTCACTCTACATCTGAGAACACACACAGGGCAGAAACGCTATGAATGTAATGTGTGTAGGAAGTTCTTTTACCAGAAGTCAGCCCTCACTGTACATCAGAGGGTTCACAATAGGGAGACACATCATGAGTGCATTGCTTGTGGTAAAACCTTCCATAAGAAGTCAATTCTCACTGCACATCAGAGAACTCACACAGGAGAGAGACCATATGAATGTAAAGAATGTGGGAAGTCCTTTGGCCATTGCCCAGCTCTTACTGTCCATCAGAGAACTCACTCAAGAGACCAACCATATAAATGTAATGAATGTGGGAAATCCTGTGTAAAGCCAAAGCTCACTGTGCATCTGAGACTTCACACAGGTGAGAAACCGTATGAATGTAAGGAATGTTGGAAAACCTTTTGTGAGAAATCAGCTCTGAATAGACATCAGAGAACTCACACAGGAGAGAAACCCTATGGGTGTAAAGAATGTAGGAAAACTTTCTACCAGAAGTCAGCCCTGACTGTGCACCAGAGAACTCCTACAGGAGAGAAACCCTATGAATGTCATGAATGTGGAAAAACTTTCTCTCAGAAATCACACCTCAGCAAACATCAGAGAACTCACACTGGGGAGAAGACATGTATTACAGAGACTGGCTATGTGTATGTCAAAACTCACTTTCTCTTTGTGTTGGGCACACAGCCTTCATTCCTCAGCCTCCCTTAACTGTGGGTGGAACCATGTAATTGACTTCTGGCCAAGAGGATATGAATATAAATTACGAACATTACATCTATGACTTGCCACCAAAAAAACTTACTTGCATTTGCTGATTTTTTCATTCCCTGTGCTCCTGAAGCACAGATTACACACAAGTTTGTTTTGGGGCCACAGGGTGGAGATCACAGCCATGACTTAGGGCAGAAAGAATTGAATGGGGAGGGCAGAGGTCTTCTCAACTCTACCTCAGAAATCTTTGCTTATATTTACCTGAGTGAGAAGTGTTCACTGTTGGACCCTTTTATGTGCCCTATTGACACATCTACAACACTACCAGTCCACTGTAGTGAGTTCACTTTAGGATTTTGAGATAGGAGAGGAGTTACCAATCCGTGTGTAGGAAATTCACACAGGAAAGAACCTGTGGGTCATCTTTTAAACCCAAGTCAATGTATGGAAAAATTAAAGAAATACAGGAAGGAAGAATCCAATAAAGGTAGGAATGCCTTTATCAGACAGAGATGACTCACTAAGATGAGCACTTAGAATAAAGTGAAACCTTATAAATATCTTTTATTTGTCCAAGTTTTCAAGAGAACGAATTTTGTGTTTATCAGTGAATTTCTCATGAAGGGAAAATGATCAGTTTCAGCAAGGTTTATAAAAACTCAGCTAGAAATGATAATGTATTGAAAAAAAGTTTTCTAAACAGTATAGACCATTGGTTATTGGGAGTGATTTTAGCTTCCAAGGGGACATTTACCAGTACTACTGCTAAGTAGCCAGTGTCCATTCTGCATTTCTTTAGTCTGTAGTTACAGGGCCCATGAAGACTCTAAGTAGTGGAGAAATAGATTTTAACTATTGAAAGAAGGGCATCTTACAAAAGAGTATGTGGGATGGGACATAGTAATGTGGCCATTTTTGGAAAATTGAGTGGATACAATCTGCTTTCTGGCGATAGAGTTCACATCACTTACATATAAAAACTGTATTAAAACTCAAGGATTGGGCAGCCCTGGTGGCTTAGCAGTTTAGCGCTGCTTGCAGCCCGGGGTGTGATCCTGAAAACCCGGGATCGAGTCCCATGTCGGGCTCCCTGCATGGGGCCTGCTTCTCCCTCTGCCTGTGTCTCTGCCTCTCTCTCTCTGTGTGTGTGTGTCTCTATGAATAAATAAAAACTTAAAACTCAAGGATGTCCGTTTATAAAGCTGCTTGGCTCAAAATCTAGGACATCATCTGTACTCGGTCTTGGGCACAGTCCCTTCTGCGTGGTTGCTCTTAAGCTGAAGCCATGTGACCTGACATGACCAGTTAGGGCCCTGCACAACACATGGTGGTGGCACGGAGATGGGAGTTTCAGCTGGTCCACTCAAAGGGGAGGGGAATCGGGAGGCACTTAGCCATCTGTGGTCCATAGAAACTTTGGGTTCTAGCAGGGCACACCATCAGTTCCTGGATTAGGGTGCAGTGGTCTGGGGATGACTTCCAAGCTTCTGGATTCTGCACTCAGTCATTTTCTCTCTTCTACAAGACATACCCCCCCCTTTTTTTAAAACTAGTTTCTTCATTTGAGCTGTTTCTAAACCTTTCATTTGAAATTGATTTGATTCCTTTAAAAAAAGTTTTTGGATTTCTGATACATGAAACTACTGTCCGCTCTTATTAGATGAAAGCCAGCCTCATACTTCTGGAACAGGATCCACTCTACCTCAACCTGAGAGTGATGTGGGGACAGAGCCTCTGAGATTTGTAAAAGCCTTATTTATCATCTGTGAGAAAATACAAGGTGCACTCTTAGGAGTCTCAAGGAAGGGTCATTTTTTAAAGACTTTATTCATGTGACACATAGAGAGGCAGAGACATAGGCAGAGGGAAAAGCAGGCTACTCACAGGGAGCCTGATGTGGGACTCGACCCCCAAACTGGGAACACGTCCTGAGCCAAAGGCAGACGCTCAACTGTTGAGCCCCCCAGGTGTCCCAAGAGTCTCAAAGAGGGGTCTTAAAGCAGCACCCTTGGTCTGAGATTTACTCTGCGGCTCCATTTTGCTGGTAGTGTCTTGAAAGTGATCTTTAGCCTGATCTAACTGGAGAAGCTGGGAAGGAGGAACAGTTTTATTTTCAAACCTAGCGAGTCCTGGCTCCTTGATATTTTGTCTAGGTTAATCTTTGAACAATCTCTTCTAGGTCATCTGCCTTTACCTTAACCTTATAAGTGACTCCACCAGCTATGGATTTTAGTGTGTTTCTCAGCTAGGAACCACTCTTGATTGCCCCACTGTGGTGATGGGGCTACAGTTCTCCTTTTCCAGCTGACACGATCTTTGGGTTTCCAAGTAAAGGGCCTGGAGGGAGATTGCAAGGCTGAGCAGGAAGGATTTTCTTTCTTCTTTGGCAGATAGTCATGTGGTTGTGAGCAGGGGTAGGGGAAGGTTCCAGTCCTTTTTCTCTGGTCCTATTTCACTGTCTAGAACTTCAATGTCATGAATAGTATTTAAATACACCTGAAATGCTTCTAACACTTCACCACCAAGTATAAATGAAGTTACCTTCTATTCCTGTGTTTATAATTTTTCTTTATGTAAATAGGTGTTGGATTTTGCCAAAGCCTTTCATTCATCTGTTGAAACAATCGTGTGTCCTGTTTTAAAAGTCTAAACCTGATGCTACAATCATGGGCATCATGGGCTTGGCTGAGATGCAGTTCTTAAAGGTGATGTTTCCACCAGCATGCAGTGAAAAATATTAATTTCCAGGAGATGCAGGAGTTATTTTGAGATTACCTATTCATTTATGACACAGGTCTGATTAACCCCACCTCAGGTAGAAAACTGGGAGGCTGATGCTTACTGTCTGGCTGAATGAATAATTTCTCACCAGGTTAGGTTTTCCCATTGTTTCGTGGAAACAGTGCTCTCCACACTGGTGGCCTGCTTGGACCTCTCTCCATCCTGCCATGTTACCTCCCTACTGGCATGTGGGAGCCTTCCAAGGGAAGGATCTCTACTTTAGTCACTGCATTTTGGCCTAGGATCCCAGACTTGGACTACCTTTGCTGCCCTTGATTTGGGGAGTACATTTTTTTGATTTGAGACCTACTTCAAAAGCACACAATAGTCTCAGGTGACCGACTCCCAGGACATGGAAAATTCTAACATACTGTGTTGTATAGACAGGTATGTCAGTTATGTATTTTGTGCCCACAAGAGCAGAAACTACACTTGGCTTCCAATTATGTTTTTCTCAGCTAGTCGGTGGAGACTGTGGGTAAGGGACTGGCTGAGATCCCAAGCACCTTGTTCCTCATGTTTGGGATTTCCAGGTTCTGTAGGTTCTGTGGAGTCCAGGCCTCAGTAACAAATTCAAATAATCACAGGGTGGGTTTGCAGAACGTGCACCTTTCTGCCTGGAGACCCAAAACAGGGTGTGTAGTCCTAGAAATGAGCAGAGACTATGAGGTTAGGGAAGCACATACTAGGCACCTCCCGTCGAACTCTGGCTGAGGCCAAATGGAGATGTGGCCAAGGCTTTACCCAGCCTCAGGGGTCAAGGGTCTTGGGCTGGACAAGCCCTACCACCCTTGCACAAACTCAGCTGAGACAGTGGTACTGAAATAGTAATTTTATTTCTTGAAGTTCATGGCACTGAATAGGCTCCATGGTAGGGAGAGTCCTTCTTGCCTAAGAGGGCATAGGGCCTTCCTTGGTGGGCATCTCTGGGTCTTTCTCCTGAATGACTCCTAGGAGCTTGGGATTGGCCTGTGGGAGGTCAGGGTCTGAGAAGCGAAGTCTCTGTGCACCCCTGTGCCCACAGCCTTACTGGCATGTGCCCCTTCCCACCCCACCACTGTCAGCCTCTGTACTTCTGTCTTGGTTATGCCCTATGAGAACACCCCCTTCCCCAAAGAGCATCTTTGAGGACTCTGTGATTCCCCTTCCTTGCCTTCCTCTACCCAGCTCCTTTTATGAGCTATCTCTGCTCCTTGCCACCCAATTCCAGGTCTCACAGGTTCTCCTGGGCCAGCCCCTTCCTCTTGTTTGCTTTGGGCTTGAACAGGGATCTGCATCCCAAGCTTTTCCAGCTCCTCTTTAAGCCTGGACAGAAAGGGGTGGGGTCAGTATGGGGAGGGGGAGGAGAAGGGACAAGAGGGTGTAAAGAAATGGGGAGATGAGCTGAAAGGGGAGCAGAGGTGCCCTCACAGCCATCTTCCTCTTGGGGACTGGGGGCAGGGCCTCCATGCCCACCTCTGCCTCTTCTGCTGCAGTTGTTGGCACTTCTGCTGCAGCTGCTCATGGTGATGTGTAGCAGCATCCAGGAGCCCCTGGGCCTTCCTGTTCTCCTCTTCAAACAGATGCCTGAGGGTGGGGCCATCAGCACTGGAAACTCCATCCCTCCACCCCATTCCCTGTCCCTGTCCTCTTTGGTCTTACACTGCAGCTGCAGCCTCCTGGCTGCGGAGAAAGAGCCCCTCAGCAATGGTTGAGCAGCCGTCAGCCCCAAACTGGGAACACAGACGATGCTTCACATCTTCCAGCTTTGCCTCCACAAGCTTCTCTGCAGCAAGAAGGGACAATGGGCAGGGTACAGCAGGGCAGTACAGGGCAAATCAGGGCTTCCCCCTTCTCGCTCTCACCTTCCTTGAGCAGGTGCTCCTTGCTGCTGTCCAGGGTGTCAATCTCCCGAGCCATCTGCTCTGGCCCCTGAGTAGGTAGAGAGGAGGCCTGTCCATGTGTTCCAGCCTCTTCCCATGCCCTTCAGAGAAGTCTATCTGGATCTGGTCCCTACTCAGCCTGCCTCACTTCCTACTATTCTGGGCCTCTGGGCACACAAGGCATGTTCCAGCTTCAGGGCCTTTGTACTGGCTACTGTCTGCACCTGGAACTGTCTTACCTGATACCTGTGATGCTGCACTTGAGGCTCATGAGGTGGTTAATGTTCAGGAACTTTGCCAGTTTTGAGATCAGGTCTGAGGCAACTATTTCTTACAGGACATCCCGAAAACATTACAAATCACAACTGTTCTCTGGAGAATCAGTTACCAGCCTGGCACTGCAGCTCCACTTGCCTTTGTGTGGCTTCCTCACTGAGCCCCTCCATCTTAACACTTATTCTCTCTGGACTCCCAGGCGGTCAGGATGGTCTGCCTGGATCCCCACTTGTGTGCCCTGTGTCAGTCATGGCTGCAGACACACCCTCCTATGCGCTCTATGAATTACCTCTCCTTGGTTCATCAGGGTTCCTCATGGCCCCTGAAGGGATGAATGGGCAGGCCCAGTGAAGAGAAGGACACTGGGTGGCAGTGAGGATGGTGACGAGGGATTGAGCTAAGGGCCATTTGGACATATGACCACCCGTGCTAGCTCAGGAGCTGGGGGTGGCAGATGAGAGGAAGGAGGCCTGAAGCATGATCATGAGTTTTGGGCCTGGGACTTCCAGGGAAGATGTGAAAGGTGGGAGGAATGGCTTTGGGTGACTCACATGGAACTTCCAGAGGTCCTTGTGCTGGCCCATCAGATCCTCTAGCTGTGCCTCAAAATCCAACCTGCAGACCAACCACACAAGATGAGGAGCCATGTGCTGAGACATTCCTCCCCACCTTGGCCCAAGCCAGGGGTCTTCATGCATAGACCATATGAAAGTTGCCCACGTCCTCTGCTCTGTGGGAAGCACCTTCACCACCTTGAGGCTCCAGGCCTCACCTCAGCCAGCTCTTCTAAGCCCCATCCCTAATATTACCCACCACCACCCTGCCTGGCCTTGGGGACTTTACCTCAGTTGCCTCTGTTTATTCTTCTCTTCCTCAATCTGGGAGTTCAGGGCAGAAATTCGCTCCTTGCACTCCTGCAGCATGGTATGCTTCCTGGGAAGAGGCAAGGCCGCTCTCACAGTCTCTGAATGTCTCCCCAGGAGAGGGCTGGGGTGGGGCTTCTGCTTCCTCTTGGGGTCTGTTCTGGCTTTCCAGGTAGAGGCCCTTCTTTGATCACTTTATGGGGGGGGGCATGGGCACTTGTCCCCTGGAAATACTGTTGTGAAATCAGGGAGATCAACATGGACACAGGTGCACAAGCACACAGATACTAATCTCCTCCAAATTTCCCACACCATTCCAATGTTGGTATACGAGGGCTTGGGGACTCTGGGTCACGAAATGAGCTAAATCAAGGGTATGTGGAGATATGGATTAACGAATATTGAAGTGGATGGAGAGACACTGGGTGGCTAGGTGCCTAAATGAGGGGACACATGAGTGCACAGAGAACCAAGGAGCCTATTTTAGAAAGAGTACCAGACATAGAATAAAACCACAGAAAGACTTTGGTAGTTCTAGCAAATGAATGATTATCTAAGTGAGTCAGAGTACCCTTACTGTGTGCTGCTGGGACTGAGGTGGGAAGACATGCATCTAGCTTCTCTTTTTTACAGAGGAAGATAATGCAACCGTGGGTCCAGAGCTGATTTTCCTGGTGTCTTTTCCACCCAGATCAAGGGGGTGGGCAGAACAAGGCCCAGGTGGAAGCTCTTACCTCTGTGCCTCACTCTCCTTCTCCTGGCAGTGCAGCCTGAGGATTCTTAGGGTCTCTGCAGGGAGAGGAGCCAAGGGCCACGTGAAAATCCTTCAAGACATCAGGATTAGATGTAGAAAATAGGGTCAGATCATGTGTGGGCTTGTGGACACCTGATGGGACTTTGTCATTTACTGCAAGTCTAGTGGAGGGACGCCTCAGTGGCTCAGTGGTTGAACATCTGTCTTTGGCTCAGGGCATGATCCCAGGGTTCCAGGATCAAGTCCTACATCTGGCTCCCCGCAGGGAGCCTGCTTCTCCCTCTGCCTAGGTCTCTGCCTCTCTGTGTGTCTGTTATAAATTTAAAAGTCTGGTAGAAGGCATAGGAGGAATACAAGATAATTCAGGTTTCAAAGGGCTTCAGCTACTATGGAGAGACTGGCTTCTGCAGGGGGATGGAGTTGCTGCAATTACCTTGCTTTTTGTTCAAGATCTCTTTCAGGCGTACTTTCTCTCCACTCACTGGAAAACACAGTAACACATTCAGGCATCGGAGACCTCCCACTGCACCTTCAGGGAGTGCACCTGCCCCTGGTTTCACAGGCACTTTGGGACAGCTCTACTCCAACCCCAAATGTGGACCCTTGGAGTTGAGCCCACAATCCCTGTAAGCAGTCAAGGGCCCTAGGGTTGGTGATGGCTGACTGAGGAAACTGTGGAGGCCAGTGTGTTCACACGGAGGGGAGAGATGAACTGGGAATATGCGCTAAGAAGAAACACATTAAGTTCTAAGGGGAATGTGATCCGGTGGGGACAGGGTGCTATCCTTAAGTGGGATGGCTGGGGGAGTTCTACTGGAGATGGGGACATTCAAGGTAAGGGCTTAGGATGACGGGTGGCAAGAAGGACCTATACTATCTGGGGCTGAACCGCCTCACAGGCCCTGAGGTGGAAGGATGCTTGGAGGGTACTCTGGGAATACTCCTATCCACCCTACTAGTAGGAGACTGGTAGGACCTGATGCTGCAGAGGGGGCGGGAGCCCTTGGCCACAGCAAGGATGCTACATGTCCAGAGTGTTGAGTTCAGGAAAGCTTGACACCAGACACCTCTGGGTAACCCCTGGTATGCTTACGTGAGTCCATTTCCTTCTGCAGGGCCTCCCAAACAGTTCGGGCCTCTCCCAGCTCCTCACTGGCTTTCTTTTTTGCTGTGCCAAAAAGCAGAACTATGTATAAGTGCAGCCTCCAACTGCACAATTCCCTGCAAACAGTGACATTTCACATTTCTCTTCAAGGAAATCTGGGTGGGGGGCAGATTTTAAGGCAAGAAATGAGGCTTCCAGAGCCCACGCCTTTTTTGGGGGGCTCAGGTGACAGCAGTGCCAGGTTAATGGACAATATGACTATAGCAGTTACATTTAGATGTACCCATCCTTGGTTTAATGATCTGCTATGAAATACTTAAGTCACTTTTCAACAAGGAACCTGCAAATCATGTAGCTAGTCCCTGAGCTCACCTTGCTGAACCTCGTTAATCCGATTGATCAGGACTTCGACCCTGGGCTCTAGGCTTCCCGCTGCAGGAAGGAAAGGAAGCTGAGTGATGACAGGAAGGGGAAGTTGGGAGCCCTACAGGAACTTATTCTGGGCAGGGGAGGCAATGAAAAAATAAGAGATACTGAGTCAGGTTGTAGAAATTGTAGCCAAGAAAAATAGGCAAGGAATTAAAGAGTGAATGAGTAGGGCATGCTCTTTAGCCATGGGAAGACCTCTTGAAGGTCCCCAATCACGGGAAGCGAAGTTTCCAGGTGGGGGTGGAACACCACCATGAGGTGGGAACATGGCTGGAACGAGCCTGGTAAGCTCTCTCGGCTGCAGAGAGCAGTAGAGCTAAGGTGGAGGTTTACACTGAAACCCTGGATTTAACTAAATGCAGTGGGGGCCAAATGGGTGTCTAGCAAGAGGGTTTTGGGAAAATTTTTTGCCTTCTATCCCCTCAGACTGTAATTTTGAATCATGGGGCTGTATCTTTACTTTAAAGAATTAATTTTTAAATGTAAGAGAGAACAAATAAGTTAATTTCCCAAGGTTGTAAATTGTGGGGTCTGGAACTGAATCCATTTCTGCCTTATCGCAAAGCTCAGGCTGTGCTTCAGTTACAGGAGACATGTGACCTTTCTGCAACTTCTTCACCATTTCCAGCAAGTCTTCAATTTTCTGTGAGGACTTGGCCTGCCCTGTGGAGGCAAAACCAAACGCCTTAAAATCCCGAGTAAGGGTCCAACAACTTTGGTGTGGGACTGAGGGAGGTCAGGTCCCCAGCCACAATGGCAGCCCCTGCTTCTTGTCCTGAGGTAGACACTGAATATGAGATGAGTCAGACTGTTTCACTGTCAACCTTCTGCAATTGTGAAATCATACCACAGATTTCCCCTTAATAAAACTCAGGCCAAGGGGAGGGGTGAACTTTCACTGCCTGTAATATTCAAGATTGGCTCAAAGCTCATGATGTAATAATGAAAGAAAAAAAAAGGAGGGGTATATATAAAAAGGCGTATATATATATAGAAACAGGGATCAAAAATCACTCTAACTGCAGATGGCTAATTAACTAGAGAGTTCTAAAGAGTCTTGAGAACAGAAAATTCAAGGCATCTCAAAGAATAGAAGAAAATTTAAGACATCTCATTTAAACATAAAAAATAAAAGCTATTCTATATACAATCACTTATTATGAAGCCTCTTAGTAAAATATTTCATATTAACCTGTTTATAAACAATATAGGCACTTATTCTTTTTTATATTTTACTTATTCATGAGACACCCACACACACACAGAGGCAGAGACACAGGCAGAGGGAGAAGCAGGCCCCACGCAGGGAGCCCGATGTGGGATTCGATCCTGGGTCTCCAGGATCACACCCGGGACTGAAGGCGACGCCAAACCGCTGAGCCACTGGGGCTGCCTCTTATTCTTAATATCTTAATGAACTGGTAGATCTAGGCAATTACTATTAATGGCGTTAACATCACAATAAAGATAACTGGATACTATGAGCCACTTGATGTAAAAATGTAATATACTATTTTTGCCAAAAAAAAAGTCAGACTAAGATCTTTTAATCCACTAATCTAAATACTAATTCAGAGGAAATACAGGCAATAGGACACATGGGGAATGCAATCAGCAACATCCAGATTAGCAACTTTACAGGAAAACCAACTCAGTTCTTTTAACAGGTTTTGAGGGATAAGGAAGAAAGGAAGTCTTGCAGACTAAAAGGGATTAAAGGAACATAAATTAATCTGAAAAATGGACATTACTTAGATCTTGATTCAAACCTGTATACTTTAAAAAATATTGATGACACAATCAGGGAAATTAGAAAACTGACTGGATATTTGATATGTGAAACTAAGGAATTACTGTAGTTGTTATTCAGACATGAGAATACTATTGTGGTTATATTTTGGATATCTGTTAGAGATATGTATGGAAATATTTATAGATGACATGCTATCATGCCTGTCATCCTCCAATGAAATAGTGGAGTGAGTGGGTGAGGATAAAGCAGAAACAAGGTTTGCTAAAAGCTGATAACTACTGAAGTGGAAAGATGGGGTCATGGGGTAATTATACTTTATTCCTACCTTTTGAATATGCTTAAATTTTTCCATGATACGTTTTTTAAAGAGCAACTAGTCAATATAAAGAAGGTAAACAATCATTTCTCTATAAGAATGGAGAAAAGGAGAGGACAGTCAAGCAAAAATGATATAAATGGTCAGTAAATATTTTAAAAGAGGTAACTATCATAATTAATGAGTTGAAAATAACATATTATACCTATCTGATTGGTAAAGATTAATAAATCTGACAATGGCCA
Source organism: Nyctereutes procyonoides (assembly GCF_905146905.1). NCBI lineage: Eukaryota > Metazoa > Chordata > Mammalia > Carnivora > Canidae > Nyctereutes > Nyctereutes procyonoides. The sequence goes on from NW_026575133.1 coordinate 33,659,765, forward strand.
GTGAGATGATGTGGGAAAACTCACACATACTGGTAAGCCTGTGGAAACTGATGGGGCCAAAATTCTGTTATCCAGGGATTTATGTATGAGATATAGTCAGTTAAGGATGCACAAGGCCTGTAAAGACACTGAAGCAATACCTGTCGCATCAAAAGTGAGAAACAACTTGAATGCCCGGCAGTCAAGAACTTATGCCTTATCCCCACAAGATGCCGCACAGCCACTGAACAGGTAGATTTGCGTGTACTAACAGGGAAAGAGACCCTAGTGGAAAAAATGGTGGAGCGAACCCCATAGGGCCAGAGTGAAACATACCGTCAGTCAGTCAGTCTACAGATTCGTGCACACCATGTTTAGATAACCTCTGGCCAGAATAACAGAAGAAACTTCAACAGTCGTTGCCTCTGGAGGCTGGGACTGGAGGACAAGAGGGTGTTTCCTTTCATCAGACACAAGGTCGTATTTTTTTGAGTCAATAAATTTGGGGGACTCCAAAACGGTTTTTACAGTTAGTCTGGGCAACCATATTCGCAGGGACTATCAGTGGACCAGGCAGTGAGCTGCAGTGGTTTTTCCTCTACTGCATGGCCAGCGCCCTCACAAGGGAAGGCCGACTGCTGTGCCCTCACGGGGTCGTCATACCTTGTTGTGCGACGCTTGTTATCTCGTCAACAAAGCATCCAGGGCACAAGGTAGCCTGTGCACTGTGACCCCCAGGTTTTACTTTCATCTCAAAATAATGTCAAACCGACTAAGAAGCGGCGGAAGGCGGACATGTGGCTCCCGTCCCCGCGCTGACGTCGAGGCCACAGGGGAGCCGCAGCCAAGGCGGGCAGAGGCGCGAAGACGCCGCACACCTGCCCCGCCTCAGGGACGCTCCCCGCGGCCCCCGGAAGCGCCCCCCGTCCGCGCCCGAGGGCAGCCCCGGCCCGCGCCCCGAAGGTTCCACTAGGGCCGTCAGGCTGAGCCCCCCTGTGTGGGCCGGCCCTGGCCGGGTGGGGGCGCCCCGGGGTGGGTGGGGGCGGGGGTGCCGTCTCCGGGCGTCACCCCGCTCCCTCCTCGGCCCCTCGCTCGGGGTGGGGGCGGGGCCGCAGCTTCCGGTGCCCCTCCCCCTCCGGTGCCCCTCCCCCCTCCCCCCTCCCGAGCTGCGAGCCGCGAGGGCGCCCGCGGGGCTGGTGCGGCGGCCGGCACCACCGGGAGCAGAGCCCCGCGCTGCCCCCTCGTCCCCGGCTGCCCGACGCCCGCGAGGAGAGCGGAGCGACTGCGGTCTCCTGAGGCGCCGGCCGCCGGGCGAACGGCTGTGGACGGCCCGACCTTCCTTCAGCAGCGCCCCCGCCCGCCCGCCCGCCCCTCCCGGTGGCCGGGCCCCCGCATTACCTCCGGCCTTCTCGGCCCGCTCCATGGCTCCCGCCCGCTCAACGCCCGAAGGCCCCGGCCGCCCCGCCATGGCCTCAGCTCCCCGGCGCCCGGCGTGTGGCGCCTCGGCGGGGATTGGCTGAAACCCGCGCTGGGGGCGGGGCTTCCCGCGGCACGCCTGCGCACTGAGCTTCGGAGCGCGGCGGCCCGGGTCCCAACGGCTGCGGACGGGCGCTGGTGCGCATGCGTACAGCCTCGTGGTGGTCCAGGCCGCTGATTGGCCAGCGGGGCTCCGTGACCGTGACCGCGAGGGCGGCGCTCTTAGGGACCCGCTGCGGGTGGAGCTCCGCGCTCCAGAGGCTGGTGCCCGGGTCGTGACCCCGACGGGGCCGCGGGGAGAGGCTGCGGCTGCGGTTTGCCCAGAGCCCCGAGCGCGCGGCGGGCGGTCAGCCCGGACAAAGCCCGTTAGGTCGGAGGCCCGTTGGGACTGTTAATGCATCCGTGTGACGAAGGATGAAGCGGGGAGCCAGCAAGTCTAACACGGCGGAGCTCCTCCCGCAGATTCGGGGGCACCCAGGGCACCCAGGGCACCGGCGGCGTGGGCGGAGCAGCGGCCCCAGGCCACCCGGCCCGCGCGGCTCCTCCTAGTGCAAACGGACACTTCGCTTTTACGTGCAGCTGTGCCAGCCAAGCAGAGCTGCTGCTCAGGTTTCAGAGGCTGTGTTTTCTGTTTGCTCTTCCTTAAAATGAATCAGGCCTGTTAACCTTAACAAAACACGCCATTTATTTTATCAGCAAAAGACGGGTTTATCTGGAACAGTAGGGACTGACCACCAGGACAGGCCAACCACTGCCAAACCACGGGGGTCCTGAGAACCGGCAAGAGGAGGCGCGCTTGGAGGCCTGCTGCGCTGCTGGCTCCTGCGGGACCGTGAAGGGCGTCCCCTGCGAGGCTCCCCTCTGCCTGCTGCCAGGGCACAGGGCTGGCTCCTTCCCAGCCTTTGGCCTTCACTTGAGCCTGGCGTCCTGGTCTGTTCTAGCCGCTCAAACAATGCTGATGCCAAAGATGGGTCGCACTCCTCCTGTGGCGTTGCTCTGCATCCTCATGGACGGGGCCACCGCGGAGGTGCCGCTAGTCCTGGGCTTCTGGGGACCTGGAGCTGCGGGAGGAGGAGGTGAATAGCCTGGAGCAGCAGCTTCCTGAGTGCGGTGCACAGGAAGAAGGGGTGGTCCTCGGCGAGCGGCAGAGGAAAGGCCTGATGTGAAAACGTGTGTTTTTAGCTATTTTTTTGTGTGTGGCAGAAGAGTTTGTGTATTGCATAACATACTGTCTTGGGTTGCTTGTGGCTCATTTTCCCAGCAGTATTTCTTGAGGAGGCGTCCTGTGCGGGGTGCGCTTGGCTCCCTTGTAGAGCAATGGAACGTGGACGCTTGTGTTTAATTCATTCTGCTGTGACGATCCTCGTGCCTGTTTTCATCTCAAAACTTTCAAGCCTTTTCTTCACGGTACCTTTGTATAAAGGCTTATTCTTTCTCAAGATGGGTTTGGCTATGCAGGATCTCTTGTTAATTCTTTTTCTTTTATTATTTATTTACGATAGTCATACAGGGAGAGAGAGAGGCAGAGAAACAGGCAGAGGGAGAAGCAGGCTCCATGCGCCGGGAGCCTGACGTGGGATTCGATCCCGGGTCTCCAGGATCGTGCCCTGGGCCAAAGGCAGGCGCCAAACCGCTGCGCCACCCAGGGATCAATCTCTTGTTATTTTTTAAGATTTTATTTATTTATTCATGAGAAACACAGAGACAGGAAGAGACACAGGCAGAGGGAGAAGCAGGGTTCGGGTTCGAGTTCGGGTTAGGGGTTGGGGTTAGGGGTTGGGGTTCGGGTTAGGGGTTGGGGTTAGGGGTTAGGGTTCGGGTTAGAGGGTTAGGGTTAGGGTTAGGGTTAGGGTTAGGGGTTAGGGTTAGGGTTAGGGTTAGGGTTAGGGTTGTTAGGGTTAGGGTTGTTAGGGTTAGGGTTAGGGGTTAGGGTTAGGGTTAGGGTTAGGGTTAGGGTTAGGGTTAGGGTTAGGGTTAGGGTTAGAGGGTTAGGGTTAGGGTTAGGGTTAGGGTTAGGGTTAGGGTAGGGGTTAGGGTTAGGGGTTAGGGTTAGGGTTAGGGTTAGGGTTAGGGTTAGGGTTAGGGTTAGGGTTAGGGGTTAGGGTTAGGGTTAGGGTTAGGGTTAGGGTTAGGGTTAGGGTTAGGGTTAGGGTTAGGGTTAGGGTTAGGGGTTAGGGTTAGGGTTAGGGTTAGGGTTAGGGTTAGGGTTAGGGTTAGGGTTAGGGTTAGGGTTAGGGTTAGGGTTAGGGTTAGGGTTAGGGGTTAGGGTTAGGGTTAGGGTTAGGGTTAGGGTTAGGGTTAGGGTTAGGGGTTAGGGTTAGGGTTAGGGTTAGGGTTAGGGTTAGGGTTAGGGTTAGGGTTAGGGTTAGGGTTAGGGTTAGGGTTAGGGTTAGGGTTAGGGTTAGGGGTTAGGGTTAGGGTTAGGGTTAGGGTTAGGGTTAGGGTTAGGGTTAGGGTTAGGGTTAGGGTTAGGGTTAGGGTTAGGGTTAGGGTTAGGGGTTAGGGTTAGGGTTAGGGTTAGGGTTAGGGTTAGGGTTAGGGTTAGGGTTAGGGTTAGGGTTAGGGTTAGGGTTAGGGTTAGGGGTTAGGGTTAGGGTTAGGGTTAGGGTTAGGGTTAGGGTTAGGGTTAGGGTTAGGGTTAGGGTTAGGGTTAGGGTTAGGGTTAGGGTTAGGGTTAGGGTTAGGGTTAGGGTTAGGGTTAGGGTTAGGGTTAGGGTTAGGGTTAGGGTTAGGGTTAGGGTTAGGGTTAGGGTTAGGGTTAGGGTTAGGGTCAGGTTAGGGTTAGGGTTAGGGTTAGGGTTAGGGTTAGGGTTAGGGTTAGGGTTAGGGTTAGGGTTAGGGTTAGGGTTAGGGTTAGGGTTAGGGTTAGGGTTAGGGTTAGGGTTAGGGTTAGGGTTAGGGTTAGGGTTAGGGTTAGGGTTAGGGTTAGGGTTAGGGTTAGGGTTAGGGTTAGGGTTAGGGTTAGGGTTAGGGTTAGGGTTAGGGTTAGGGTTAGGGTTAGGGTTAGGGTTAGGGTTAGGGTTAGGGTTAGGGTTAGGGTTAGGGTTAGGGTTAGGGTTAGGGGTTAGGGTTAGGGTTAGGGTTAGGGTTAGGGTTAGGGTTAGGGTTAGGGTTAGGGTTAGGGTTAGGGTTAGGGTTAGGGTTAGGGTTAGGGTTAGGGTTAGGGTTAGGGTTAGGGTTAGGGTTAGGGTTAGGGTTAGGGTTAGGGTTAGGGTTAGGGTTAGGGTTAGGGTTAGGGTTAGGGTTAGGGTTAGGGTTAGGGTTAGGGTTAGGGTTAGGGTTAGGGTTAGGGTTCGGGTTAGGGTTCGGGTTAGGGTTAGGGTTAGGGTTAGGGTTAGGGTTAGGGTTAGGGTTAGGGTTAGGGTTAGGGTTAGGGTTAGGGTTAGGGTTAGGGTTAGGGTTAGGGTTAGGGTTAGGGTTAGGGTTAGGGTTAGGGTTAGGGTTAGGGTTAGGGTTAGGGTTAGGGTTAGGGTTAGGGTTAGGGTTAGGGTTAGGGTTAGGGTTAGGGTTAGGGTTCGGGTTAGGGTTAGGGTTAGGGTTAGGGTTAGGGTTAGGGTTAGGGTTAGGGTTAGGGTTAGGGTTAGGGGTTAGGGTTAGGGTTAGGGTTAGGGTTAGGGTTAGGGTTAGGGTTAGGGTTAGGGTTAGGGTTAGGGTTAGGGTTAGGGTTAGGGTTAGGGTTAGGGTTAGGGTTAGGGTTAGGGTTAGGGTTAGGGTTAGGGTTAGGGTTAGGGTTAGGGTTAGGGTTAGGGTTAGGGTTAGGGTTAGGGTTAGGGTTAGGGTT
>NW_026575133.1:33670000-33705000 GCF_905146905.1 Nyctereutes procyonoides
TTAACTTTAACTTTAACTTTAACTTTAACTTTAACTTTAACTTTAACTTTAACTTTAACTTTAACTTTAACTTTAACTTTAACTTTAACTTTAACTTTAACTTTAACTTTAACTTTAACTTTAACTTTAACTTTAACTTTAACTTTAACTTTAACTTTAACTTTAACTTTAACTTTAACTTAACTTTAACTTTAACTTTAACTTTAACTTTAACTTTAACTTTAACTTTAACTTTAACTTTAACTTTAACTTTAACTTTAACTTTAACTTAACTTTAACTTTAACTTTAACTTTAACTTTAACTTTAACTTTAACTTTAACTTTAACTTTAACTTTAACTTTAACTTTAACTTTAACTTTAACTTTAACTTTAACTTTAACTTTAACTTTAACTTTAACTTTAACTTTAACTTAACTTTAACTTTAACTTTAACTTTAACTTTAACTTTAACTTTAACTTTAACTTTAACTTTAACTTTAACTTTAACTTTAACTTTAACTTTAACTTTAACTTTAACTTTAACTTTAACTTTAACTTTAACTTTAACTTTAACTTTAACTTTAACTTTAACTTTAACTTTAACTTTAACTTTAACTTTAACTTTAACTTTAACTTTAACTTTAACTTTAACTTTAACTTTAACTTTAACTTTAACTTTAACTTTAACTTTAACTTTAACTTTAACTTTAACTTTAACTTAACTTTAACTTTAACTTTAACTTTAACTTTAACTTTAACTTTAACTTTAACTTTAACTTTAACTTTAACTTTAACTTTAACTTTAACTTTAACTTTAACTTAACTTTAACTTTAACTTTAACTTTAACTTTAACTTTAACTTTAACTTTAACTTTAACTTTAACTTTAACTTTAACTTAACTTTAACTTTAACTTTAACTTTAACTTTAACTTTAACTTTAACTTTAACTTTAACTTTAACTTTAACTTTAACTTTAACTTTAACTTTAACTTTAACTTTAACTTTAACTTTAACTTTAACTTTAACTTTAACTTTAACTTAACTTTAACTTTAACTTTAACTTTAACTTTAACTTTAACTTTAACTTTAACTTTAACTTTAACTTTAACTTTAACTTTAACTTTAACTTTAACTTTAACTTTAACTTTAACTTTAACTTTAACTTTAACTTTAACTTTAACTTTAACTTTAACTTTAACTTTAACTTTAACTTTAACTTTAACTTTAACTTTAACTTTAACTTTAACTTTAACTTTAACTTTAACTTTAACTTTAACTTTAACTTTAACTTTAACTTTAACTTTAACTTTAACTTTAACTTTAACTTTAACTTTAACTTTAACTTTAACTTTAACTTTAACTTTAACTTTAACTTTAACTTTAACTTTAACTTTAACTTTAACTTTAACTTTAACTTTAACTTTAACTTTAACTTTAACTTTAACTTTAACTTTAACTTTAACTTTAACTTTAACTTTAACTTTAACTTTAACTTTAACTTTAACTTTAACTTTAACTTTAACTTTAACTTTAACTTTAACTTTAACTTTAACTTTAACTTTAACTTTAACTTTAACTTTAACTTTAACTTTAACTTTAACTTTAACTTTAACTTTAACTTTAACTTTAACTTTAACTTTAACTTTAACTTTAACTTTAACTTTAACTTTAACTTTAACTTTAACTTTAACTTTAACTTTAACTTTAACTTTAACTTTAACTTTAACTTTAACTTTAACTTTAACTTTAACTTTAACTTTAACTTTAACTTTAACTTTAACTTTAACTTTAACTTTAACTTTAACTTTAACTTTAACTTTAACTTTAACTTTAACTTTAACTTTAACTTTAACTTTAACTTTAACTTTAACTTTAACTTTAACTTTAACTTTAACTTTAACTTTAACTTTAACTTTAACTTTAACTTTAACTTTAACTTTAACTTTAACTTAACTTTAACTTTAACTTTAACTTTAACTTTAACTTTAACTTTAACTTTAACTTTAACTTTAACTTTAACTTTAACTTTAACTTTAACTTTAACTTTAACTTTAACTTTAACTTTAACTTTAACTTTAACTTTAACTTTAACTTTAACTTTAACTTTAACTTTAACTTTAACTTTAACTTAACTTTAACTTTAACTTTAACTTTAACTTTAACTTTAACTTTAACTTTAACTTTAACTTTAACTTTAACTTTAACTTTAACTTTAACTTTAACTTTAACTTTAACTTTAACTTTAACTTTAACTTTAACTTTAACTTTAACTTTAACTTTAACTTTAACTTTAACTTTAACTTTAACTTTAACTTTAACTTTAACTTTAACTTTAACTTTAACTTTAACTTTAACTTTAACTTTAACTTTAACTTTAACTTTAACTTTAACTTTAACTTTAACTTTAACTTTAACTTTAACTTTAACTTTAACTTTAACTTTAACTTTAACTTTAACTTTAACTTTAACTTTAACTTTAACTTTAACTTTAACTTTAACTTTAACTTTAACTTTAACTTTAACTTTAACTTTAACTTTAACTTTAACTTTAACTTTAACTTTAACTTTAACTTTAACTTTAACTTTAACTTTAACTTTAACTTTAACTTTAACTTTAACTTTAACTTTAACTTTAACTTTAACTTTAACTTTAACTTTAACTTTAACTTTAACTTTAACTTTAACTTTAACTTTAACTTTAACTTTAACTTTAACTTTAACTTTAACTTTAACTTTAACTTTAACTTTAACTTTAACTTTAACTTTAACTTTAACTTTAACTTTAACTTTAACTTTAACTTTAACTTTAACTTTAACTTTAACTTTAACTTTAACTTTAACTTTAACTTTAACTTTAACTTTAACTTTAACTTTAACTTTAACTTTAACTTTAACTTTAACTTTAACTTTAACTTTAACTTTAACTTTAACTTTAACTTTAACTTTAACTTTAACTTTAACTTTAACTTTAACTTTAACTTTAACTTTAACTTTAACTTTAACTTTAACTTTAACTTTAACTTTAACTTTAACTTTAACTTTAACTTTAACTTTAACTTTAACTTTAACTTTAACTTTAACTTTAACTTTAACTTTAACTTTAACTTTAACTTTAACTTTAACTTTAACTTTAACTTTAACTTTAACTTTAACTTTAACTTTAACTTTAACTTTAACTTTAACTTTAACTTTAACTTTAACTTTAACTTTAACTTTAACTTTAACTTTAACTTTAACTTTAACTTTAACTTTAACTTTAACTTTAACTTTAACTTTAACTTTAACTTTAACTTTAACTTTAACTTTAACTTTAACTTTAACTTTAACTTTAACTTTAACTTTAACTTTAACTTTAACTTTAACTTTAACTTTAACTTTAACTTTAACTTTAACTTTAACTTTAACTTTAACTTTAACTTTAACTTTAACTTTAACTTTAACTTTAACTTTAACTTTAACTTTAACTTTAACTTTAACTTTAACTTTAACTTTAACTTTAACTTTAACTTTAACTTTAACTTTAACTTTAACTTTAACTTTAACTTTAACTTTAACTTTAACTTTAACTTTAACTTTAACTTTAACTTTAACTTAACTTTAACTTTAACTTTAACTTTAACTTTAACTTTAACTTTAACTTTAACTTTAACTTTAACTTTAACTTTAACTTTAACTTAACTTTAACTTTAACTTTAACTTTAACTTTAACTTTAACTTTAACTTTAACTTTAACTTTAACTTTAACTTTAACTTTAACTTTAACTTTAACTTTAACTTTAACTTTAACTTTAACTTTAACTTTAACTTTAACTTTAACTTTAACTTTAACTTTAACTTTAACTTTAACTTTAACTTTAACTTTAACTTTAACTTTAACTTTAACTTTAACTTTAACTTTAACTTTAACTTTAACTTTAACTTTAACTTTAACTTTAACTTTAACTTTAACTTTAACTTTAACTTTAACTTTAACTTTAACTTTAACTTTAACTTTAACTTTAACTTTAACTTTAACTTTAACTTTAACTTTAACTTTAACTTAACTTTAACTTTAACTTTAACTTTAACTTTAACTTTAACTTTAACTTTAACTTTAACTTTAACTTTAACTTTAACTTTAACTTTAACTTTAACTTTAACTTTAACTTTAACTTTAACTTTAACTTTAACTTTAACTTTAACTTTAACTTTAACTTTAACTTTAACTTTAACTTTAACTTTAACTTTAACTTTAACTTTAACTTTAACTTTAACTTTAACTTTAACTTTAACTTTAACTTTAACTTTAACTTTAACTTTAACTTTAACTTTAACTTTAACTTTAACTTTAACTTTAACTTTAACTTTAACTTTAACTTTAACTTTAACTTTAACTTTAACTTTAACTTTAACTTTAACTTTAACTTTAACTTTAACTTTAACTTTAACTTTAACTTTAACTTTAACTTTAACTTTAACTTTAACTTTAACTTTAACTTTAACTTTAACTTTAACTTTAACTTTAACTTTAACTTTAACTTTAACTTTAACTTTAACTTTAACTTTAACTTTAACTTTAACTTTAACTTTAACTTTAACTTTAACTTTAACTTTAACTTTAACTTTAACTTTAACTTTAACTTTAACTTTAACTTTAACTTTAACTTTAACTTTAACTTTAACTTTAACTTTAACTTTAACTTTAACTTTAACTTTAACTTTAACTTTAACTTTAACTTTAACTTTAACTTTAACTTTAACTTTAACTTTAACTTTAACTTTAACTTTAACTTTAACTTTAACTTTAACTTTAACTTTAACTTTAACTTTAACTTTAACTTTAACTTTAACTTTAACTTTAACTTTAACTTTAACTTTAACTTTAACTTTAACTTTAACTTTAACTTTAACTTTAACTTTAACTTTAACTTTAACTTTAACTTTAACTTTAACTTTAACTTTAACTTTAACTTTAACTTTAACTTAACTTTAACTTTAACTTTAACTTTAACTTTAACTTTAACTTTAACTTTAACTTTAACTTTAACTTTAACTTTAACTTTAACTTTAACTTTAACTTTAACTTTAACTTTAACTTTAACTTTAACTTTAACTTTAACTTTAACTTTAACTTTAACTTTAACTTAACTTTAACTTTAACTTTAACTTTAACTTTAACTTTAACTTTAACTTTAACTTTAACTTTAACTTTAACTTTAACTTTAACTTTAACTTTAACTTTAACTTTAACTTTAACTTAACTTTAACTTTAACTTTAACTTTAACTTTAACTTTAACTTTAACTTTAACTTTAACTTTAACTTTAACTTTAACTTTAACTTTAACTTTAACTTTAACTTTAACTTTAACTTTAACTTTAACTTTAACTTTAACTTTAACTTTAACTTTAACTTTAACTTTAACTTTAACTTTAACTTTAACTTTAACTTTAACTTTAACTTTAACTTTAACTTTAACTTTAACTTTAACTTTAACTTTAACTTTAACTTTAACTTTAACTTAACTTTAACTTTAACTTTAACTTTAACTTTAACTTTAACTTTAACTTTAACTTTAACTTTAACTTTAACTTTAACTTTAACTTTAACTTTAACTTTAACTTTAACTTTAACTTTAACTTTAACTTTAACTTTAACTTTAACTTTAACTTTAACTTTAACTTTAACTTTAACTTTAACTTTAACTTTAACTTTAACTTTAACTTTAACTTTAACTTTAACTTTAACTTTAACTTTAACTTTAACTTTAACTTTAACTTTAACTTTAACTTTAACTTTAACTTTAACTTTAACTTTAACTTTAACTTTAACTTTAACTTTAACTTTAACTTTAACTTTAACTTTAACTTTAACTTTAACTTTAACTTTAACTTTAACTTTAACTTTAACTTTAACTTTAACTTTAACTTTAACTTTAACTTTAACTTTAACTTTAACTTTAACTTTAACTTTAACTTTAACTTTAACTTTAACTTTAACTTTAACTTTAACTTTAACTTTAACTTTAACTTTAACTTTAACTTTAACTTTAACTTTAACTTTAACTTTAACTTTAACTTTAACTTTAACTTTAACTTTAACTTTAACTTTAACTTTAACTTTAACTTTAACTTTAACTTTAACTTTAACTTTAACTTTAACTTTAACTTTAACTTTAACTTTAACTTTAACTTTAACTTTAACTTTAACTTTAACTTTAACTTTAACTTTAACTTTAACTTTAACTTTAACTTTAACTTTAACTTTAACTTTAACTTTAACTTTAACTTTAACTTTAACTTTAACTTTAACTTTAACTTTAACTTTAACTTTAACTTTAACTTTAACTTTAACTTTAACTTTAACTTTAACTTTAACTTTAACTTTAACTTTAACTTTAACTTTAACTTTAACTTTAACTTTAACTTTAACTTTAACTTTAACTTTAACTTTAACTTTAACTTTAACTTTAACTTTAACTTTAACTTTAACTTTAACTTTAACTTTAACTTTAACTTTAACTTTAACTTTAACTTTAACTTTAACTTTAACTTTAACTTTAACTTTAACTTTAACTTTAACTTTAACTTTAACTTTAACTTTAACTTTAACTTTAACTTTAACTTTAACTTTAACTTTAACTTTAACTTTAACTTTAACTTTAACTTTAACTTTAACTTTAACTTTAACTTTAACTTTAACTTTAACTTTAACTTTAACTTTAACTTTAACTTTAACTTTAACTTTAACTTTAACTTTAACTTTAACTTTAACTTTAACTTTAACTTTAACTTTAACTTTAACTTTAACTTTAACTTTAACTTAACTTTAACTTTAACTTTAACTTTAACTTTAACTTTAACTTTAACTTTAACTTTAACTTTAACTTTAACTTTAACTTTAACTTTAACTTTAACTTTAACTTTAACTTTAACTTTAACTTTAACTTTAACTTTAACTTTAACTTTAACTTTAACTTTAACTTTAACTTTAACTTTAACTTTAACTTTAACTTTAACTTTAACTTTAACTTTAACTTTAACTTTAACTTTAACTTTAACTTTAACTTTAACTTTAACTTTAACTTTAACTTTAACTTTAACTTTAACTTTAACTTTAACTTTAACTTTAACTTTAACTTTAACTTTAACTTTAACTTTAACTTTAACTTTAACTTTAACTTTAACTTTAACTTTAACTTTAACTTTAACTTTAACTTTAACTTTAACTTTAACTTTAACTTTAACTTTAACTTTAACTTTAACTTTAACTTTAACTTTAACTTTAACTTTAACTTTAACTTTAACTTTAACTTTAACTTTAACTTTAACTTTAACTTTAACTTTAACTTTAACTTTAACTTTAACTTTAACTTTAACTTTAACTTTAACTTTAACTTTAACTTTAACTTTAACTTTAACTTTAACTTTAACTTTAACTTTAACTTTAACTTTAACTTTAACTTTAACTTTAACTTTAACTTTAACTTTAACTTAACTTTAACTTTAACTTTAACTTTAACTTTAACTTTAACTTTAACTTTAACTTTAACTTTAACTTTAACTTTAACTTTAACTTTAACTTTAACTTTAACTTTAACTTTAACTTTAACTTTAACTTTAACTTTAACTTAACTTTAACTTTAACTTTAACTTTAACTTTAACTTTAACTTTAACTTTAACTTTAACTTTAACTTTAACTTTAACTTTAACTTTAACTTTAACTTTAACTTTAACTTTAACTTTAACTTTAACTTTAACTTTAACTTTAACTTTAACTTTAACTTTAACTTTAACTTTAACTTTAACTTTAACTTTAACTTTAACTTTAACTTTAACTTTAACTTTAACTTTAACTTTAACTTTAACTTTAACTTTAACTTTAACTTTAACTTTAACTTTAACTTTAACTTTAACTTTAACTTTAACTTTAACTTTAACTTTAACTTTAACTTTAACTTTAACTTTAACTTTAACTTTAACTTTAACTTTAACTTTAACTTTAACTTTAACTTTAACTTTAACTTTAACTTTAACTTTAACTTTAACTTTAACTTTAACTTTAACTTTAACTTTAACTTTAACTTTAACTTTAACTTTAACTTTAACTTTAACTTTAACTTTAACTTTAACTTTAACTTTAACTTTAACTTTAACTTTAACTTTAACTTTAACTTTAACTTTAACTTTAACTTTAACTTTAACTTTAACTTTAACTTTAACTTTAACTTTAACTTTAACTTTAACTTTAACTTTAACTTTAACTTTAACTTTAACTTTAACTTTAACTTTAACTTTAACTTTAACTTTAACTTTAACTTTAACTTTAACTTTAACTTTAACTTTAACTTTAACTTTAACTTTAACTTTAACTTTAACTTTAACTTTAACTTTAACTTTAACTTTAACTTTAACTTTAACTTTAACTTTAACTTTAACTTTAACTTTAACTTTAACTTTAACTTTAACTTTAACTTTAACTTTAACTTTAACTTTAACTTTAACTTTAACTTTAACTTTAACTTTAACTTTAACTTTAACTTTAACTTTAACTTTAACTTTAACTTTAACTTTAACTTTAACTTTAACTTTAACTTTAACTTTAACTTTAACTTTAACTTTAACTTTAACTTTAACTTTAACTTTAACTTTAACTTTAACTTTAACTTTAACTTTAACTTTAACTTTAACTTTAACTTTAACTTTAACTTTAACTTTAACTTTAACTTTAACTTTAACTTTAACTTTAACTTTAACTTTAACTTTAACTTTAACTTTAACTTTAACTTTAACTTTAACTTTAACTTTAACTTTAACTTTAACTTTAACTTTAACTTTAACTTTAACTTTAACTTTAACTTTAACTTTAACTTTAACTTTAACTTTAACTTTAACTTTAACTTTAACTTTAACTTTAACTTTAACTTTAACTTTAACTTTAACTTTAACTTTAACTTTAACTTTAACTTTAACTTTAACTTTAACTTTAACTTTAACTTTAACTTTAACTTTAACTTTAACTTTAACTTTAACTTTAACTTTAACTTTAACTTTAACTTTAACTTTAACTTTAACTTTAACTTTAACTTTAACTTTAACTTTAACTTTAACTTTAACTTTAACTTTAACTTTAACTTTAACTTTAACTTTAACTTTAACTTTAACTTTAACTTTAACTTTAACTTTAACTTTAACTTTAACTTTAACTTTAACTTTAACTTTAACTTTAACTTTAACTTTAACTTTAACTTTAACTTTAACTTTAACTTTAACTTTAACTTTAACTTTAACTTTAACTTTAACTTTAACTTTAACTTTAACTTTAACTTTAACTTTAACTTTAACTTTAACTTTAACTTTAACTTTAACTTTAACTTTAACTTTAACTTTAACTTTAACTTTAACTTTAACTTTAACTTTAACTTTAACTTTAACTTTAACTTTAACTTTAACTTTAACTTTAACTTTAACTTTAACTTTAACTTTAACTTTAACTTTAACTTTAACTTTAACTTAACTTTAACTTTAACTTTAACTTTAACTTTAACTTTAACTTTAACTTTAACTTTAACTTTAACTTTAACTTTAACTTTAACTTTAACTTTAACTTTAACTTTAACTTTAACTTTAACTTTAACTTTAACTTTAACTTTAACTTTAACTTTAACTTTAACTTTAACTTTAACTTTAACTTTAACTTTAACTTTAACTTTAACTTTAACTTTAACTTTAACTTTAACTTTAACTTTAACTTTAACTTTAACTTTAACTTTAACTTTAACTTTAACTTTAACTTTAACTTTAACTTTAACTTTAACTTTAACTTTAACTTTAACTTTAACTTTAACTTTAACTTTAACTTTAACTTTAACTTTAACTTTAACTTTAACTTTAACTTTAACTTTAACTTTAACTTTAACTTTAACTTTAACTTTAACTTTAACTTTAACTTTAACTTTAACTTTAACTTTAACTTTAACTTTAACTTTAACTTTAACTTTAACTTTAACTTTAACTTTAACTTTAACTTTAACTTTAACTTTAACTTTAACTTTAACTTTAACTTTAACTTTAACTTTAACTTTAACTTTAACTTTAACTTTAACTTTAACTTTAACTTTAACTTTAACTTTAACTTTAACTTTAACTTTAACTTTAACTTTAACTTTAACTTTAACTTTAACTTTAACTTTAACTTTAACTTTAACTTTAACTTTAACTTTAACTTTAACTTTAACTTTAACTTTAACTTTAACTTTAACTTTAACTTTAACTTTAACTTTAACTTTAACTTTAACTTTAACTTTAACTTTAACTTTAACTTTAACTTTAACTTTAACTTTAACTTTAACTTTAACTTTAACTTTAACTTTAACTTTAACTTTAACTTTAACTTTAACTTTAACTTTAACTTTAACTTTAACTTTAACTTTAACTTTAACTTTAACTTTAACTTTAACTTTAACTTTAACTTTAACTTTAACTTTAACTTTAACTTTAACTTTAACTTTAACTTTAACTTTAACTTTAACTTTAACTTTAACTTTAACTTTAACTTTAACTTTAACTTTAACTTTAACTTTAACTTTAACTTTAACTTTAACTTTAACTTTAACTTTAACTTTAACTTTAACTTTAACTTTAACTTTAACTTTAACTTTAACTTTAACTTTAACTTTAACTTTAACTTTAACTTTAACTTTAACTTTAACTTTAACTTTAACTTTAACTTTAACTTTAACTTTAACTTTAACTTTAACTTTAACTTTAACTTTAACTTTAACTTTAACTTTAACTTTAACTTTAACTTTAACTTTAACTTTAACTTTAACTTTAACTTTAACTTTAACTTTAACTTTAACTTTAACTTTAACTTTAACTTTAACTTTAACTTTAACTTTAACTTTAACTTTAACTTTAACTTTAACTTTAACTTTAACTTTAACTTTAACTTTAACTTTAACTTTAACTTTAACTTTAACTTTAACTTTAACTTTAACTTTAACTTTAACTTTAACTTTAACTTTAACTTTAACTTTAACTTTAACTTTAACTTTAACTTTAACTTTAACTTTAACTTTAACTTTAACTTTAACTTTAACTTTAACTTTAACTTTAACTTTAACTTTAACTTTAACTTTAACTTTAACTTTAACTTTAACTTTAACTTTAACTTTAACTTTAACTTTAACTTTAACTTTAACTTTAACTTTAACTTTAACTTTAACTTTAACTTTAACTTTAACTTTAACTTTAACTTTAACTTTAACTTTAACTTTAACTTTAACTTTAACTTTAACTTTAACTTTAACTTTAACTTTAACTTTAACTTTAACTTTAACTTTAACTTTAACTTTAACTTTAACTTTAACTTTAACTTTAACTTTAACTTTAACTTTAACTTTAACTTTAACTTTAACTTTAACTTTAACTTTAACTTTAACTTTAACTTTAACTTTAACTTTAACTTTAACTTTAACTTTAACTTTAACTTTAACTTTAACTTTAACTTTAACTTTAACTTTAACTTTAACTTTAACTTTAACTTTAACTTTAACTTTAACTTTAACTTTAACTTTAACTTTAACTTTAACTTTAACTTTAACTTTAACTTTAACTTTAACTTTAACTTTAACTTTAACTTTAACTTTAACTTTAACTTTAACTTTAACTTTAACTTTAACTTTAACTTTAACTTTAACTTTAACTTTAACTTTAACTTTAACTTTAACTTTAACTTTAACTTTAACTTTAACTTTAACTTTAACTTTAACTTTAACTTTAACTTTAACTTTAACTTTAACTTTAACTTTAACTTTAACTTTAACTTTAACTTTAACTTTAACTTTAACTTAACTTTAACTTTAACTTTAACTTTAACTTTAACTTTAACTTTAACTTTAACTTTAACTTTAACTTTAACTTTAACTTTAACTTTAACTTTAACTTTAACTTTAACTTTAACTTTAACTTTAACTTTAACTTTAACTTTAACTTTAACTTTAACTTTAACTTTAACTTTAACTTTAACTTTAACTTTAACTTTAACTTTAACTTTAACTTTAACTTTAACTTTAACTTTAACTTTAACTTTAACTTTAACTTTAACTTTAACTTTAACTTTAACTTTAACTTTAACTTTAACTTTAACTTTAACTTTAACTTTAACTTTAACTTTAACTTTAACTTTAACTTTAACTTTAACTTTAACTTTAACTTTAACTTTAACTTTAACTTTAACTTTAACTTTAACTTTAACTTTAACTTTAACTTTAACTTTAACTTTAACTTTAACTTTAACTTTAACTTTAACTTTAACTTTAACTTTAACTTTAACTTTAACTTTAACTTTAACTTTAACTTTAACTTTAACTTTAACTTTAACTTTAACTTTAACTTTAACTTTAACTTTAACTTTAACTTTAACTTTAACTTTAACTTTAACTTTAACTTTAACTTTAACTTTAACTTTAACTTTAACTTTAACTTTAACTTTAACTTTAACTTTAACTTTAACTTTAACTTTAACTTTAACTTTAACTTTAACTTTAACTTTAACTTTAACTTTAACTTTAACTTAACTTTAACTTTAACTTTAACTTTAACTTTAACTTTAACTTTAACTTTAACTTTAACTTTAACTTTAACTTTAACTTTAACTTTAACTTTAACTTTAACTTTAACTTTAACTTTAACTTTAACTTAACTTTAACTTTAACTTTAACTTTAACTTTAACTTTAACTTTAACTTTAACTTTAACTTTAACTTTAACTTTAACTTTAACTTTAACTTTAACTTTAACTTTAACTTTAACTTTAACTTTAACTTTAACTTTAACTTTAACTTTAACTTTAACTTTAACTTTAACTTTAACTTTAACTTTAACTTTAACTTTAACTTTAACTTTAACTTTAACTTTAACTTTAACTTTAACTTTAACTTTAACTTTAACTTTAACTTTAACTTTAACTTTAACTTTAACTTTAACTTTAACTTTAACTTTAACTTTAACTTTAACTTTAACTTTAACTTTAACTTTAACTTTAACTTTAACTTTAACTTTAACTTTAACTTTAACTTTAACTTTAACTTTAACTTTAACTTTAACTTTAACTTTAACTTTAACTTTAACTTTAACTTTAACTTTAACTTTAACTTTAACTTTAACTTTAACTTTAACTTTAACTTTAACTTTAACTTTAACTTTAACTTTAACTTTAACTTTAACTTTAACTTTAACTTTAACTTTAACTTTAACTTTAACTTTAACTTTAACTTTAACTTTAACTTTAACTTTAACTTTAACTTTAACTTAACTTTAACTTTAACTTTAACTTTAACTTTAACTTTAACTTTAACTTTAACTTTAACTTTAACTTTAACTTTAACTTTAACTTTAACTTTAACTTTAACTTTAACTTTAACTTTAACTTTAACTTTAACTTTAACTTTAACTTTAACTTTAACTTTAACTTTAACTTTAACTTTAACTTTAACTTTAACTTTAACTTTAACTTTAACTTTAACTTTAACTTTAACTTTAACTTTAACTTTAACTTTAACTTTAACTTTAACTTTAACTTTAACTTTAACTTTAACTTTAACTTTAACTTTAACTTTAACTTTAACTTTAACTTTAACTTTAACTTTAACTTTAACTTTAACTTTAACTTTAACTTTAACTTTAACTTTAACTTTAACTTTAACTTTAACTTTAACTTTAACTTTAACTTTAACTTTAACTTTAACTTTAACTTTAACTTTAACTTTAACTTTAACTTTAACTTTAACTTTAACTTTAACTTTAACTTTAACTTTAACTTTAACTTTAACTTTAACTTTAACTTTAACTTTAACTTTAACTTTAACTTTAACTTTAACTTTAACTTTAACTTTAACTTTAACTTTAACTTTAACTTTAACTTTAACTTTAACTTTAACTTTAACTTTAACTTTAACTTTAACTTTAACTTTAACTTTAACTTTAACTTTAACTTTAACTTTAACTTTAACTTTAACTTTAACTTTAACTTTAACTTTAACTTTAACTTTAACTTTAACTTTAACTTTAACTTTAACTTTAACTTTAACTTTAACTTTAACTTTAACTTTAACTTTAACTTTAACTTTAACTTTAACTTTAACTTTAACTTTAACTTTAACTTTAACTTTAACTTTAACTTTAACTTTAACTTTAACTTTAACTTTAACTTTAACTTTAACTTTAACTTTAACTTTAACTTTAACTTTAACTTTAACTTTAACTTTAACTTTAACTTTAACTTTAACTTTAACTTTAACTTTAACTTTAACTTTAACTTTAACTTTAACTTTAACTTTAACTTTAACTTTAACTTTAACTTTAACTTTAACTTTAACTTTAACTTTAACTTTAACTTTAACTTTAACTTTAACTTTAACTTTAACTTTAACTTTAACTTTAACTTTAACTTTAACTTTAACTTTAACTTTAACTTTAACTTTAACTTTAACTTTAACTTTAACTTTAACTTTAACTTTAACTTTAACTTTAACTTTAACTTTAACTTTAACTTTAACTTTAACTTTAACTTTAACTTTAACTTTAACTTTAACTTTAACTTTAACTTTAACTTTAACTTTAACTTTAACTTTAACTTTAACTTTAACTTTAACTTTAACTTTAACTTTAACTTTAACTTTAACTTTAACTTTAACTTTAACTTTAACTTTAACTTTAACTTTAACTTTAACTTTAACTTTAACTTTAACTTTAACTTTAACTTTAACTTTAACTTTAACTTTAACTTTAACTTTAACTTTAACTTTAACTTTAACTTTAACTTTAACTTTAACTTTAACTTTAACTTTAACTTTAACTTTAACTTTAACTTTAACTTTAACTTTAACTTTAACTTTAACTTTAACTTTAACTTTAACTTTAACTTTAACTTTAACTTTAACTTTAACTTTAACTTTAACTTTAACTTTAACTTTAACTTTAACTTTAACTTTAACTTTAACTTTAACTTTAACTTTAACTTTAACTTTAACTTTAACTTTAACTTTAACTTTAACTTTAACTTTAACTTTAACTTTAACTTTAACTTTAACTTTAACTTTAACTTTAACTTTAACTTTAACTTTAACTTTAACTTTAACTTTAACTTTAACTTTAACTTTAACTTTAACTTTAACTTTAACTTTAACTTTAACTTTAACTTTAACTTTAACTTTAACTTTAACTTTAACTTTAACTTTAACTTTAACTTTAACTTTAACTTTAACTTTAACTTTAACTTTAACTTTAACTTTAACTTTAACTTTAACTTTAACTTTAACTTTAACTTTAACTTTAACTTTAACTTTAACTTTAACTTTAACTTTAACTTTAACTTTAACTTTAACTTTAACTTTAACTTTAACTTTAACTTTAACTTTAACTTTAACTTTAACTTTAACTTTAACTTTAACTTTAACTTTAACTTTAACTTTAACTTTAACTTTAACTTTAACTTTAACTTTAACTTTAACTTTAACTTTAACTTTAACTTTAACTTTAACTTTAACTTTAACTTTAACTTTAACTTTAACTTTAACTTTAACTTTAACTTTAACTTTAACTTTAACTTTAACTTTAACTTTAACTTTAACTTTAACTTTAACTTTAACTTTAACTTTAACTTTAACTTTAACTTTAACTTTAACTTTAACTTTAACTTTAACTTTAACTTTAACTTTAACTTTAACTTTAACTTTAACTTTAACTTTAACTTTAACTTTAACTTTAACTTTAACTTTAACTTTAACTTTAACTTTAACTTTAACTTTAACTTTAACTTTAACTTTAACTTTAACTTTAACTTTAACTTTAACTTTAACTTTAACTTTAACTTTAACTTTAACTTTAACTTTAACTTTAACTTTAACTTTAACTTTAACTTTAACTTTAACTTTAACTTTAACTTTAACTTTAACTTTAACTTTAACTTTAACTTAACTTTAACTTTAACTTTAACTTTAACTTTAACTTTAACTTTAACTTTAACTTTAACTTTAACTTTAACTTTAACTTTAACTTTAACTTTAACTTTAACTTTAACTTTAACTTTAACTTTAACTTTAACTTTAACTTTAACTTTAACTTTAACTTTAACTTTAACTTTAACTTTAACTTTAACTTTAACTTTAACTTTAACTTTAACTTTAACTTTAACTTTAACTTTAACTTTAACTTTAACTTTAACTTTAACTTTAACTTTAACTTTAACTTTAACTTTAACTTTAACTTTAACTTTAACTTTAACTTTAACTTTAACTTTAACTTTAACTTTAACTTTAACTTTAACTTTAACTTTAACTTTAACTTTAACTTTAACTTTAACTTTAACTTTAACTTTAACTTTAACTTTAACTTTAACTTTAACTTTAACTTTAACTTTAACTTTAACTTTAACTTTAACTTTAACTTTAACTTTAACTTTAACTTTAACTTTAACTTTAACTTTAACTTTAACTTTAACTTTAACTTTAACTTTAACTTTAACTTTAACTTTAACTTTAACTTTAACTTTAACTTTAACTTTAACTTTAACTTTAACTTTAACTTTAACTTAACTTTAACTTTAACTTTAACTTTAACTTTAACTTTAACTTTAACTTTAACTTTAACTTTAACTTTAACTTTAACTTTAACTTTAACTTTAACTTTAACTTTAACTTTAACTTTAACTTTAACTTTAACTTTAACTTTAACTTTAACTTTAACTTTAACTTTAACTTTAACTTTAACTTTAACTTTAACTTTAACTTTAACTTTAACTTTAACTTTAACTTTAACTTTAACTTTAACTTTAACTTTAACTTTAACTTTAACTTTAACTTTAACTTTAACTTTAACTTTAACTTTAACTTTAACTTTAACTTTAACTTTAACTTTAACTTTAACTTTAACTTTAACTTTAACTTTAACTTTAACTTTAACTTTAACTTTAACTTTAACTTTAACTTTAACTTTAACTTTAACTTTAACTTTAACTTTAACTTTAACTTTAACTTTAACTTTAACTTTAACTTTAACTTTAACTTTAACTTTAACTTTAACTTTAACTTTAACTTTAACTTTAACTTTAACTTTAACTTTAACTTTAACTTTAACTTTAACTTTAACTTTAACTTTAACTTTAACTTTAACTTTAACTTTAACTTTAACTTTAACTTTAACTTTAACTTTAACTTAACTTTAACTTTAACTTTAACTTTAACTTTAACTTTAACTTTAACTTTAACTTTAACTTTAACTTTAACTTTAACTTTAACTTTAACTTTAACTTTAACTTTAACTTTAACTTTAACTTTAACTTTAACTTTAACTTTAACTTTAACTTTAACTTTAACTTTAACTTTAACTTTAACTTTAACTTTAACTTTAACTTTAACTTTAACTTTAACTTTAACTTTAACTTTAACTTTAACTTTAACTTTAACTTTAACTTTAACTTTAACTTTAACTTTAACTTTAACTTTAACTTTAACTTTAACTTTAACTTTAACTTTAACTTTAACTTTAACTTTAACTTTAACTTTAACTTTAACTTTAACTTAACTTTAACTTTAACTTTAACTTTAACTTTAACTTTAACTTTAACTTTAACTTTAACTTTAACTTTAACTTTAACTTAACTTTAACTTTAACTTTAACTTTAACTTTAACTTTAACTTTAACTTTAACTTTAACTTTAACTTTAACTTTAACTTTAACTTTAACTTTAACTTTAACTTTAACTTTAACTTTAACTTTAACTTTAACTTTAACTTTAACTTTAACTTTAACTTTAACTTTAACTTTAACTTTAACTTTAACTTTAACTTTAACTTTAACTTTAACTTTAACTTTAACTTTAACTTTAACTTTAACTTTAACTTTAACTTTAACTTTAACTTTAACTTTAACTTTAACTTTAACTTTAACTTTAACTTTAACTTTAACTTTAACTTTAACTTTAACTTTAACTTTAACTTTAACTTTAACTTTAACTTTAACTTTAACTTTAACTTTAACTTTAACTTTAACTTTAACTTTAACTTTAACTTTAACTTTAACTTTAACTTTAACTTTAACTTTAACTTTAACTTTAACTTTAACTTTAACTTTAACTTTAACTTTAACTTTAACTTTAACTTTAACTTTAACTTTAACTTTAACTTTAACTTTAACTTTAACTTTAACTTTAACTTTAACTTTAACTTTAACTTTAACTTTAACTTTAACTTTAACTTTAACTTTAACTTTAACTTTAACTTTAACTTTAACTTTAACTTTAACTTTAACTTTAACTTTAACTTTAACTTTAACTTTAACTTTAACTTTAACTTTAACTTTAACTTTAACTTTAACTTTAACTTTAACTTTAACTTTAACTTTAACTTTAACTTTAACTTTAACTTTAACTTTAACTTTAACTTTAACTTTAACTTTAACTTTAACTTTAACTTTAACTTTAACTTTAACTTTAACTTTAACTTTAACTTTAACTTTAACTTTAACTTTAACTTAACTTTAACTTTAACTTTAACTTTAACTTTAACTTTAACTTTAACTTTAACTTTAACTTTAACTTTAACTTTAACTTTAACTTTAACTTTAACTTTAACTTTAACTTTAACTTTAACTTTAACTTTAACTTTAACTTTAACTTTAACTTTAACTTTAACTTTAACTTTAACTTTAACTTAACTTTAACTTTAACTTTAACTTTAACTTTAACTTTAACTTTAACTTTAACTTTAACTTTAACTTTAACTTTAACTTTAACTTTAACTTTAACTTTAACTTTAACTTTAACTTTAACTTTAACTTTAACTTTAACTTTAACTTTAACTTTAACTTTAACTTTAACTTTAACTTTAACTTTAACTTTAACTTTAACTTTAACTTTAACTTTAACTTTAACTTTAACTTTAACTTTAACTTTAACTTTAACTTTAACTTTAACTTTAACTTTAACTTTAACTTTAACTTTAACTTTAACTTTAACTTTAACTTTAACTTTAACTTTAACTTTAACTTTAACTTAACTTTAACTTTAACTTTAACTTTAACTTTAACTTTAACTTTAACTTTAACTTTAACTTTAACTTTAACTTTAACTTTAACTTTAACTTTAACTTTAACTTTAACTTTAACTTTAACTTTAACTTTAACTTTAACTTTAACTTTAACTTTAACTTTAACTTTAACTTTAACTTTAACTTTAACTTTAACTTTAACTTTAACTTTAACTTTAACTTTAACTTTAACTTTAACTTTAACTTTAACTTTAACTTTAACTTTAACTTTAACTTTAACTTTAACTTTAACTTTAACTTTAACTTTAACTTTAACTTTAACTTTAACTTTAACTTTAACTTTAACTTTAACTTTAACTTTAACTTTAACTTTAACTTTAACTTTAACTTTAACTTTAACTTTAACTTTAACTTTAACTTTAACTTTAACTTTAACTTTAACTTTAACTTTAACTTTAACTTTAACTTTAACTTTAACTTTAACTTTAACTTTAACTTTAACTTTAACTTTAACTTTAACTTTAACTTTAACTTTAACTTTAACTTTAACTTAACTTTAACTTTAACTTTAACTTTAACTTTAACTTTAACTTTAACTTTAACTTTAACTTTAACTTTAACTTTAACTTTAACTTTAACTTTAACTTTAACTTTAACTTTAACTTTAACTTTAACTTTAACTTTAACTTTAACTTTAACTTTAACTTTAACTTTAACTTTAACTTTAACTTTAACTTTAACTTTAACTTTAACTTTAACTTTAACTTTAACTTTAACTTTAACTTTAACTTTAACTTTAACTTTAACTTTAACTTTAACTTTAACTTTAACTTTAACTTTAACTTTAACTTTAACTTTAACTTTAACTTTAACTTTAACTTTA
Source organism: Nyctereutes procyonoides (assembly GCF_905146905.1). Classification (NCBI taxonomy): domain Eukaryota; kingdom Metazoa; phylum Chordata; class Mammalia; order Carnivora; family Canidae; genus Nyctereutes; species Nyctereutes procyonoides. The sequence continues at coordinate 33,689,891 of NW_026575133.1, forward strand.
ACTTTAACTTTAACTTTAACTTTAACTTTAACTTTAACTTTAACTTTAACTTTAACTTTAACTTTAACTTTAACTTTAACTTTAACTTTAACTTTAACTTTAACTTTAACTTTAACTTTAACTTTAACTTTAACTTTAACTTTAACTTTAACTTTAACTTTAACTTTAACTTTAACTTTAACTTTAACTTTAACTTTAACTTTAACTTTAACTTTAACTTTAACTTTAACTTTAACTTTAACTTTAACTTTAACTTTAACTTTAACTTTAACTTTAACTTTAACTTTAACTTTAACTTTAACTTTAACTTTAACTTTAACTTAACTTTAACTTTAACTTTAACTTTAACTTTAACTTTAACTTTAACTTTAACTTTAACTTTAACTTTAACTTTAACTTTAACTTTAACTTTAACTTTAACTTTAACTTTAACTTTAACTTTAACTTTAACTTTAACTTTAACTTTAACTTTAACTTTAACTTTAACTTTAACTTTAACTTTAACTTTAACTTTAACTTTAACTTTAACTTTAACTTTAACTTTAACTTTAACTTTAACTTTAACTTTAACTTAACTTTAACTTTAACTTTAACTTTAACTTTAACTTTAACTTTAACTTTAACTTTAACTTTAACTTTAACTTTAACTTTAACTTTAACTTTAACTTTAACTTTAACTTTAACTTTAACTTTAACTTTAACTTTAACTTTAACTTTAACTTTAACTTTAACTTTAACTTTAACTTTAACTTTAACTTTAACTTTAACTTTAACTTTAACTTTAACTTTAACTTTAACTTTAACTTTAACTTTAACTTTAACTTTAACTTTAACTTTAACTTTAACTTTAACTTTAACTTTAACTTTAACTTTAACTTTAACTTTAACTTTAACTTTAACTTTAACTTTAACTTTAACTTTAACTTTAACTTTAACTTTAACTTTAACTTTAACTTTAACTTTAACTTTAACTTTAACTTTAACTTTAACTTTAACTTTAACTTTAACTTTAACTTTAACTTTAACTTTAACTTTAACTTTAACTTTAACTTTAACTTTAACTTTAACTTTAACTTTAACTTTAACTTTAACTTTAACTTTAACTTTAACTTTAACTTTAACTTTAACTTTAACTTTAACTTTAACTTTAACTTTAACTTTAACTTTAACTTTAACTTTAACTTTAACTTTAACTTTAACTTAACTTTAACTTTAACTTTAACTTTAACTTTAACTTTAACTTTAACTTTAACTTTAACTTTAACTTTAACTTTAACTTTAACTTTAACTTTAACTTTAACTTTAACTTTAACTTTAACTTTAACTTTAACTTTAACTTTAACTTTAACTTTAACTTTAACTTTAACTTTAACTTTAACTTTAACTTTAACTTTAACTTTAACTTTAACTTTAACTTTAACTTTAACTTTAACTTTAACTTTAACTTTAACTTTAACTTTAACTTTAACTTTAACTTTAACTTTAACTTTAACTTTAACTTTAACTTTAACTTTAACTTTAACTTTAACTTTAACTTTAACTTTAACTTTAACTTTAACTTTAACTTTAACTTTAACTTTAACTTTAACTTTAACTTTAACTTTAACTTTAACTTTAACTTTAACTTTAACTTTAACTTTAACTTTAACTTTAACTTTAACTTTAACTTTAACTTTAACTTTAACTTTAACTTTAACTTTAACTTTAACTTTAACTTTAACTTTAACTTTAACTTTAACTTTAACTTTAACTTTAACTTTAACTTTAACTTTAACTTTAACTTTAACTTTAACTTTAACTTTAACTTTAACTTTAACTTTAACTTTAACTTTAACTTTAACTTTAACTTTAACTTTAACTTTAACTTTAACTTTAACTTTAACTTTAACTTTAACTTTAACTTTAACTTTAACTTTAACTTTAACTTTAACTTTAACTTTAACTTTAACTTTAACTTTAACTTTAACTTTAACTTTAACTTTAACTTTAACTTTAACTTTAACTTTAACTTTAACTTTAACTTTAACTTTAACTTTAACTTTAACTTTAACTTTAACTTTAACTTTAACTTTAACTTTAACTTTAACTTTAACTTTAACTTTAACTTTAACTTTAACTTTAACTTTAACTTTAACTTTAACTTTAACTTTAACTTTAACTTTAACTTAACTTTAACTTTAACTTTAACTTTAACTTTAACTTTAACTTTAACTTTAACTTTAACTTTAACTTTAACTTTAACTTTAACTTTAACTTTAACTTTAACTTTAACTTTAACTTTAACTTTAACTTTAACTTTAACTTTAACTTTAACTTTAACTTTAACTTTAACTTTAACTTTAACTTTAACTTTAACTTTAACTTTAACTTTAACTTTAACTTTAACTTTAACTTTAACTTTAACTTTAACTTTAACTTTAACTTTAACTTTAACTTTAACTTTAACTTTAACTTTAACTTTAACTTTAACTTTAACTTTAACTTTAACTTTAACTTTAACTTTAACTTTAACTTTAACTTTAACTTTAACTTAACTTTAACTTTAACTTAACTTTAACTTTAACTTTAACTTTAACTTTAACTTTAACTTTAACTTTAACTTTAACTTTAACTTTAACTTTAACTTTAACTTTAACTTTAACTTTAACTTTAACTTTAACTTTAACTTTAACTTTAACTTTAACTTTAACTTTAACTTTAACTTTAACTTTAACTTTAACTTTAACTTTAACTTTAACTTTAACTTTAACTTTAACTTTAACTTTAACTTTAACTTTAACTTTAACTTTAACTTTAACTTTAACTTTAACTTTAACTTTAACTTTAACTTTAACTTTAACTTTAACTTTAACTTTAACTTTAACTTTAACTTTAACTTTAACTTTAACTTTAACTTTAACTTTAACTTTAACTTTAACTTTAACTTTAACTTTAACTTTAACTTTAACTTTAACTTTAACTTTAACTTTAACTTTAACTTTAACTTTAACTTTAACTTTAACTTTAACTTTAACTTTAACTTTAACTTTAACTTTAACTTTAACTTTAACTTTAACTTTAACTTTAACTTTAACTTTAACTTTAACTTTAACTTTAACTTTAACTTTAACTTTAACTTTAACTTTAACTTTAACTTTAACTTTAACTTTAACTTTAACTTTAACTTTAACTTAACTTTAACTTTAACTTTAACTTTAACTTTAACTTTAACTTTAACTTTAACTTTAACTTTAACTTTAACTTTAACTTTAACTTTAACTTTAACTTTAACTTTAACTTTAACTTTAACTTTAACTTTAACTTTAACTTTAACTTTAACTTTAACTTTAACTTTAACTTTAACTTTAACTTTAACTTTAACTTTAACTTTAACTTTAACTTTAACTTTAACTTTAACTTTAACTTTAACTTTAACTTTAACTTTAACTTTAACTTTAACTTTAACTTTAACTTTAACTTTAACTTTAACTTTAACTTTAACTTTAACTTTAACTTTAACTTTAACTTTAACTTTAACTTTAACTTTAACTTTAACTTTAACTTTAACTTTAACTTTAACTTTAACTTTAACTTTAACTTTAACTTTAACTTTAACTTTAACTTTAACTTTAACTTTAACTTTAACTTTAACTTAACTTTAACTTTAACTTTAACTTTAACTTTAACTTTAACTTTAACTTTAACTTTAACTTTAACTTTAACTTTAACTTTAACTTTAACTTTAACTTTAACTTTAACTTTAACTTTAACTTTAACTTTAACTTTAACTTTAACTTTAACTTTAACTTTAACTTTAACTTTAACTTTAACTTTAACTTTAACTTTAACTTTAACTTTAACTTTAACTTTAACTTTAACTTTAACTTTAACTTTAACTTTAACTTTAACTTTAACTTTAACTTTAACTTTAACTTTAACTTTAACTTTAACTTTAACTTTAACTTTAACTTTAACTTTAACTTTAACTTTAACTTTAACTTTAACTTTAACTTTAACTTTAACTTTAACTTTAACTTTAACTTTAACTTTAACTTTAACTTTAACTTTAACTTTAACTTTAACTTTAACTTTAACTTTAACTTTAACTTTAACTTTAACTTTAACTTTAACTTTAACTTTAACTTTAACTTTAACTTTAACTTTAACTTTAACTTTAACTTTAACTTTAACTTTAACTTTAACTTTAACTTTAACTTTAACTTTAACTTTAACTTTAACTTTAACTTTAACTTTAACTTTAACTTTAACTTTAACTTTAACTTTAACTTTAACTTTAACTTTAACTTTAACTTTAACTTTAACTTTAACTTTAACTTTAACTTTAACTTTAACTTTAACTTTAACTTTAACTTTAACTTTAACTTTAACTTTAACTTTAACTTTAACTTAACTTTAACTTTAACTTTAACTTTAACTTTAACTTTAACTTTAACTTTAACTTTAACTTTAACTTTAACTTTAACTTTAACTTTAACTTTAACTTTAACTTTAACTTTAACTTTAACTTTAACTTTAACTTTAACTTTAACTTTAACTTTAACTTTAACTTTAACTTTAACTTTAACTTTAACTTTAACTTTAACTTTAACTTTAACTTTAACTTTAACTTTAACTTTAACTTTAACTTTAACTTTAACTTTAACTTTAACTTTAACTTTAACTTTAACTTTAACTTTAACTTTAACTTTAACTTTAACTTTAACTTTAACTTTAACTTTAACTTTAACTTTAACTTTAACTTTAACTTTAACTTTAACTTTAACTTTAACTTTAACTTTAACTTTAACTTTAACTTTAACTTTAACTTTAACTTTAACTTTAACTTTAACTTTAACTTTAACTTTAACTTAACTTTAACTTTAACTTTAACTTTAACTTTAACTTTAACTTTAACTTTAACTTTAACTTTAACTTTAACTTTAACTTTAACTTTAACTTTAACTTTAACTTTAACTTTAACTTTAACTTTAACTTTAACTTTAACTTTAACTTTAACTTTAACTTTAACTTTAACTTTAACTTTAACTTTAACTTTAACTTTAACTTTAACTTTAACTTTAACTTTAACTTTAACTTTAACTTTAACTTTAACTTTAACTTTAACTTTAACTTTAACTTTAACTTTAACTTTAACTTTAACTTTAACTTTAACTTTAACTTTAACTTTAACTTTAACTTTAACTTTAACTTTAACTTTAACTTTAACTTAACTTTAACTTTAACTTTAACTTTAACTTTAACTTTAACTTTAACTTTAACTTTAACTTTAACTTTAACTTTAACTTTAACTTTAACTTTAACTTTAACTTTAACTTTAACTTTAACTTTAACTTTAACTTTAACTTTAACTTTAACTTTAACTTTAACTTTAACTTTAACTTTAACTTTAACTTTAACTTTAACTTTAACTTTAACTTTAACTTTAACTTTAACTTTAACTTTAACTTTAACTTTAACTTTAACTTTAACTTTAACTTTAACTTTAACTTTAACTTTAACTTTAACTTTAACTTTAACTTTAACTTTAACTTAACTTTAACTTTAACTTTAACTTTAACTTTAACTTTAACTTTAACTTTAACTTTAACTTTAACTTTAACTTTAACTTTAACTTTAACTTTAACTTTAACTTTAACTTTAACTTTAACTTTAACTTTAACTTTAACTTTAACTTTAACTTTAACTTTAACTTTAACTTTAACTTTAACTTTAACTTTAACTTTAACTTTAACTTTAACTTTAACTTTAACTTTAACTTTAACTTTAACTTTAACTTTAACTTTAACTTTAACTTTAACTTTAACTTTAACTTTAACTTTAACTTTAACTTTAACTTTAACTTTAACTTTAACTTTAACTTTAACTTTAACTTTAACTTTAACTTTAACTTTAACTTTAACTTTAACTTTAACTTTAACTTTAACTTTAACTTTAACTTTAACTTTAACTTTAACTTTAACTTTAACTTTAACTTTAACTTTAACTTTAACTTTAACTTTAACTTTAACTTTAACTTTAACTTTAACTTTAACTTTAACTTTAACTTTAACTTTAACTTTAACTTTAACTTTAACTTTAACTTTAACTTTAACTTTAACTTTAACTTTAACTTTAACTTTAACTTTAACTTTAACTTTAACTTTAACTTTAACTTTAACTTTAACTTTAACTTTAACTTTAACTTTAACTTTAACTTTAACTTTAACTTTAACTTTAACTTTAACTTTAACTTTAACTTTAACTTTAACTTTAACTTTAACTTTAACTTTAACTTTAACTTTAACTTTAACTTTAACTTTAACTTTAACTTTAACTTTAACTTTAACTTTAACTTTAACTTTAACTTTAACTTTAACTTTAACTTTAACTTTAACTTTAACTTTAACTTTAACTTTAACTTTAACTTTAACTTTAACTTTAACTTTAACTTTAACTTTAACTTTAACTTTAACTTTAACTTTAACTTTAACTTTAACTTTAACTTTAACTTTAACTTTAACTTTAACTTTAACTTTAACTTAACTTTAACTTTAACTTTAACTTTAACTTTAACTTTAACTTTAACTTTAACTTTAACTTTAACTTTAACTTTAACTTTAACTTTAACTTTAACTTTAACTTTAACTTTAACTTTAACTTTAACTTTAACTTTAACTTTAACTTTAACTTTAACTTTAACTTTAACTTTAACTTTAACTTTAACTTTAACTTTAACTTTAACTTTAACTTTAACTTTAACTTTAACTTTAACTTTAACTTTAACTTTAACTTTAACTTTAACTTTAACTTTAACTTTAACTTTAACTTTAACTTTAACTTTAACTTTAACTTTAACTTTAACTTTAACTTTAACTTTAACTTTAACTTTAACTTTAACTTTAACTTTAACTTTAACTTTAACTTTAACTTTAACTTTAACTTTAACTTAACTTTAACTTTAACTTTAACTTTAACTTTAACTTTAACTTTAACTTTAACTTTAACTTTAACTTTAACTTTAACTTTAACTTTAACTTTAACTTTAACTTTAACTTTAACTTTAACTTTAACTTTAACTTTAACTTTAACTTTAACTTTAACTTTAACTTTAACTTTAACTTTAACTTTAACTTTAACTTTAACTTTAACTTTAACTTTAACTTTAACTTTAACTTTAACTTTAACTTTAACTTTAACTTTAACTTTAACTTTAACTTTAACTTTAACTTTAACTTTAACTTTAACTTTAACTTTAACTTTAACTTTAACTTTAACTTTAACTTTAACTTTAACTTTAACTTTAACTTTAACTTTAACTTTAACTTTAACTTTAACTTTAACTTTAACTTTAACTTTAACTTTAACTTTAACTTTAACTTTAACTTTAACTTTAACTTTAACTTTAACTTTAACTTTAACTTTAACTTTAACTTTAACTTTAACTTTAACTTTAACTTTAACTTTAACTTTAACTTTAACTTTAACTTTAACTTTAACTTTAACTTTAACTTTAACTTTAACTTTAACTTTAACTTTAACTTAACTTTAACTTTAACTTTAACTTTAACTTTAACTTTAACTTTAACTTTAACTTTAACTTTAACTTTAACTTTAACTTTAACTTTAACTTTAACTTTAACTTTAACTTTAACTTTAACTTTAACTTTAACTTTAACTTTAACTTTAACTTTAACTTTAACTTTAACTTTAACTTTAACTTTAACTTTAACTTTAACTTTAACTTTAACTTTAACTTTAACTTTAACTTTAACTTTAACTTTAACTTTAACTTTAACTTTAACTTTAACTTTAACTTTAACTTTAACTTTAACTTTAACTTTAACTTTAACTTTAACTTAACTTTAACTTTAACTTTAACTTTAACTTTAACTTTAACTTTAACTTTAACTTTAACTTTAACTTTAACTTTAACTTTAACTTTAACTTTAACTTTAACTTTAACTTTAACTTTAACTTTAACTTTAACTTTAACTTTAACTTTAACTTTAACTTTAACTTTAACTTTAACTTTAACTTTAACTTTAACTTTAACTTTAACTTTAACTTTAACTTAACTTTAACTTTAACTTTAACTTTAACTTTAACTTTAACTTTAACTTTAACTTTAACTTTAACTTTAACTTTAACTTTAACTTTAACTTTAACTTTAACTTTAACTTTAACTTTAACTTTAACTTTAACTTTAACTTTAACTTTAACTTTAACTTTAACTTTAACTTTAACTTTAACTTTAACTTTAACTTTAACTTTAACTTTAACTTTAACTTTAACTTTAACTTTAACTTTAACTTTAACTTTAACTTTAACTTTAACTTTAACTTTAACTTTAACTTTAACTTTAACTTAACTTTAACTTTAACTTTAACTTTAACTTTAACTTTAACTTTAACTTTAACTTTAACTTTAACTTTAACTTTAACTTTAACTTTAACTTTAACTTTAACTTTAACTTAACTTTAACTTTAACTTTAACTTTAACTTTAACTTTAACTTTAACTTTAACTTTAACTTTAACTTTAACTTTAACTTTAACTTTAACTTTAACTTTAACTTTAACTTTAACTTTAACTTTAACTTTAACTTTAACTTTAACTTTAACTTTAACTTTAACTTTAACTTTAACTTTAACTTTAACTTTAACTTTAACTTTAACTTTAACTTTAACTTTAACTTTAACTTTAACTTTAACTTTAACTTTAACTTTAACTTTAACTTTAACTTTAACTTTAACTTTAACTTTAACTTTAACTTTAACTTTAACTTTAACTTTAACTTTAACTTTAACTTTAACTTTAACTTTAACTTTAACTTTAACTTTAACTTTAACTTTAACTTTAACTTTAACTTTAACTTTAACTTTAACTTTAACTTTAACTTTAACTTTAACTTTAACTTTAACTTTAACTTTAACTTTAACTTTAACTTTAACTTTAACTTTAACTTTAACTTTAACTTTAACTTTAACTTTAACTTAACTTTAACTTTAACTTTAACTTTAACTTTAACTTTAACTTTAACTTTAACTTTAACTTTAACTTTAACTTTAACTTTAACTTTAACTTTAACTTTAACTTTAACTTTAACTTTAACTTTAACTTTAACTTTAACTTTAACTTTAACTTTAACTTTAACTTTAACTTTAACTTAACTTTAACTTTAACTTTAACTTTAACTTTAACTTTAACTTTAACTTTAACTTTAACTTTAACTTTAACTTTAACTTTAACTTTAACTTTAACTTTAACTTTAACTTTAACTTTAACTTTAACTTTAACTTTAACTTTAACTTTAACTTTAACTTTAACTTTAACTTTAACTTTAACTTTAACTTTAACTTTAACTTTAACTTTAACTTTAACTTTAACTTTAACTTTAACTTTAACTTTAACTTAACTTTAACTTTAACTTTAACTTTAACTTTAACTTTAACTTTAACTTTAACTTTAACTTTAACTTTAACTTTAACTTTAACTTTAACTTTAACTTTAACTTTAACTTTAACTTTAACTTTAACTTTAACTTTAACTTTAACTTTAACTTTAACTTTAACTTTAACTTTAACTTTAACTTTAACTTTAACTTTAACTTTAACTTTAACTTTAACTTTAACTTTAACTTTAACTTTAACTTTAACTTTAACTTTAACTTTAACTTTAACTTTAACTTTAACTTTAACTTTAACTTTAACTTTAACTTTAACTTTAACTTTAACTTTAACTTTAACTTTAACTTTAACTTTAACTTTAACTTTAACTTTAACTTTAACTTTAACTTTAACTTTAACTTTAACTTTAACTTTAACTTTAACTTTAACTTTAACTTTAACTTTAACTTTAACTTTAACTTTAACTTTAACTTTAACTTTAACTTTAACTTTAACTTTAACTTTAACTTTAACTTTAACTTTAACTTTAACTTTAACTTTAACTTTAACTTTAACTTTAACTTTAACTTTAACTTTAACTTTAACTTTAACTTTAACTTTAACTTTAACTTTAACTTTAACTTTAACTTTAACTTTAACTTTAACTTTAACTTTAACTTTAACTTTAACTTTAACTTTAACTTTAACTTTAACTTTAACTTTAACTTTAACTTTAACTTTAACTTTAACTTTAACTTTAACTTTAACTTTAACTTTAACTTTAACTTTAACTTTAACTTTAACTTTAACTTTAACTTTAACTTTAACTTTAACTTTAACTTTAACTTTAACTTTAACTTTAACTTTAACTTTAACTTTAACTTTAACTTTAACTTTAACTTTAACTTTAACTTTAACTTAACTTTAACTTTAACTTTAACTTTAACTTTAACTTTAACTTTAACTTTAACTTTAACTTTAACTTTAACTTTAACTTTAACTTTAACTTTAACTTAACTTTAACTTTAACTTTAACTTTAACTTTAACTTTAACTTTAACTTTAACTTTAACTTTAACTTTAACTTTAACTTTAACTTTAACTTTAACTTTAACTTTAACTTTAACTTTAACTTTAACTTTAACTTTAACTTTAACTTTAACTTTAACTTTAACTTTAACTTTAACTTTAACTTTAACTTTAACTTTAACTTTAACTTTAACTTTAACTTTAACTTTAACTTTAACTTTAACTTTAACTTTAACTTTAACTTTAACTTTAACTTTAACTTTAACTTTAACTTTAACTTTAACTTTAACTTTAACTTTAACTTTAACTTTAACTTTAACTTTAACTTTAACTTTAACTTTAACTTTAACTTTAACTTTAACTTTAACTTTAACTTTAACTTTAACTTTAACTTTAACTTTAACTTTAACTTTAACTTTAACTTTAACTTTAACTTTAACTTTAACTTTAACTTTAACTTTAACTTTAACTTTAACTTTAACTTTAACTTTAACTTTAACTTTAACTTAACTTTAACTTTAACTTTAACTTTAACTTTAACTTTAACTTTAACTTTAACTTTAACTTTAACTTTAACTTTAACTTTAACTTTAACTTTAACTTTAACTTTAACTTTAACTTTAACTTAACTTTAACTTTAACTTTAACTTTAACTTTAACTTTAACTTTAACTTTAACTTTAACTTTAACTTTAACTTTAACTTTAACTTTAACTTTAACTTTAACTTTAACTTTAACTTTAACTTTAACTTTAACTTTAACTTTAACTTTAACTTTAACTTTAACTTTAACTTTAACTTTAACTTTAACTTTAACTTTAACTTTAACTTTAACTTTAACTTTAACTTTAACTTTAACTTTAACTTTAACTTTAACTTTAACTTTAACTTTAACTTTAACTTTAACTTTAACTTTAACTTTAACTTTAACTTTAACTTTAACTTTAACTTTAACTTTAACTTTAACTTTAACTTTAACTTTAACTTTAACTTTAACTTAACTTTAACTTTAACTTTAACTTTAACTTTAACTTTAACTTTAACTTTAACTTTAACTTTAACTTTAACTTTAACTTTAACTTTAACTTTAACTTTAACTTTAACTTTAACTTTAACTTTAACTTTAACTTTAACTTTAACTTTAACTTTAACTTTAACTTTAACTTTAACTTTAACTTTAACTTTAACTTTAACTTTAACTTTAACTTTAACTTTAACTTTAACTTTAACTTTAACTTTAACTTTAACTTTAACTTTAACTTTAACTTTAACTTTAACTTTAACTTTAACTTTAACTTTAACTTTAACTTTAACTTTAACTTTAACTTTAACTTTAACTTTAACTTTAACTTTAACTTTAACTTTAACTTTAACTTTAACTTTAACTTTAACTTTAACTTTAACTTTAACTTTAACTTTAACTTTAACTTTAACTTTAACTTTAACTTTAACTTTAACTTTAACTTTAACTTTAACTTTAACTTTAACTTTAACTTTAACTTTAACTTTAACTTTAACTTTAACTTTAACTTTAACTTTAACTTTAACTTTAACTTTAACTTTAACTTTAACTTTAACTTTAACTTTAACTTTAACTTAACTTTAACTTTAACTTTAACTTTAACTTTAACTTTAACTTTAACTTTAACTTTAACTTTAACTTTAACTTTAACTTTAACTTTAACTTTAACTTTAACTTTAACTTTAACTTTAACTTTAACTTTAACTTTAACTTTAACTTTAACTTTAACTTTAACTTTAACTTTAACTTTAACTTTAACTTTAACTTTAACTTTAACTTTAACTTTAACTTTAACTTTAACTTTAACTTTAACTTTAACTTTAACTTTAACTTTAACTTTAACTTTAACTTTAACTTTAACTTTAACTTTAACTTTAACTTTAACTTTAACTTTAACTTTAACTTTAACTTTAACTTAACTTTAACTTTAACTTTAACTTTAACTTTAACTTTAACTTTAACTTTAACTTTAACTTTAACTTTAACTTTAACTTTAACTTTAACTTTAACTTTAACTTTAACTTTAACTTTAACTTTAACTTTAACTTTAACTTTAACTTTAACTTTAACTTTAACTTTAACTTTAACTTTAACTTTAACTTTAACTTTAACTTTAACTTTAACTTTAACTTTAACTTTAACTTTAACTTTAACTTTAACTTTAACTTTAACTTTAACTTTAACTTTAACTTTAACTTTAACTTTAACTTTAACTTTAACTTTAACTTTAACTTTAACTTTAACTTTAACTTTAACTTTAACTTTAACTTTAACTTTAACTTTAACTTTAACTTTAACTTTAACTTTAACTTAACTTAACTTTAACTTTAACTTTAACTTTAACTTTAACTTTAACTTTAACTTTAACTTTAACTTTAACTTTAACTTTAACTTTAACTTAACTTTAACTTTAACTTTAACTTTAACTTTAACTTTAACTTTAACTTTAACTTTAACTTTAACTTTAACTTTAACTTTAACTTTAACTTTAACTTTAACTTTAACTTTAACTTTAACTTTAACTTTAACTTTAACTTTAACTTTAACTTTAACTTTAACTTTAACTTTAACTTTAACTTTAACTTTAACTTTAACTTTAACTTTAACTTTAACTTTAACTTTAACTTTAACTTTAACTTTAACTTTAACTTTAACTTTAACTTTAACTTTAACTTTAACTTTAACTTTAACTTTAACTTTAACTTTAACTTTAACTTTAACTTTAACTTTAACTTTAACTTTAACTTTAACTTTAACTTTAACTTTAACTTTAACTTTAACTTTAACTTTAACTTTAACTTTAACTTTAACTTTAACTTTAACTTTAACTTTAACTTTAACTTTAACTTTAACTTTAACTTTAACTTTAACTTTAACTTTAACTTTAACTTTAACTTTAACTTTAACTTTAACTTTAACTTTAACTTTAACTTTAACTTTAACTTTAACTTTAACTTTAACTTTAACTTTAACTTTAACTTTAACTTTAACTTTAACTTTAACTTTAACTTTAACTTTAACTTTAACTTTAACTTTAACTTTAACTTTAACTTTAACTTTAACTTTAACTTTAACTTTAACTTTAACTTTAACTTTAACTTTAACTTTAACTTTAACTTTAACTTTAACTTTAACTTTAACTTTAACTTTAACTTTAACTTTAACTTTAACTTTAACTTTAACTTTAACTTTAACTTTAACTTTAACTTTAACTTTAACTTAACTTTAACTTTAACTTTAACTTTAACTTTAACTTTAACTTTAACTTTAACTTAACTTTAACTTTAACTTTAACTTTAACTTTAACTTTAACTTTAACTTTAACTTTAACTTTAACTTTAACTTTAACTTTAACTTTAACTTTAACTTTAACTTTAACTTTAACTTTAACTTTAACTTTAACTTTAACTTTAACTTTAACTTTAACTTTAACTTTAACTTTAACTTTAACTTTAACTTTAACTTTAACTTTAACTTTAACTTTAACTTTAACTTTAACTTTAACTTTAACTTTAACTTTAACTTTAACTTTAACTTTAACTTTAACTTTAACTTTAACTTTAACTTTAACTTTAACTTTAACTTTAACTTTAACTTTAACTTTAACTTTAACTTTAACTTTAACTTTAACTTTAACTTTAACTTTAACTTTAACTTTAACTTTAACTTTAACTTTAACTTTAACTTTAACTTTAACTTTAACTTAACTTTAACTTTAACTTTAACTTTAACTTTAACTTTAACTTTAACTTTAACTTTAACTTTAACTTTAACTTTAACTTTAACTTTAACTTTAACTTTAACTTTAACTTTAACTTTAACTTTAACTTTAACTTTAACTTTAACTTTAACTTTAACTTTAACTTTAACTTTAACTTTAACTTTAACTTTAACTTTAACTTTAACTTTAACTTTAACTTTAACTTTAACTTTAACTTTAACTTTAACTTTAACTTTAACTTTAACTTTAACTTTAACTTTAACTTTAACTTTAACTTTAACTTAACTTTAACTTTAACTTTAACTTTAACTTTAACTTTAACTTTAACTTTAACTTTAACTTTAACTTTAACTTTAACTTTAACTTTAACTTTAACTTTAACTTTAACTTTAACTTTAACTTTAACTTTAACTTTAACTTTAACTTTAACTTTAACTTTAACTTTAACTTTAACTTTAACTTTAACTTTAACTTTAACTTTAACTTTAACTTTAACTTTAACTTTAACTTTAACTTTAACTTTAACTTTAACTTTAACTTTAACTTTAACTTTAACTTTAACTTTAACTTTAACTTTAACTTTAACTTTAACTTTAACTTTAACTTAACTTTAACTTTAACTTTAACTTTAACTTTAACTTTAACTTTAACTTTAACTTTAACTTTAACTTTAACTTTAACTTTAACTTTAACTTTAACTTTAACTTTAACTTTAACTTTAACTTAACTTTAACTTTAACTTTAACTTTAACTTTAACTTTAACTTTAACTTTAACTTTAACTTTAACTTTAACTTTAACTTTAACTTTAACTTTAACTTTAACTTTAACTTTAACTTTAACTTTAACTTTAACTTTAACTTTAACTTTAACTTTAACTTTAACTTTAACTTTAACTTTAACTTTAACTTTAACTTTAACTTTAACTTTAACTTTAACTTTAACTTTAACTTTAACTTTAACTTTAACTTTAACTT